>NC_080423.1:20186453-20521453 GCF_029873635.1 Malania oleifera
AAACTAAATTACTATGTTTTGCCTACTTGAATCTATTAGGTTTTTGTGCATAATTTTTTTGGAAAATGTCCTATTTTCAGACGACATGCTGCCAAAATTTCGGTAAACTTTCCCAAATATAATTAAAGATTATAAAACATGCACTAAGATGATAATAACTTTATGCATGCTGCGTGAACCTTAGAAATATCTGTATAGAAAATGCATGCCAATTAGATTTATAGGTTTGTACATGTTGAAACTTATAAGCTTTAGGCTAAAACTGAAAAACATGTACAATCAAAGTTTTTGAATTCTTGTAGGATGTCCTTCATCATATACGCTTCTTATTGACCTAGGATAATTTAGTTTATGAACACCATTTGATCCAAATCTTTGGTATTTGCACTTTTACTCACCCAAATGGTAAAACATCATCCTTGTATTTAAACGTCTTACGTTTTGATGATGGTTCATATACTAGGGGCAATTGCATGACTTAGGGGAGGTTTCATATTGCACACACTCATTGTGTTTTGAGTTGTGTCATCAGTATTTTGAGCCCCTATTGCATTACCCTTGAGTATAACATTAATTGGCTATCATGTTTTAAAATGAAATGCAAAATGTCATGCATATGTGCTAAATGCCTATAATTGTTGCATGCTAAAATCTTTTAAAAGGATGAACATAGTATTTAAATGACTATCATCCTTGAACTAGATTGCAAATATGCGTGCATGCAAATACACAGGGGGAGTTTAAGCCCCACTCTAAGGAAAATGAACATGAGCTTATCGTCTATAATCTCTTGCATGCTGAGTAATATTTAGAAGGATGAACATGTGTTGAGTGTACTTAGATGAAATCCATCTTTGAACGTTAATGCACTTATGTGTGTTTGAGACTATACCGGGGAGCATAAGCTTCATCCTTGAGATAAGGATCTTAATCACCTACCCCGGGGACTCACATCCTCCATTATTTCTACCTTTGAGTTCGAAACTTTTCTAGGTACCCTAAACATCATATCTTGTCTTTATTGAATTATCTTTGATATGGATTGTTCCTGGTACGCACGAACATTGCACATAACTTAATGTTTGCATTTTCTGGTGCATGTGTTATCCATAGTATCTAACCACATATTCAAATTGATAGGGAGAGCACCTAGAAATTGAAATTATATCTTGCCGTGTTCACCAACATTTTTGGATTAGATTTATTTTTGAATTCATTGTGACATGTGCTTAAATGTGATAATATTATTGAAAATCTAAATTTGAGATATGTTGATTGCCACAATCATTTATTTTCCCATATAGTCTTGAATTAATTTGTCTAAATCATTTTAGGATTTATATGGTTGTTTTTCTGGTTATTTGTTGAAGTATTTTTGTGCTTAAATGCAAAACCAGAAATACATTGTTTACTTGAACTTTCATGTTAAAGTTCTTTTTCACAAGCATAGCCCCCAGTGTTTATTGAAAATCATAAGGGGATATATATATATATATATATATATATATATATACACATTTTAAAAAGCAAGAATTGAACTTAAATGGAATATATCTTATGTCTTGCTTGTGTGCTTAAATGCCTTCATGACCTGTGCTATTCTATGTTAAAATTTTGTGTCATGAATTTTCAAATTTTGTAAAGGGTGTTGCACAACTGGTTCATGGATCATATATGAAAACACATGCGAAGTAATTAAATCATTTTTATGCTCAAACCAATTTTTTATTTGCCATATGCTTTTAAATTCCAATCTTTTGTGAGGTCTTATGTTTTGCTTAAATTGAAATGGTTTGTGCATATTCCTGATCTGGTCTTGTTCATCATGTCATTTTTATCTTTTAGATGACTAGCTAAAACTGTGTTGTGTGCTTAATTCCTATTTTTTAAAACAATTCAAAATTTTCTATGCCCAAATCCTATACCAAAAAGGGAGAGTGTTTTTCTAAGATAAATAAAAGTTTTTTCAAAAAGGGGAAGTTCTCCTTACTAAGTTTGTTTTAAATGATAAAATTATTTTATACTTAGTTTAGCCCTTTTTGTTGATGCGAAAAGGGAGAGAACTTTATAAGAAAAATATTTATGACCAAACAGGAAGTGTTTTTTAGGGGCAAAAATATTAGGGCAAATATCTGAGTTTTTGCTTTAATGCAAAAATTTAAACCCACGATCTTTGTAATGTCTTCTTTTGTGATATGCTTGTGATGTATTGTCTATACTTTTACATTGTGCATATTCTTAGGGGGAGTCTTTTCAGGCTTATCCCATTTTGCTCTTGGGGTGTCTATTATCATCAAAGAGGGGGAGATTGTTAACTTTTTAAGTTTGATCCCTATTTTGATGCTGACAATGCACGTGTATCTTATGTGTGCATCTAGTGTGTGAACAAGTTTACATGTCAGCATGGACATAAGATACAGGAGAAATAGAAGCCAATACCAAACTTAAAGCCTACATAACAGCTTGTCGTATTCCATGAAGAGAATAGCAAAAAGAAAAAGAAGACGTTTATTCTTTATTGTAATTGCATTTAAATTTTTATTATCTGGTCTGTAATAATGTATGCATCTGCATGATATGACTTGAATGCTCAGATAAGCCTTAGACTAAACTTAGGTCCCCAAACACTTCATGGAAAATCCCCTATAACTTAAAAGTATACCATTATTAATAGTGGTGAATTCTAATAAAAAATCATGACCTAAATTGAGCTTTGAAAGGGTTTCGGCTAGCCGAACATAAGGCGTTAAAAATGCCTCGATTGACCGAACTAGTAAAAAGTCAATACTTTCACATTTGAACTAATCTTCCATGGTCGACCAAACCTTTATGCTGACACTTTTTACCATCCCCGGCCGCCCACACTTATAGTTCAAAATCATTTCGTGCGACCGAATAGTGAGGATCGACAAACCGAACAAAGAACCGAGCACCCAAACCTACGAAGGTTGGGAAATCGCCTTGGCTTTAGCCAACCAGTCTTGCCCACATTGACCCGAACGCAATACAGGCTTTGTGTCTGTTCAAGCGACCGGTCCTAAGGACAGAGCGACCAAACCTCTCAAGTTGCGGTATTTTAAAATGCTAAAACGGGTTTAAAAATTAATTAAACTTTTCAAATAATATCCAGTGTATCCCCATCAGTCAAAACTCTCAAAAAATCTATAAATACCTCCTCATTACTCCAGATTAGCAACTTTGATTAACTTCTAAATCCTCTCAAAATATTTTGTTAATCAAAGTTCCCCCCAACAACATTTTATTGAAAAGTCTTTTCTCTGGGGCAAATTTATTTTACACTCTGCTAATCTATTTCACTTATTACTTTTGAAAAATCATTTTTGAAAGAGAAATTTTTGTGTGGGCATTTACTTTTGATCATCCACTCTTACATAAGCTTTATTTCTTTCAAAAATTTATTTTTAAGAGTTGGATTAAAGTTTCTCCCAATTATTTTCTTCATAAATATTCTTGGGAGAAATTTTCCATTGCACAAATATTTGTGAGCTTAAATCCCAGATTCTCCAAATAATATTTTATTGCAAAAATCTTTATTGGAGAACATATTTATCTTCTATACATTTTCATATATTTTATTTGTACAAAAACTATTTGAAAAACAAACCCTAGGTTCTCCTATATTTTTATTGAAATATATTCTTGGGAGAAAATTTTATTAGGGTCACATCTTTGAGTATTTTATCATACACATCATTTCTTAAAGATTCAAAATATTGTTTTAAGAAAACACCCTTTCTCTACTGAGCATAAATCATATCATATTAAAGAGTGCATTGTAGAGCTTTAACGTGTACATCTTTTCTTGTATTTTCAAAAGCATTATCTTGTACAAAAAAGTTTTTATTGTAACGATTGGGTTCAGCCAATTAATTAAACTAGAGAGTCTCAGCCCCGTAAGTGAGACCGGTTCAATTCAACTCGAAAAATTGAATCAGGGAGTCTCTGCTCCATAAGGCAAACAAGTTGGGCTCAGACTTGTAATTGAGCTGGGGTTTACCTTGTCCCGTAAGGAAATGTTGTAATCCTTGGGGGGTATGCCCAAAGAGAGAACGTAGGCTGGTTTGGCCGAATATCAATAACAAATATCATGTGTCTTTCTCTCCCTATCTCATTTAAATTACTGCACTTTAGTTCCCATATGTGTATGCTTGCTCATTTACTGTTATAATTATTCACATACACATATTTAATTTAAATGAGATATGCTGCACAAGTGTATGTCTGCACTGATAGCCTAATCATTTTACATACACGCTTTTAATATTGAATGAGATATGAACTGTGGTAAATCGAAAAATATTTAAATTAACCAAAAAGTTTTAAAACCCAATTCACCCCCATCTTGGGATCACACTATTTCCAACAGTATTAAATTTGATATTGGAGACATTGTTATAATAAGGTTATTTAGTACTCGAGTATAATAAATTTGAGGTCTTCTGCTGTATAAAATTCAGGTAACTACAATTGGTATTAGAGGAAATTTTTAGGTTGTCACATACTATTTAAAATGGAAATACCATATCCCTACAGGATCGCGCAAAAACTATGATGTTCCTCCCGTCATCATTTAGATGAAGAATTAAAGACTAAATACCTCACTATCAAAGACCCACTTATCCTATGGAAAAATTTAAAGGATAGTTTTGACGACTAGAAAAATGGGATTTTACCAAAAGCTCGATTTGAATGGTTGAACATGAGGTTGTAAGACTTTAAAAAAATTGGTGAATATAACTCAACTTTGCATAAGATTAGCTCGAAACTAAAATTATGTGGTGAAAATATTACTAATAATGATATGTTAGAAAAAACTTTTACTACTTTCCATCTTACTAATGTGCTCGTGCAGCAACAATATGGAGAGGAAATTTACTAAATTTTTTGAACTTGTATCATGTATTCTTGTCGCTGAGTAAAATAACGAGCTTTTGATAAAAAATCACCAAATTTGTCCAACTAGTTTGACCCCATTCCTTGAAGTGAATATCAATACATCTTGTGGTCGAGTGATGTATCCCTAAAATGCACTATTTTAGGCCTTTATTTACCTTTGTTTTGCTCTCATTTGTCTTGTAATTACCCTTTCTTATCATAGTTCAGAGTTGTGTAAGGTTTGTTCATGTTTCAGGAAAATTAGGATAAAGTCGAAGAGTTAAGCAATATGAGAAACCAATGGAGTAATTGGGAAGCACAAAGCTCAAATCAGATGCTCAACCAAACCCCCAAAGCCTCAGTTCATCAAAGCACTTAAAACCTTGTTCGACTATATACTCCGACTAGCTAACACAGGGGGCGACCAGGTCACAGAAGAAAGACTCCAAGGTTCAAACTGAAAGTGAGATGCTGCAAGGTTCGACTATCAGCTCAACCAAGTGACCCTTAGGGGCAACTAGGTCGAGAGCTTGAGACTGACTGAGCCAAATATCCTGAGAGTCTCGACTAACTGCTCGATCAGGAGACCCTGAGAGGTCGAGAAAGCTGAGATTTACTCAAATTGAGATCCTGCAAGTCTTCACCATCAACGCGACCAAGAAGACCCATAGGCGTGACTAAGTCGACAATGTCTAAAGTTTGAATCCCAAAATTCCTAAGTGTGACCAAGGGAAGACATGGGTGCAACCTGGTCGAAAGATGCGAGCCCAGCGAATTGCTTTGCGAGATTTTCTACCAAAGTTCCCTGTTTTGAATTCAAACCTTTGTAAACCTTCTTGGGTATAAAACCTAGCTTTGTTTATGTGCCTAAGGTTCCTTTTTGGCTCCTCTTTGGTTAGTGACAGACCTAGAGAGTCTTTGGGTGCTACTTAGAGTAGATTTACTGCTTTGATTTCAAGTCCTTTTACTGGTTCGTGCTTGGATTTTTCAAAGGCGTGTGACAACCTTCGATTTCATGGTGCTGCAGCGTAGATAGCTGGTTTTTGATTGTATTTTTTATCACTAGTGACAGATTGTTGAGTTGCAATTGAAGCCATTTTTACGTGTTTCCTTTACTCTGCTTTCATTTAAATACATGCACTTTAAATACCTTGTCTTTGATTTCCATGCAATTTTACATCTTTAATTGTGACGAGACCCTTGGATTCGTCGATGAATGTCTTTAGGATCTCGTCGACGAGGTCCCGTTTCATCGACGAGAAAATACCGAGTGAGGATTTTGGGCTACTCTGAATTTCGTTGATGAATGGTAAGGTTCATCGACGAATTTACTGAAGGACTCGTCGACAAGGTGACGTTTCTCATCGACGAATCTAGCCCTATAAATAGCCAAAACTCGGATTTTTATCAAATATTTTAGCACAGAACTCACCTCTCTCTCTCTCTCTCTCCTACGACTCCCTCCCCTTCTCTCTTCAATTTCGGGCCTGTTTCTCGCCGAATCGAAGATCTGAGGCCACCACGACGCTCATGGCAAAGTTCTCTGCAAGTCTACCAGAGCAGGTCGTTGGTGAAACGAAATTGGAATTCATCCCAAATCCAGGATAAGGTCTTTTATTTAGTTTTTGACCTTCTGACAATTGTAGGAAATGATGTAGGCCAAAAAATATTGATATTTTGTTATGGCAAATGTGGTTTTCAAGGTGTTGAGTGGAGAACTCTAGGGGTGTAGGACCCGTTACAGAAAGTGGATTTTAGCAGAAACCAAGTAAGGGAAATATGTTGTGCTAGAATTTTAAGAATATTAACAGAGTTTTTATAGATACATATATACCAGTTATTATGCATTTTTTTAAGAACAAATGTTTTAATGTTGTGTGGCCTTAGTAGATATTTACCTGATGTAAAATTTATACAGTACTTCAACATGATATGTTATATAGCATGTATATATAGTTATTCACAGATGATTAACAAACAGATTCATATAGGTTTTATTTAGTTCAGTATATTATAGTTTATACAGAATGCTATGTTTTCCTAAATACCATAACACATAGTTTATTAAGACAAATTTTATAGTTATAGCATCGAGATGCTACAGTCATTTAGATTTTTTAGTATTTACAGTACATAATTATAGCGTTATGGTTATTTTGGAAACATAATGAAATCAGCAAGGGTATATATATATATATATACTTATATAGTATCAGATCCCTGTGGAAATATTATAGACAGATACAATTTACAGAGCACGCTACCGTTGCTATATACAGATAGAGTGCAACCACATATCTCAGATAGTATGTGGGCACCGTCTAACCGTGCTCGAAGAGGATGCAGCTCCCCAGTACACTGGGTAGAGGGGGCCGGTTAAACGAGGTAGCAGCCAGTCCCGCGCTTAGGAGTGGATGCAGTTTGGCCGGGCTGAGGTAGTGTAGAGTATGATGACTTACTTGGAGGGCCGACCACGTTAAGTCCCGCCTACAAGCCGCACAACCCTGTCATGAGGGGTCAAATCATGACATACAAAGTCCCGGGGAAAGAACACAGTTATATATATACGTACACAGATTTATAGTTTTCATTGTATATAGTATGTTATAGTAGTATGAATGGTAGAAAGCTCAAATGATACAAATGTTTTAAGCTTTTATACATGCGTTTTATAGATTTGTCAAATCATGCAGTTTTAAATTTTAATATTATAATTTTATGACTCGATCGCCACACACTGGTAATAACATATTTTCACTTACTGAGCATCGACTCACCCTATTACTTTACCATTTTTCAGGTGAGCCAGCTAGGCGAACCGATCAGGCTCGCGAATAGAGATCACTTGGTTACCCTAGTTATAGGGTAAGTTTTGTGTAGGGTTTTGTATCTTGAGTAGTTGACACTGTAAAGAGAAATGTATTATGTAGCTATGGTTGAAAATACTGAATTCTAGTATTATATATACATGTATTGGTGGTTATGTGATTTATGTTTTTCCACTGCATAGGAGTGCCCATTACATGCAGGTATTGGAGTAATTTATTAAAAAAAAATGGTGAAAATTTTGAGGATGTTACACTGAGGATCTTTCTTTCTACGCTATGCTTCCCCCCATGGTCAAGGTTATGCAGCCCGAAGGCTAGATCTAACCGCGGTTGGTCGACCCAGTTAAATCAAAATATCATATCATATATCTCGTGTCTGTAGTATGACTACCTGGCCTATAACCCTGATCCTGACTCAAGGGGCACAACAACTCTACTGAACAGCTTAGTTGACTGTCATGCCACATGCTCCAAGAGTCCATGTGGTTGCACTACACCACTAGCAATGGTACCGTGCTCAATATCACAACCCATCATTAGGATTTCCACAACCATCCATCAGGGTTAACAATACCACATACCCGCAATCATTATACGGTACTAGCATTTTATCAATCATATTTCAATGATCCCTTTACAGCAGTCGCACTTTGCAATGTTCACATTTTCGCAGTACTCACAGTCAGTATACCCAATTCAATAATCACATTTCAATTCCATATTGCAGTATTCATATTTCCCATTTTCACATTTCAGTATATATGTTTCAGAATTCACGTTCTCATTTTCACGTTTCAATATTTTCATATCAATATACACCATTAATCTTATATCAGTATATCTCAATTTATCTCATAATAGTATATATCGTGTTTCACGTATTTCAACATTTCTTAAAATACCCATATCAGTAATTTACATAATCTCATTTTCATACAAATCATTTCCATTCACATATAAATACTATATTTCATTATTTTCCACTAACATATCAATAATTCTCATTTCATTATTTTCTCAGAAATTACTCATCATTATATTTCACATTTTTCAACATGCGTCGTATGCCACACAGTTTTCATCTAATATTCAATATATATTAATTTCGCAAGGGAAAATACCATAGCTTTATTTTCCAAATATTCACTCAATCAATAATATAAAAATACTACCATAATTTATTTCCCTTACCTGACTTACTGAGAATCTTGTGAAAACCCAGATCCTACGCCCTCGGCGCCCATAACCCAAATCCTACAATTCGCATTTTTCCCGAATTAATTAACTCATTTCCCAAAATAATACCCATATAACCTTCCCTAGACTCCATATACTCCAAATTAATATTTAACCCCCTCACTTGGTTTTCTAAACTATGCCCGCAGAGCCTCAAAATTACACCTGCGACGCTCATACGGGCCCTGAATTCCTACTTCAACCTCAGAATGCCCAATATTCTAGAATTTCTAAATCAACACTAATTAAATAATAATTAGCCCCTTAATAACCCCCTTATCCCAATTTTGGGGTTATGCCTACGATGACCCCATGAGAAATCCGCTCTACTAGACTTGTAGAGAATAATCCATAGATTCTCGTGGTGGTGTTTGATCGTCAATTTGGCTTAAGATTTATAAGAAATTAAGGTAAAATTGGAAATTTAGCTTGCCCCGAGAGATACGCCTACACCGCTCCTACAACCAATCTGCTCCGATAGAAATGACGGCAACAAAAAATGGAGTCCAATGGTATTTCTTGAATTTCGATCGGGCGAGTATTCGTCGAGAAAATAAGGAGAGAGAGAGAACGAGGAGAGAGACGAGAGACTCTGGGGGGCTCTGCGCAGCCTCCTTTCTGTGTTCAAATCCTGAAGCTTCTTTTGAAGCTTCAGGTGGGTGACATTATATAATAATAATAATAATATTTAATTAATAATAATAATTTATTTAATTAATAAAAATAAAAAAATAAAATTTAATTATTTTTTTCTTTTTTTTAATTTAATTAATTAATTTAATTTTTTTGAAATCACTCTACTAATCTTGTATAACCATTTTTTGGGGTTTTTACATAAACAGTATAAGTACTCTTTTCATTCTTAAAACGAATTTTACTGGATATAAGTTAAACCATTCGAATTTCACCAGTAAATCCATTCCTAGAACACACATGCACCAGAAGTCCGATATTATGTCATGTGCAAGATGTTCATGTGGCCCCAAGAACAAATCATATCAAATATCGATTCAATAGGTGAAGGATATAATGTTCATGGATTTCGAACTCAAAAAGTAGAAACAATAATAATGCGAGTCCATGGGGCAGGAAAATTATTTTTCTTGAGTTGGGGCTTACGCTCCGCGGTATAGTCTCAGGAACACATAAGTGCATTTACGTTCAAGGATGAATTTCATTTAAGCACATCCATCACATGTTCATCCTTCATAACAAAACTTCGCACGTAAGAGATTATAGACATTATGCTCTTATTCATTCTTCTTAAAAGTGGGTCTTAAGCTCTCATGTATATTTGCATACATGCATACTTGCAATTAAGCTCAAGGATGATGTACATTTAAAAGCATTCCTCATATGTTCATCCTTTCAAAGAATTTCATCATGCAGCAAATACTAGTCATTCAGCATATACGCATGACATATTGCATTTGGGTTTAATGCACGATAGCCAATCAAGGCTATGCTAAAAAATAATATAATAAGGGTTCAAAAAGGTGACACAACTCAAAATACACAATGAGTGTGTGTGAATTGAAAACTCCCCCTAAGTCATGCAACAGACCTAGTTCATGGACTTGAATGCTAAGACATGATAATCAACCATTTAGGTCTAGAGTGAAATTCATAATCTAGGGATTAGGACCAAATGGTGTCCATGAACTAAGTTATCCTAGAACAATAAAATGTGTACATGTTTTCAAATTATATAGCATTTTGGATTTAACATGTACTATAACCAATTTAAATTGTGTAGCATCATAGGAAAGAGAAATGAGTTGCTTACACTAATCAAGGATTAATTCCACCAAGTACAAATAGTATAAGCCCTCCCTTTTGTTGCAACTACACTAGTTTTCTATTAAGGCATTTTATCATTTGACTAGTGCAATCTTCCCTATATGTTCTTGTGCATGCATTTTTAACTATGGATGAAAATTAACGTTCATTTATGATTCACTCATCCTTTCAAAAACATTTTAGTATACATTAAATTATTAACTTATTACATAGTTTCATTTTTGAGAAAAGTTTTACCGAAATTTTGGCAACATGCCATCTATAAATTGAACGTTTTCTCATTTTACTATGTACCTGAAACCTAATAAATTCAAGCAAGCAATTTAAAATAATCTGCAACATGCAAATACCAATTAGTTTAAGCATGCGAGAACCTATATCCACCACCAACATGTAGTTCACATCATTGCATCAGTCATGCAGGAAGAATTCAAGTTCAAACATGCATTCTAGTAGTTCCATTAAGATAGACTATCCATTAAATAATATAATCATGTGTGCAAGCAATGGATAGTGGCATTTAGCTCAAAGCAATTTATGTTAAAAAAGAATTATCCATTCATGAGAAGATATAATCATTTAGTACAAATGGATATATGCATTTATTACTCAAATCATCCAATATGAAATAATAATTTTTTTTTTTTAGATTAAGCTTATTGCAATAAAGCGCTTATTGGATGAGGTTTTAAATTTTTTGCTCCCCCTCAGTTATGTAGCCAAGGAATTATGTATTCAATTAGAACTAATTGGCCTGACTAATATTTTCTAATATGGGGATGAGCTTAAGATTTTTCTTAGATTAAATTTATAATTTTAAAAAGATCTATCATTTAAGCTCAATGATGAGTTTAGGATTTTATGTAGTAACCCCAAAAAAAATATATTAGTAACTAATTAATTAAATACTATTGAATTGATTTAATTTTATATATATATATATATAATGTTAATATAAAATAATATAAGATTATGCATGTGATTGCATTAAATGCAATTTGGTGGATTGGATTTCAAATTGAAATCCAAATGCTTTTTAATTTCCATTTGGTTCATCCCCTCCTAGCGTACGCCATCTCTGTCTCTCATGCCTCTCTCAGGTTTTTTTTTTCTTTTCTCTCTCTCTCTCTCTCTCTCTCTCTCTCTCTCTCTCTCTCTCTCCTCACGCTCTCTCACTCTCTCTCTAGATTTCTCCTTCATCCGTAAGCCAAATCGACGATCGGAAATCACCACGATGATCTAGGAGCATTTCTCTACAAGTCTAGCGGAATAGATTTTTGAACTGGTCTTTCCAAGCACTACTCCAAGGCTAGGGTAAGATTTAGGGAATTAAGAAAATTTGATGTTTTTGGAGTTTAATTATTTATTTGGAGTTTGTGGGCCTAGGAAATGTTAAAATAGTATTTTACCCAGAGTTGAGTTGATTAAACTAGGATTTATGAATTTAGAGTTCATGTGAACGCTGCAAGCAAAGTTATGGGAACCCTGTAGGTGTAGTTTCAAGAAATCAGGTAAGGGGAAAAGATTAAGCCAGTTGTTTTGTAATTCTACCGGTTAAAATGGAAATTATATGTGTATGTATATGATTATTATGCAAGTTTTGAAAGCTAGGCGTTTAAATTGAGGGTTTTGAGCCTAGGGTTGTGTTAATAGTTATTATTTTTTAAAATGAATTGATTAATGTAAAGAAAAAGGCTACATGATTTAAGTAATGGATTCTCTAGATAATTTGACTAGTTGAAATGATTGGTTAAAATTGTTTTACATTTTCTAAAATTGGTCAAGGTGAATAGGGTTAATTATCCCCATTTTTCTTATTAATGCTTATTTTGAGTATTAGATGAATTGTGGAGATTTAACCCATATTTTCAGTAAAGCATATAATGAACATGGATTGACTCATTATTTTAGCAGTTATATAAATATGTGTATTATTCAAATTGTGTGGCATGAGGAAAAATGAAAATACTGTGTTGAGTTATGAAATATGTATAAATATGTTGAAATACTGAAATGTGTTGGGATTATATTGTATTTAGAATTGTTTAATCAGAGCAAAATATTAATGTTAAATTGCAATGTATGGTTTGAGAACTCTGGTGGACCATAGTACGCACGGTACTGTTGCGAGAGTTATGGAGAGCTTAGTGCAACCACACGTCTTAGAGAGAGTGTTGGAATTGAATAGTCTATTGAACTATGAAGGGTAGAGTTCCCCCTGGAGTCTAGACCAGCATAGGAAAGCCAATTGGACTAGCAGACTGAAGAGTTGTGAATTAATTTAACACTGGTGGGCCAACCAGGGTTAAGTCTAGCCTACGGGCTGCACAACCCATCATGGGGGGAAGCATGTTGGTTTTTATCCATCTGGTAGTGAGTTCTAAATTCATATCTATAGATTTAACCAAAGTATAATAGAACAGTGTATGTGATTACAGAATATATGAAGACAGAGGATGTGAAATGTAATAACAGAGTATGTTATAGGAGAACAGAGCATGTGAAAACAGAGATTATGAAGAGTTGGGTTTTACAGAGATAATAGCATATAGAGGAAAGTAACAAAGTATTAAATGTATTAAATATAGTAGTATTATATGTATTTGGGCCAAAGTAAACTCTTCGCCTGAGGGCTTGCTGAGAAAAGTAAGTGCCCTAATAGGTAACAGTTGTAGCCATGCTAGGTTGCGTAACGTATTAGAGTAGAGGGGAGCTACATGTATGGGCGTGTAATCTCCCCTATCCTCGGGAACTTTTGCTTATAAATAATTGTGTAATGTATTAGAATAGAGGGGAGCAACATGTATGGGCGTATAATTTCCCCTATCCTTAGTAGTAGTAGTAGTGACTAGGTTACATAACGTATTTGACCAGAGGGGAGCTAATGAATGGGCGTGTAATCTCCCCTATATTTTCGCTTAAAAATAATTGTGTGTGTGTGTGTGAGTATGGTCTGAGAATGGTTTTATAACGGTGGTTAATTAACAACTGATGATATTTTGTATACACTAAACTCATGATAGCCACACATTGGTATTAATCTATTCCGCCTTACTGAGATGTGTCTCACCTGTCATATAATTCATCTTTTTTAGGACTTCTGCGTGATCGGCCTTAGCGAGCTCAGGGCTGGGTTTGTTGGCATTGCATTTTTGTGAGAGGGTACAAATCTTGGATGTATTTTTGGGTTTATCTTTTTTTGTTTTCTGAGATGTATATATGGATATTGGATGTTAGGAAATTTTTTTTTTTTTTTTTATGTTTATATAGAGCTTTGGCATATTATTGAGGATGTTTATTTATTTTTCTGCTGCTTGATTAAGGTTATGGTATTAAACACATGTGATTGGATCACATCACACCCTCAGCACCACTTGGCGGGTTCGAGGCATGACATTTTACATTACATACCATAAGAAAAATTTCCTAAAACTCATTACTATGTGATGGACAAATTATGCTAAATTTAAGATTTTTATATTGAAGCATATATAGAATTAAGAGTTATTTCCATAGACAAAGCTTCTACGTCCATTTGAAGGGGATTCTATTTTAAACATGCTTATGAGATTTAAATTTAAGAATTGATAATTTTGTATAAGCATGATATAGTCAATATTATCATATATTATCCAATCATAATGATATATATATATATATATATATATATATATATATGTTAAGCTTAGATTGGATATTTCAATAAGACTCACATATTGATTAGATTTTCTTAGGGTTCTCGGTATGATAATAGTGTATACTAAAATTTATAATTTTGAGCACAAACACTATTTAGGCATTTAAATCGTTATGATCCCTTCTAATAATAAATCCTAAAGTTTTATGAGTATTAATGAAATTTCCTTTTAAGCATCTCATAAGATAGTATGCTCTTATCACAGAATTATCATATGATTTACAACAAAAATCTAACACAAAATATATCATGTGAATCAAAACATGGATCATTCAATAAATTAGAAGGAGGATTACACCTTTATGTTTTACTTCTTCTTAATCGTTTAAGCTCCGAATAGCGTTCCTCTCTCTCTCTCTTTGTTTTCTATACCTCTTATGCTTCCCAAATATTCTTTAGTACTACTATAAAACATAATTCTTTTCAAAAGCATTAGTAACTAAGACACAATATAAACCCATGCATGACACTCAAATGATATGTATTAAAACTATGTCATGCTCATTCAAATCATTTTCAGGTTTGGGAAAAACTATGCATTGAAAACATTTTCTATGGGATATAATTTCCATTGTCAAACTCTTTCCAAATCATCCAATCATTTGATTTTACAAAGAAATTTTCAAATTTCAAATAGTAAAATCTATACGATAGAAGCAGTGGATAATTTGCAAAGGGTTGACCCTCAAAATAGGGATACATCAATAATGAGCCGTTGCGATCTTTAGTATAAGTGGTTAAGCTTTTTGCAATGAGGCTCTGATACCAATTGCTGGAGTTGGTGTAATCCCAAGAGGGAGGGGTGAATTGGAATTTTAAAACTTCTTCCTAGGTTAAACCAGATATTAGTAGTATTTCCCAACCTAGGGTCTTTCTAAACAGATTCCAATATCCGCAATATTCAAAGCATATATGTGAAAACAATTAAGACAATAAATAATTAAACATACATGAATTGAATTCAAAGTGTATAAAATAAAGCATGCAAGGAAGAGAACAACACACAATATGATATCGGGGTTTGTCAAATACTGCCTACGTCCTTGCCTCAAGCCCACAAGTAAAAGGATTCCACTAACTGCTTGCTTAACAGGTGGAGCGACACCGATTACACCTCCCTCTCCTTATTGGGCAAGGGAATACACCAGGTCAGATTAACAGGGCTGACCCCAACCTTTACAACACCTTGTAGGATGGTGCACCTAATTCTCTTAATCGGGTCTGAACCAATTCGGAACTCTCCTAACCGAGTTTAAGCAATTCAGGACTTTTCACGAGGCGAGTCTCCCTCTTCCAACCTCCCTTCGGGAATACAACAAATATAATAATTTGTACAAAATAAATGCTTCTAACTAAGCAGAACATGTACAATAGTTAAGCCCAATGTATGCACTCTATTATGATATGCATTATGCTCAGTAAAGTAAGGATGTTTATCAAATATTAATGCACAAATAAAATATATGGATATAAAAATGATTATTATGTTCTCCAACAAAGATTTTTACAAATAAAAGTATTTGGAGAATCTGCAGTTTAAGTTCAAGAAAATATTTGTGTTATAAATAATTTCTCCCAATAATATTTATCATGAAAGTAATCAGGAGAAACCCAAGCAATAATTTCAAAAGTGATTTTTAGAAGATAAATAATAAGTGAGAGTATATGCATGTGAATACAGATAAAATTCCCAAAATAAAATACTCTCTTCAAAAATGATTTTGAAATAAACAAGTAAAAGAGAGTTGAGAGAGATTTGTTTAAAAGATTTTGCCCCAAAAGAATAATTTTAGCAGTAAAAATTGATTTGGGGGAACTTTGATTAACAAAGGTTTAGAGAGAATTTTAGAGTTAATTAAAGTTGCTAATCTGAGGTTATGAGGGGGTATTTATAGATTTTTCAAAATCTATGACCGTTGAGGACATGCTCGGTATTTTCCAAATTATTTAATTAAAAAATTAAACGTGATTAGCCCTAGAAAATAACCCAACTCGATAGGTTCGATCAACTATCTTAAAGGGTCGATCGGCTGAACATTCACAGCGTATTTTGAATTGCAAAGGGGTTCAGTTGGCCAAGCTAGGGGTTGGTTGGCTAAGCAAAGGTGATTTCCTTTCCTTCATCATTTCGGTCACCTAGTGAGGGTTCAGTTTGCCGAGTCTCGAACTCGGTCGAATGAGGTCAATTTGAACTACCAGTTCGATCGACTGAGGAAAGGGAGGAAAGTCACATCTCGGCTTCGATCGATTGTGGACGATAAGTTCAAATCTAGGTCGATTGCCCGAGAGAAGTCAAACTTTTGACTCTGGCCTAGTTCAATTGACCGAGCTGATTAAAGCTCGAACTGGTCGGTCGACCGAGGGCATCAAAATTCCTATTTTGCCCCTAAATTTGACCTTAAAATATTTTAAGACCTTTTGTATGATTTTAATATTTATGAAAAAGGTTTTTATAATTAGTGTAAGTTGCCTTAAGGTCATTTAGTTCCCTATGGTCAAACTATGGTCCTGTCTGAGCATCCAAGCATATCATGCAGATGCGTGCATTATTACAGACCAAAAAGAAAAAATTAAATGCATTACAAAAAAATTAAATGTCTTCTTTGCTCCTCTTCATGGAAAACGCTAAATGTATGAGCTTTTTCCGTCTTTATGACTTCTATTTTCGTTCCCTTATGTGTGTGTTAAATTAATGAACCTGTTCACGTGCTAAATACACACATAAGTAACTTGTTCTTTGTCAGCATCAAAACTGGGATCAGAATGAAAAAGTCAACAAAAGGGGTACAAAATAAAACACAATAGAAGTGATAGGGGAACAAAATTTTAAAATGAGGGTATAGAAAACTATTGTGACATAGAGGGTATATCTTATAATTTCTCAGCACCTAGGACTCCACAACAAAACAACGTTGTTGAAAGAAAGAATAGGTCCTTACAAGAAATGGGTAGAACAATGCTAAACGAACATAAATTACCCAAATATTTTTAGGCCAAAGCAATGAGCATTGCTTGCTACGTAATGAACAGAGTCTTAATCAGGCCCTTTCTTAATAAAATTCCCTATGAATTATGGAATGGTCATAGACCAAATATCTCCTATTTTCATGTCTTTGGTTGTAAATGCTTTGTGCTTAGGGATAATAAGCACCTAGGAAAGTTTAACTCGAAATATGATGAAAGAATTTTTCTAGGTTATTCACTTGACAGCAAGGCTTATAGGGTATTTAATAAAAGAAAATTGATTGTTATTGAGTCTATCCATGTAGTCTTTGATGAGTCAAATCCTTTTTCTAGAAGAGCTTGTTAGCTTTGGTGCAATCCCAAGAGGGGGGTGAATTGGTATTTAAAAAATTTATCTATTAGGTCAATCCTCTAACGACAGTATTACACAAACCTAAGGTCAATTTAGTGTATGTAAAATGAATCAATGTAAATATACAATCGAATTTAAACTGCAATAAACGATTAACCAAGCATACACAATAAAGCAGTAAATGAGATGACACCCATAAATGTTATCGAGGTTCGGCCAAATTGCCTACGTCCCCGCCTTGACCAACAAACACAAGGATTACCACTATAGGCTCACTTAACGGGTGGAGCGGCACCTAAACAACTAGGTCAATTAGCACAGGGCTGACCTCAACCTTTACAACTAGGTCAATTAAGGGGCTGACCTCAACCAACACGCGTTACCAGGATGGTGCACCTAGTTTTCTTAACCGGGTCTAGCCAATCTGGGACTATTTTAGGGCTAGTCTCCCTCTTTAGGTCTGTGCTTGGAAATACAACAAATGTGTATATAATTTTGCGTACAAGGAAATGCTTCTTACACTAAGCTGATTATGTACCACTAAGCACAATGTAATTAATACACTACCAAGAGATAGGATTTTATAAGCTCGGTGTAGTCTGAGTGTCTACTCTCAAATATTTATGCAAATATAGCAATCAGTGCGTGAGAGTGTAAATGATAGGATCTTTGTGTCAAAATAATATTTCAATCACAATGCACAGACGAAGATCACAAGCACACTTCAAATATCTCAACAGATAATATTTCTCAATATAAACCACAAGAGATATTCAAATTTAGTTTATAAAATAATTTGATATTTGTGTTCAAGAAGATAAAATCAATCAAAGGATATTTCAATGAAGATATTTTTGCGTAAGCACAAATATTTCAACAAAATATTTCTCAAAGTAAATCACACGAGATATTTGAAATCGATTTGCAACAATTTATTTCACAAACAAAAAGCAATACGAACTCTTGAGTATTGCAATGATAATGCAAAACTCACAAGCTCTACGAAGTTTTCCTATGGAATACTTATTAATGAAGTCTCCTAGAAAAAATTCAAGCATACTCTCGGATAAAAATATATATCAATCAACTAGAACAAATGAGAGTGTAAGCTTAACTAGATACTTACAATAGCACTCTTACTTAACAAGATTTGCAATGAGGATAAGTAAGAATGAAGAAATATAGTTTGGATGTGAGAAATAGAGCTTTTGAGAATTAGAGGATATTTGCTAATTGTTTTTGCTAATCTCATCTTAATTATTCCAAATGAGGGGGTATATATAGACAACCCCTAAAATATAACCGTTAATGACACATATGAAATTATTAGTAAAGTTTTAATACATTTTAACCAAGTTAACCCCGTTTAAAAATATTAACTGCGGTAAAAAATGAGGGGCAACCCAAGAGGTCTGGTCGACCAGAAAGGTTTCGGTCGACTGAAGTTCATATGGTTCGGTCGACCAGGCCATTTTTGAATTGTTCGGTCGGTCAACCAGGGGAAGGCGAATTTTTCATTTTGCGCGGTTTGGTCGATTAGGGGAAAATGAACTGAGTCTCTCTGTTGACTAGGCAGTTGGGATTTCTCCCAAGGACCCTCGATCAACCAGGTAGTTGGTATGCAATTTTGGCTCAGTCGACCAGATAGTTAAATGTTTGACTCCAGGAGGTTTCGATCGATCGTGGGTATTTGAACTGTAATGGTTCGGTCGACCGAGACATGGTCAACCGTTGACTTGGACCTGGGTTCGGTCGACCGGGCTATAAATGAACTATCTGGTTCGGTCGACCAGGCTGAAGTCAAATTGTTAACCCAGGCCAAATTTGGTCGACCGGGGCAAAATGAACTGCCTTGGCTGGTCGACCTAAGTGCACAATATGTGCATTTCGGTCCTTTTCAATTGTGCAATCACCCTAGTCAAATGACCAAATATATATATATATATATATATATATATATATATATATATATATATATGCATGTATGAGTGTTCTAGGGTAATTTCTAGGCCTTTTTCAAGACACCGAAAAAATCTAGTGTCGGTCGACCTTTCCTTAAGGTCCATCTATGGTCTTGAGCTTATCGATCCTACCATGTAGGTAAGACATTAATTATTACAGACCAAATTCTCATAATTACTATTACAGACCTAAATAATGATTAAATTACAATACAACATAAACAGGGTCTTTAGGTCTTCACTTCATGTGTCGCGTGCGTGCACCATATGATACGTTCGATCGATCCTACACACAAACTCATCAAACCATTAAATATCGTATTTGTCATAATCAAAACAAGGTATGACACATAGGGTCAACAGAGCTAATGAAGATGATATTGAAATTAGAACAAGTTTAGAGAAGCTTTCCATTAAGAATAATATTGATAAGAATTCAGAGATTAAAGATAAATCAATTGAGGATAGTAAAGTTGAAAGTGAGGTTCAGGAACTGCCTAGGGACTAGAAATTTGTTAAGAACTATCCTTTAGAACAAATCATAGGTGAACCCTCACGTGGAGTTGCCATATGTTCTTCTTTGAGAAGTTTGGTGAGTCATTTTGCATTCCTATCTCAGGAAGAACCCAAGAATATAAATGAAGTCATAGAGGATGAATCATGGGTTATGTCCATGCGGGAAGAATTGAAACAATTTAAGAGAAGCAATATTTGGACCCAAGTTCCTAGACCTGACAATCACACAATTATTGGAACCAAATGGGTCTATAAAAACAAAAAGGATGAAAATGGAGTAGTGATCAGAAACAAGGTTAGGTTCGTAGCCTAGGGGTACAATCATGAGGAAGGTATAGACTTTGAGGAAACATATGCTCTCGTGACTAGGATAGAAGTCATTCGTATGTTACTTGCATATGCCACTTTAAAGACTTTAAATTATATCAAATGGATGTTAAAAGCGCCTTTTTAAATGGCTACATAAATGAGGAGGTCTATGTAGAACAACCTCTAGGATTTGAAAACCATAAATATCTAATCATGTATATCGATTGTCTAAAGCCTTATATGGATTGAAACAAGCTCCTAGAACTTGGTATTCGGCTTGGTGGTTTTCTTCTAGAAAATGGATTTATAAGAGGAAAGATTGACACTACACTTTTCATTAAATCTAAAAATGATCACATGCTCCTTGTACAAATATATGTTGATGATATTATCTTTGGAGCTATAAATGATGAATTGTGTGATGAGTTTGCCAAATGCATGCAAAACAAATTTGAAATGAACATGATGGGTGAACTAAATTTCTTCCTAGGACTCCGGATCAAACAAACTAAACATGGGACATTTATTTTCCAATCAAAACATGTTTGTTGACCTTATAGGTCACACCTAGTTTTGATATTGACAAATACTCAAGTATTTAATGGTTGCCAAGTTTGTGTGCAAGTTCTTATTGGCAAATACTCATATAGTGGCACGTGGCAACCTGAAGAGAAGTGAAGACCCAGAAGATTATTTCTTTGTGTAATTTATATTATATGGGTTTGTAATAGTAATATATGAATGGGCTGTAATAATTAATGCATGGCATGCATATAGGAACTAAAGCTCAAAGACCGTAGAGACCATAAGGAAAACCTTTCGGTCGACCAAAGGTTTACCGACGCTAGGTTTTTTGGCGTACTTTAAAAGGCATTAGAAAGACCCTAGATCCCAACACTAAAGAACACAAGTCCCCTACATCACTTATTATAACTAGGGGAATCAAAATAAGGCTAAAATGCACTTAATGGGAAAAGATGAGAGGGTTCAGGCGACCGAACCTATGTCGTGTAAAGCGGCTCAGGCGTCCGAACCAGTCAACATGTTGACTTGGTCTTCTGGCACCCGAACCTATTTTGAATGTATCTTCCTCGGGCACCCGAACGATTATCAGAGCACTTTTCAACTACTCGGGCGATCGAAAGTTTATGTTCAAAAGAGGGATTGGGCGACCGAATTGCTTAGTTTGGTTAACCGAACTCTGAGCCGGGCACCCAAACTAATGAACAAATGCTCTTCAATTTTGTTCGGCCGACCAACTCACTCTTCATGCACCCGAACCACTAAAAACTAGATTTTTGACTGAGTCTGTTTGGGCACCTGAACCTCTGGTCAGGTGACTAAACCTCGTGGGTTAAAATATTTTTTATGGAATTTTTAAATGGAGTAAATTAGGTTAATTTTCTTAATGGCTTTTTGAAACAATTTTAATTATACCCATTGTGTCCCCAACGGTCAAAAATCCTCCTTGCCTATATATACCCATTCATTTGTCATAATTAGTAAGGAATTAGCAAATTTGATAAGGGCAAAACTCTCTCAAAATCCAAAACCCTATTTTAGCCTATACTACTCAAAAACACCCATACACTTCATTTTTTTTAGATCTTTCAAGTGTTATGAGTATTTATAAAGTTCTTATATCCAATCTAGACTGCTCATACTCTCATTAGACTATATTGTTTGTTTGATTTTATTGAGAGTAGAAGCATCAAGTTCTTCCACTGATTTAACTTGATAAATCTTGGGTGGGAAGACATGGAAGGTTGTGGTTCTTGCATTGTCATTGCAAGTAACCTAAGCTTATAATTTTGTGTGCAAAATCATTTTCAAAGCTTGTTTTCAAACAACTCTTGTGCCTTCTACATTGAAGAAAATATTTTTGAGTTTGTTTGAATATTATTGCTAACATCTTTGAAACCCTAATTTGAGATTGAGATATAGTTTATCTGGTTTTCAAAGAATAGCTTGTTTGATATACACTCTTGTGCTTGATTAGATAAAGTCATTATTCTGAGTGTTGATTGCACAAATAGAGCACTGAGTTTATAGTTCATACATCATTGAGGTGCATAGATTATATTGTGTGTATTTGGGTACATATCTGCTTTACTTGAGAAGCATAATCACTATGCCGATTATCTTGTGAAAAATTCTGTTGTATTTCCAGGCATAGCGTGAGGGGGTTTGATCTAGCCTGGAAGGATAGGGTTGGCACAGTTGGTCGAACCCCGATACATAGACAAACCAGGTCAATTAGCATAGGGTTGACCTCAACCTTTACAAACTCTCCTTGCGGGGCAGAGAAGGCCCTAGGTCAAATTCACAGGCTGACCCCAACCTGATCCTATTTAGGTCAAACCTAGGAAAAAGTTTTAAAATCATACGTAGCATCCACCAACTATAACATACATTTGCAGTAAATATAAAGTGCGAAAATATAAATAGACACACGATATGTTATCGGGGTTCGACCAACTGTGCCTATGTCCCCGCACGTTATATTTATCTACGCATTTGCAACTGCATAGACAAACCCTAGGTTGTGAATGTACTGCTGCTATTTAAGTCAAACCTAGGAAAAAGTTTTAAATTCCAATTCACCACCCCCCCTCTCTTGGGAATACACCAAAGCTAACAATGTTAGAGACTTGCTTAAGAAATTTAATATGGAAGATGGTAAAATTCTACGAACACTAATGAGCTCTTCCACAAAACAAGACAAAGATGAGTAAGGTATACCGGTGGATATCAAGCTCTACCGTGGCATGATTGGTAGCTTGCTATACTTAACTTCTAGTAGACTTGATCGTATGTTTAGCATGTGCATGTGTGCTAGGTTTCAGGCTGCACCCAAAAAATCACATTTCTTAGTTGTTAAGAGATGCATTGGATTCATTTTGACGTTCAACTAACTTTGAAAATTCTTTAAATTTTAATTTCAAACCGGAATTTTTCTTATTCATTTTCTCAAGAATTTTAAGGGTGTACAAATATTCCCGATGCAGTTCATCATACGAAAGCACGCTATTTTCATTTTCTGAATCACTTGAATAGTAAGATGAAGCATAACAAAAGGATTGTACCTCGTAGTCATCATGTGCCATCAGACATAGATTTGCCATCTCGTCATCACTGGATTCAGATTCAGAACTCCTGGTACTATGCGTGTCCAAGCCTACTTTTAGAGCCTTCTTCTTCTTCTTCTTCTTCTTAGACCCTTTCTTCAGCCGGGGACAATCTGGCTTGATGCGTCCAAATTCTCTATAGTTATAACACATGCAAGGATCATCTTTCTGCTTCCTCTTGCTTGACTCTCCCTTTTCCGCTTTTGAGCCCTTGAATTTTCTAGTGTATTTCTTGTTCTTTCTCAAGAACTCTCCAAATCTCTTGGTGATGAGTGCCATGTTGTCATCCGATTCTGAATCACTTCCCTCACTGGTGCAGTGAGATAATGCCTTAAGTGCTGCATCTTTCTTTGCTTTACTTTGCTCATTCTTCCTCTCATTTATAAAAGGCTCATAGGTGATGAGTGATCCAATTAGTTTTTCAACCGACATCTCCTTGAGATTTCTCCCTTCTGCTATTGCAGTAGCTTTAGCTTCCCAAACTGGAGGTAGTCCTGTGAGTATTTTCCTGATCAACTTATAAGTAGGGTAAGTTTTTCAAAGTGCATTTAAACAATTTGTGATGTGTGTGAATCTAGTGTACATGGATTGGATAGATTCATCAGCAGTCATTTTAAATGCTTCATACTCACTAGTGAGCATGTCTATCCTACTATCTTTTACTTCCTTAGTACCTTCATATGTTACTTCTAATTTTTCCCAAATCTCTTTAGCAGAGTTACATGCCATTACCCTATTAGACTTATTTACATCTAGTGTACAAAATAATAGGTTCATTGCAGTAGCATTTATTTGCACTGATTTCCAGTCCTCTTCAATATACTCATCTTCAGTTTTGGGTATATTAAACTTATCAACTAATTTCATAGGGACATGGTTTCCTATGGAAACAATTTTCCACACTTTCCAATCTACATTTAACAGATATATACTCATACTTCTTTTCCAATAGGTGTAATTTACACCTTAGAAAATAGGTGGTCTAGTGAACGAGTGTCCCTCACCAAATGGAGTTACACCGATGTGTGTCATGTGATCTTTTTGCAAATGAACAATTAAGTCTATGTAAACCCGCTCTAATACCAAATGTTAATTCAGGTGTAATCCTAAGAGGGGGGGTGAATTAGGTATTTTCAAAATCTTTCAGATTATTTATTACTTAATCCCTATTTGTAAAGTTAATAAATTGATTGGAGAGGTTTAAGACTAATTTAAATTAAGATGCCGATGAATTCTATTTTACCCAAATACTTATAAAGTGCGTGTGGGGTTTTTCAAACATACACGCATGCAATATAAATAATGAAATTTGGTGTGGAAAATAAAAGAAGTAAAGGAAAAAAGAAGGCAAACACAATTTTTACGAGGTTCAACCAACCCAACCTATGTCCTCGTCTTGAGCAACCCACTCAAGGATTCCACTAAATCCCTACTCCTTTAACCAGGATGGAGCTTCCCTTACATCCGCTGCTTACAAGAGGCACAACTTCCTCCTCACTCGGTTCACAAACCAAACTGTGATTACAATATATAATATCAATTCTGCAAACCACTCAAGATTCGCTTCTAACAAAGTTAGTGAGTACAATTGAAACTTAACAGATATCCATATAATGAAACTTGAAGCTCAGTATGTATGTAACGAGACAATCGTTATATGACTAATGTGCTTCAACCAATTTCCCTTTTATCAAATCTCTCAAGTAATGATATAAGTAAAAGCTTTGGATAAAATTAGGGTTCTAGTTCAACTTGCTAAATGCACGAATATCTAATGTGAACTTATCAAAAGATTTGTCTTGAATATTACTATCAAAATCAATAAGCTTTCTTTCAAATATTCAACCACAATATGATCTTTGTAATATGCAAATATTTATATATATATATATATATATGATATGATATGATTTCCAAACATCAAAAGCCTAATATAATATTTTTCAAAAAATATCCCTCAATAATATATATAGTTATGAACACTAAGGATATTTAATCAAGTGGTTTTGTGATATAAAATATATCGAGTCTTTAACTGAATACACACTTGATTCAAAATCGTTTAACCAATGGCGAAAACTTTTCTCAATTAGTGATCTTATCAAAACAATCTATATGTAAGCACACTCAAGATTAATCACTCAACTTATATTCAACAATGGATTTTGAGATGAAAAGTTCTTTGGAAAATGAATATCAACAAGCAAATCAGTTTGGATGAAAAACTCTATAAGAATAAATATTAACAAGTAGATAGATTTACTAAACCTCAATACCAAAATGATTGCACAACAATCACAAGAAAGCCTTTTGAAGAACAATGTAACTTTAGCTCAGATATGAAGTATAAGATTTGAAATCCCAATCAAAAGCTCAGCAGTGTGTTCTCCTAAGTTGAGCTAATCGTACAATATGCTCAAACATATGCCAAAGGTTCGTTCTCTTTTCACTTCTCGTTTTTCTTCTAGGGTACTAGGGTTTAGATGTTGATTATATAGGTAAACTTTCCCTTAGAATGAATCTTAATCGTTAGATTAAAAGATAACTTGCGTGTTCTCTCATTAAAAATTAAATTTTTAAACTTTCCCGCATGTTCAGATGAATGAGGGTTAAGGCTCAGATGACTGAAGTTCCTTAGAGCTTCGAAAAAATTAACCCGGACACTGGATCAGACGACTGAGGTTAGGGTTCAGTCTTCTAAAGTGTCAGGTTCAGATGACTACAGTCTGAGTTCAGTCTTCTGATGTGCTTCTATCAGGTTCTGTGTTTCACCATTAATTCTTCAGACGACTGAACTTAATCTTCGGTCTTCTAAAGAAATTCTTCAAACGAATGAGCTTAACTTCGGTCTTCTGAAGTTGAATCTTCAGATGACTGAATATGGAGTTCAGTCATATGAATAGTGCATTTTATGGATTTTTCTTTTTAGTTTCAAAATTTTGCTTTTGCACTCTTTCTTTGCTCTTTTATAAAATATTTTTCGGGGTTTTAGAAATATCTCTAAGTCCATAAATATCCCCTAAAGATGTTAATGAGATGCATGAGTTCTAAGGTTAGTCTAGGGTATAATTTGAGACTCAAATTAAATCATATGAAATATGTAAATACATTCAGTCCTATATACCCATTCCCATGACGATCTTGAACTTGCCGCTTGCATCTTCATTCTTCAACTCTTTTAGTTTCATGGATTGTGCCAAGATGTATATTCTTTAATCTTCATGGCTTCCATGACTTTCTATCCTTCCGTGCATGCTAAATATTGTTCCTGTCACAATCTCAATGCACAGATCAACTACCAAGTGATTTGTCATTATCAAAATCGGATTGGACTCTTAGAGTCAATAATCTCTTTTTTTTTGTGATGACAAATACACGAGCAAAATTATTGAATGAGTTATGCCTAACAAGGCTCCCCCTCAAATAATGCACAAATATAGCAAATGAAATATGCTCATGCCAAATGAAATATGCTCATGCGCATACACAATTAGTTGCCCATTTTTGCTATAGCCTGATTTTTCTCCTACACATTTAGTTTTGCCAACCATTTTTGCCCATTTTTGCTGGCTTGATTCTTCTCTCCTTTTTGACATCAACAAAAAGGTGTATAATAATACATAAGTGGACGTAACCTTATATTCTTCTCCCCTTTTTAAATCTTAAAGTTTTAAACTTATTCAACCATCAGATTTTTTTTAAAAAAAATTGTACTGTGAAATGTGTCTCCCTGTGTTAATTCAAGTTACTTATCCAACCAAATGTTAATTCAAGTTACTTCTCCCCCTTGCTAATGCAGAAAGCTATGTTGTTGAATTTAAATTACAATGTGAACATACACAGTGTGGCAAATTTCATAGATATGGATAAGTAAACACAGTCACTAAAGTTCAATCATTATGTGGGGATTACCATGTGTAAGTTCATATGCTCTTATCATGATATGAGTTTAATGCCAAGCGGTAACTAATGCGATACCAACAGGGAACGAATGAGCCGAAATTGAAATTTTTAACCAATTGTGAATATTAAGTGACGTTGCTCCCCCTGAATTATGTCATCTAATATAATTTTAGGCAACCTCTCGATTATGCATCGGGCCTAATTCACGCCTAATTTGGATAAACCTATCCTCAGCAAGTGGTTTCGTGAATATGTCTACCCATTATTCATCTGTGCATACAAACTCAAGTGTCACATCTCCTTTTTGCACATGATCACAAAGAAAATGATGTCGTATTTCTATATGTTTAGTTCGTGAATGTAGTATAGGATTCTTTGAGATGTTTATTGCACTCATATTGTCGCATCTTATAGGAATTATGTCATAACTTAATCCAAAATCCGTCAGATGTTGCTTTATGTATAATGTTTGAGCACAACAACTTCCTGCTACTACGTATTCTGTCTCAGCTTTGGAAAGAGCTACTGAATTCTGCTTCTTGGAAAACCAAGAGACTAACGAATGTCTTAAGAAATGACATGTACCACTTGGGCTCTTCCTATCCACTTTGCTTCTAGAAAAATAAGCATCTAAATAGCTAATAATCTCAAAAGATGTATACTTAGGAAACCATAACCCAAGTTCAACGGTTCATATCACGTATCTAAGTATTCATTTAACAACTAACGAATGCGACTCTTTTGGTGCAGCCTGAAATCTTGCGCACAAACATATGTTAAACATTATGTCAGATCTGCTGGCAGTCGGATAAAGTAAGCTACCGATCATTCCACGATAGTGCTTGACATCTACTGGAATACCTAGTTCATCTTTGTCTAATTATCAAAGAAGAGCTCATAGGTGTCCCTAGTATCTTTCCATCTTCCACATTAAACTTTTTGAGCAAATCTCTAATGTACTTCGATTGATTTATAAAAATTCCATTTTTCGCTTGTTTGATCTGAAGTCCTAGGAAGAAATTTAGTTCACCCATCATGCTCATCTCAAATTCATTTTGCATAGTGCTTGCAAACTCATTGCACAAGTCTTTATTTGTGGCTCCAAATATGATATCATCTACGTGTACTTGAACTAGGAGTATGTCATCTTTCTTAGACTTTATAAAAAGTGTCGTGTCTATCCTTCCTCTAATAAATCCATTGTCTAGTAGAAAGCCGCTTAATCTCTCATACCAAGCTCTAGGAGCTTGCTTTAAACTGTATAAGGCTTTTGTTAGTCTATCAACGTGATCTGGATTCTTATGGTTTTCAAAGCCTAGGGGTTGTTCTACATATATCTCTTCACTTATATAGCCATTTAAAAACGTGCTTTTGACATCCATTTGATATAGCTTGAAATTCTTAAAAGCAACATAGGCTAAAAGCATTTGAATGACTTCCATTTTAGCTACAGGTGCAAAGGTTTCTTCAAAAGCTATTCCTTCTTCTTGGTTATATCCTTAAGCTACTAGTATTGCCTTATTTCTAACAACTATCCCATGTTCATCTTTCTTATTCTTATATATCCATTTTGTTCAATAATTGTCTTATCCTCAGGTCAAGGAACTAATGTCCATATTTTATTTCTCTCAAATTGGTTTAACTCTTCTTGCATGGACATCACCCATAATTCATCCTCAATTGCTTCACTTATATTCTTAGGTTCTTTTTAAGATAGAAAGGCAAAATGACTAATCATATTCCTAAGTGAGGATCGAGTGGCCACTCCATGTAATAGTTCACCTATTATTTGATCAATGGGATGATTCTTTATGTACTTCCATTCTCTAGGTAGTTCATTAACCTCACTTTCAATTTGATTAGTTTCAGCGGATGGTTCCTTAATTTCATTTTTCTTTTCTGAATCATCTTTAATGGACATTTTTTCAAATTCCTTATTTATCTCAATTTCATCTTCATCAGTCCTCTTAGAGAAGGGATTTAACTCATCAAACACTACATGAATGGATTCTATAATGGTTAATGTTCGTTTATTGTATACTCTGTAGGCTTTACTATCTAAGGCATACCTTAGGAAGATACCTTTATCTGATTTCACATCAAACTTTCCTAAATGTTCATTGTCTCTAAGCACAAAACATTTACAACCAAAGACATGGAAATATGATATGTTTGGTTTATGGTCATTCCATAATTTGTACGGAGTCTTATTAAGAGATGGTCTAGTCAAAACTCTATTTAGAACATAACAGACGGTATTTACTGCCTCAGCCCAGAAGTACTTAGGTAGTTTATGTTCGTTAAGTGTAGTTCTAGCCATTTCTTGTATAAACCTATTCTTCCTTTCAACTACACCATTATGCTGTGGTGTTCTAGGAGCTGAAAAATTATGAGCTATTTCTAACAAATTGCAGTAGTCTTCCATGCTTTGATTTTTAAATTCTCTACCCCTATCACTTCGGATTTTAGTGACAGTATAACCCTTTTCATTTTGAATTTTCTTACACAGATTTATGAATTGTTCACACGCTTCATCTTTGTAACCTAGAAATAGAACCCATGTATATCTTGAATAATGGTCAACTATAACGAATGCGTATAATTTTCCTCATAAACTCTGAATTGGGTTTGGACCAAATAAATCTAAGTGTAGCATTTGAAGTGGCGTAGTAGTAGATATTACTTTCTTCTTCTTAAAGCTCGTTGTTGATTGTTTTCCTAGTTGGCATGCATCACAGATTTTATCTTTCACGAATTTAGTCTTAAGCAGTCCCTTAACTAATTCTTTCTTAACAAGTTTAGATATTAAATCCATGTTTGCGTGTCCTAATCTCCTATGCCAAATCCAACTAATCTCATTTATAGCAGAGAAACAAGTAACATGTTGAGAAGCAAGGTTATCAATGCTAGTGATGTATACATTTTCATGAAGATCAGTAGTAAACAATATTTTGTTTTTCAGATTTGTTCTCTACAGTGCATTTGTCATGTTCAAATGAGACTTTATAACCTTTATAACATAGTTGACTTATACTCAATAAGTTATGTTTTAATCCATCAACTAACAACACATTATCAATGACGAGTGAAGGTTCCTTACCAACTTTACCAACTCCAATGATTTTACCTTTAGAGTTATCCCCAAATGTAACGAATCCTTCATCTTTGGATATAATCAATGCGAATTTAACTTCATCTCATGTCATGTGTTGTGAGCATCCACTATCCATATTCCACTTATCCTTCGAGGAGGACAATCTCAAGCACATCTGCAGGACATAATCAAATAACTACTTTTGGTACCCAGATTTTTTTGGGTCCATGGGGGTTAGTGTTACTTTCCAGACTTTTTTAAGTTTGACATCTTTATTTTTGAAAGGACAGTCAAATTTTATGTGATCCAACATTCTACATTTAAAACATGTAATATTTCTATGATAGTTTTTAGTAGGAACATACGATTTTGACACTTTTACAAAATATCCCATTTAAAGATGTTTTTGTTTTAGATTCTCCTTCCCATTAAAACCGAGACCTTCCTTCTCTAGGGAATTTCTTTGAGCTCCTAGGAGTTTTTCAAAATTATTTTGACCTTCTGTAAACTTACAAATAATCTTAGATTTATCATTCAAATTCTTTTCTAACTCCACAATTTTCAAATCCTTGTCTTTCATGAGAGATGCATGGGATTCATTTTTACGTTCAACTAACTTTGAAAGTTCTTTTAATTTTAATTTCAAACCAGAATTTTTCTTATTCATTTTCTCAAGCATTTTAAGGGTGTATAAATATTCCCGATGCAATTCATCATACGAAAGCACGCTATTTTCATTTTGTGAATCACTTGAATAGTAAGATGAAGCAGAACAAAAGGATTGTACCTCGTGGTCATCATGTGCCATCAGACATAGATTCACCATCTCGTCATCACTGGATTCCGATTCTGAACTACTGGTACTATGCGTGTCCCAACCCACTTTTAGAGCCTTCTTCTTCTTCTTCTTAGACCCTTTCTTCAGCTAGGGACAATCCAGCTTGATGTGTCCAAATTCTCAATAGTTATAACACATGGGAGGATCATCTTTTTTCTTTCTCCAGCTTGACTCGCCCTTTTCTGCTTTTGAGCCCTTGAATTTTCTAGTGTATTTCTTGTTCTTTCTCATGAACTCTCCAAATCTCTTGGCGATGAGTGCCATGTTGTCATCCAATTCTGAATCACTTCCCTCACTGGAGCAGTGAGATAATGCCTTAAGTGTTGCGGCTTTCTTTGCTTTACTTTGCTTATTCTTCCTCTCATTTATAGCAAGCTTATAGGTGATGAGTGATCCAATTAGTTCGTCAACCGACATCTCCTTGAGATTTCTCCCTTCTGCTATTGCGGTAGCTTTAACTTCCCAAATTGGAGGTAGTCCCGTGAGTATTTTCCTGATCAACTCATAAGTAGGATAAGGTTTTCCAAGCGCATTTAAAGAAATTGTGATGTGTGTGAATCTAGTGTACATGGATTGGATAGATTCATCAGCGGTCATTTTAAATACTTCATACTCACTAGTAAGCATGTCTATCCTACTATCTTTTACTTCCTTAGTATCTTCATATGTTACTTCTAATTTTTCCCAAATATCTTTAGCAAAGTTACATGTCATTACCTTATTAAACTCATTTACATCTAGTGCACAAAATAATAGGTTCATTGCAGTAGCATTTATTTGCACTGATTTCCAGTCCTCTTCAGTATACTCATCTTCAGTTTTGGGTACATTAACCTTATCAACTAATTTCATAGGGACATGGTTTCCTTTGGAAATAATTTTCTACACTTTCCAATCTACATTTAACAGATATATACTCATCCTTCTTTTCCAATAGGTGTAATTTACACCACAGAAAATGGGTGGTCTAGTGGACGAGTGTCCCTCATTGAATGGAGTTACACCGATGTGTGCCACATGATCTTTTTACAAATGAACAATTAAGTCTATGTAAACCCGCTCTAATACCAAATGTTAATTCAGGTGTAATCCCAAGAGGAGGGGTGAATTTGGTATTTTCAAAATCTTTCAGATTATTTACCACTTAATCCTTATTTCTATATTTAATAAATTGATTGCAGAGGTTTCAAACTGATTTAAATTATGATACTGATGAATTTTATTTCACCCAAATACTTATCAAGTGCGTGTGGGGTTATTCAAACATACATACATGCAATATAAATAATGAAATGCAGTGCGGAAAATAAAAGAAGTAAAGGAAGAGGGAAGGCAAACACAATTTTTACGAGGTTTAACCAACTCGGCCTACGTCCTCGCCTTGAGTAACCCACTCAAGGATTCCACTAAATCCTTGCTCCTTTAATTGGAACGGAGCCGCCTTTACATCTGCTGCTTACAAGAGTCACAACTTCCTCCTCACTCGGTTCACAACCCGAACCGTGATTACAATATATAATATCAATTCTTCAAAACAACTCAAGATTTGCTTCTAACAAAGCTAGTGAGTACAATTGAAACCTAACACATATCCATATGATGAAACTTGAAGCTCAGTATGTATGTAACAAGACAATCGTTATATAAATGATATGCTTCAACCAATTTCCCTTTTATCAAATCTCTCAAGTAATGATATAAGTAAAATTTTTAGAGAAAATTAGGGTTCTGTTCAACTTTCTAAATGCACGAATATCTAATGTGAACTTAGCAAAAGATTTGTCTTGAATTTTATGACTATCAAAATCAATAAGCTTTCTTCCAAATATTCAACCATAATATGATCTTTGTAATATGCAAATATATAAATATATATATATATATATATATGATTTCAAAAGATCAAAAACCTAATATAATATTTTTCAGAAAATATCCCTCAATAATATATATAGTTATGCACTCTAAGGATATTTAATCAAGTGGTTTTGTGATATCAAAAATATCAAGTCTTTAACTGAATACACACTTGATTCAAAACTGTTTAACCAATGGCGAAAACTTTTCTTAGTTAGTGATCTTATCAAAACAATTTATATGTAAGCACACTCAAGATCAATCACTCAACTTATATTCAACAATGGATTTTAAGATGGAAAGTTCTTGGAAAAATGAATATCAACAAGCAAATCAGTTTGGATGAAAAACTCTATGACAATAAATATTAACTTGTAGATAGATTTACTAAACCTCAATACCAAAATGATTGCACAACAATCATAAGAAAGCCTTTTGAAGAACAATGTAGCTTTAACTCAGATTTGAAGTATAAGATTTGAAATCCCAATCAAAAGCTCAGCAGTGTGTTCTCCTAAGTTAATCTAATCGTACAATATGATCAAACGTATGCCAAAGGTTCGTTCTCTTTTCACTTCTCATTTTTCTTCTTGGGCATTAGGGTTTAGATGTTGATTATATTAGTAACCTTGCCCTTAGAATGAATCTTAACCGTTGGATTAAAAGATAACTCACGTGTTCTCTCATTAAAAATTATATTTTTAAACTTTCCCAGAGGTTCAAATGACTGAGGGTTAAGGCTTAGACGAATGAAGTTTCTTAGAGCTTCGAAAAAATAACCTAGACACAAGGTTAGACGATTGAGGTTAGGGTTCAGTCTTCTGAAGTGTCAGGTTCATATGACTGAAGTCTGAGTTCAGTCTTCTGATGTGCTTCTACCAGGTTCTGTGTTTCACCAATAATTCTTCAGACGACTGAACTTAATTTTCGGTCTTCTGAAGAAATTCTTCAGACATTTGAACGTGGAGTTCGGTCTTTTGAACAGTGCATTTTCTAGATTTTTCATTTTAGTTTCAAAAATTTGCTTTTGCACTCTTTCTTTGCTCTTTTATAAAATATTTTTCGGGGTTTTAAAAATATCTCTAATTCCATAAATATCCCCTAAAGATGTTAATGAGATGGATGAGTTCTAAGGTCAGTCTAGGGTATAATTTGAGCCTCAACTTAAACCATATGAAATATGTAAATACATTCAGTCCTAAATACCCATTCCCATGACGATCTTGAACTTGCCACTTGCATCTTCATTCTTCAACTCTTTTAGTTCCATGGATTGTGTCAAGATGTATATTCTTTAATATTCATGGCTTCCATGACTTTCTATCCTTCCGTGCATGCTAAATATTGTTCTTGTTCACAATCTCAATGCATAGATCAAATACCAAGTGATTTTTCATTATCAAAACCGGATTGGACTCTTAGAGTCAACAAGGATTATGGTACCTTAAGCATACCTCATTTGAGATTGTCAGTTACACAGATTCTAACTTTGCCAGTAGTAAAGTAGATTGAAAAAGTACTAGCAGCACTTGTCACTTTTAGGACAATATCTGGTTTCTTGGTTCTCTAGAAACAGAACTCGGTTGCATTATCCATAGCTGAAGCTGAATATATTGCGGCTGGAAGTTGTTATGCTCAAATGCTTTATATGAAGCAATAAGTTATGGATTTTGGTTTGCACTATGACACGGTTCCAATCAAAGGTGATAACACTAGTGCAATCAATATCTCAAAGAATCTCATCTCATATTCACGAACCAAACATATAAAAATTAGACATCATTTTATTTGTGACCATGTGCAAAAGGGGGATATGGCACTTGAATTCGTGTGCACTAATGAATGATGGGCCGACATTTTCACAAAACCTCTTCCAGAGGACAAATTTATACAATTTTGGCATGAATTAGGCCTAATGCATAGTAGAGAATCTGTCTAGAGATAATAGAGTGCATAAACTGAGGGGGAGCAACTTAACTTAAAATACTACGGCTCTAAAAACTTAGATTTTTCACATTCTTTTTGTAAGAAAGATACTTGTCCATAATGAATTGCATGTTTATACTTGTTTATGGATATTGGATGTACTATCTTTATCGCATCGATTGCCTTGGACCATACTGAATAGTATGCATAATTGATTTGAATGAAATGTCGTACAACATTACTCCTACTCAAATAAATTAGGTTTTTGATGCACATTTGTTTGGGAAATGCTCTACTTTCAAACGACATGCTCCCAAATTTTCATTAAATTTTTCCCAAAGTTATGTGTTTAAAGACTTTAGCCCTTTTGTTGATGCCAAAAGGGGGAGAAGTGTACAAAATTGGGTGCTTGTAATTGAGCATACCTTGTCAAAATTTGAATGCAATTTTATTTAAGATGTCTTCTATTATGAATATGCTTGAACTATAAACGTTAAATTTTATTTGAATGCATATTCTCAAGGGGTGTATTTTCTAACTTACCCTTTTTTTGTTCATTGTATTTGTCATCATTAAAAAGGGGAGAATGTTGACTCTATGAGTCCGATCCTATTTTGATAATGACAAATCATTATTTCTTACCTGTGCCTGAGCTTATAAACAGGATTAATTCTTAGCATGCACGGTTGCTAAGGACGCAAGAATGTCATAAGGAACACAAGGATTATATCACATGATTGGCACCTAAAGAGCAAAATGGGATGAAGACAAATTGTCTTTAATGTAATTGCAATTAAATTTTTGGTCTGTAATAATTACGGTTTGTAATAATTGCATTGCATGCATGATGGGATGAATAAGCTCAAAAAGACCACAGGTTGACCATTAGGTTCGACAACCCTTCAAATTATATTGCCTTAACTTATTCACACAGGGTTGATCAGGTTTAAGAGCATAATTAGGGTAAAATAATAATTTTCAAAAATCCCTAGTCGACCGACCCTTGAAGGCTTAAAGAGCCTTGGCCAACCGACCTATTTCCTAATTTTTTTTAATGCATCGATCGATTGACCTTTAACCGTTTAAAACACAATAGTCGATCGACCTCTCTGGCGGACCAAAGTCAACACCTTGACCATGGCTCGGCCAACTAACCCACTTCTGAAATGGGTTTTCACGGTCAACCAACTTGTGCATTATCTTCCTTAGCCAACCAAGTCTTTCAGTTCAAAATAGCCATGGTTGACTGAACCTCCTTCATGGCAAACCATTCTTTTATCATGGTCGTCCAAACCCACGAAGGGTTCTAGATCGCCTTCAGTTAGGTCGACCGACCTGATCTTTAGTCAACTGAGCCATGCCGAAAAATAATATTGTTGACTCTACGAGTCCAATTCTGTTTTGATAATGACAAATTACTTGATATTTGATCTGTGCATTGAGTTTGTGAACAGGACTTACATTGAGCATGCACGGAAAGATAACGAGTCATGGATGCCATAAAGTAAAGCTTATACATATTAGAAAGTACCATGGAACTCAAAGAGTATAAGAATCAAGATGCAAGCGGCAAAGTTCAAGAATGGCTTGGGAATGGGTATTTAGAATTCATGTATCTACATTTTCGTATGATTTATCTTGATGCTCAACATAACTTAGAATGATTTTAGAATTCATGCATTTCATGTATATCATTAGGGAACCTTCATGGACTTAGAAATGTTTTTTAAATCATGGAAAATATGTTTTATAAAAAGCCCAAGAAAAAGAGAAAAGCATTTTCCAAAATTAGAAAAAGGAAATAAAAGTTTTGGACTTTGGTAGCCTGAACTTCACTTCAGTAACCTGAAGAATTTCTTCGGTAGCCTGAAGATTAAGTTTGGTAGCCTGAAGAATTAAATGGGAAAGACAGAACCTAACAGAGGTACCTCGGTCGCCTGACCTTGGAACCTCAGGCGCTTGAAGTTGACACTTCAAGAGCCTAAAGTCGAGTTCGATTGCTTGAACTCGCAGAAAAGCCTAAAAATCAGTTTTTTATTAAAAGAACTCGCGAGCTATCTTATTGATTCAACGGCTGAGATCAATTCTAAGGCTAATATACTATATATTATGAATATATAAACCCTAGAAGAGATACAAAGACATACAAGAAGAGAAGAATACATATTATTGAAAAATATTGAGAAATTTGCTCTCATTGCTATACGATTGCCTACACTTCAACTTCTACTCATTGAGCTTGGGCAAATCAATTTAGAATCTCAAAGGGATCTCTCTTATACATCTTGATTGTCAACTTGGTATTGAGGTTTGATCATTCAAGTTATTATTTTCAAGAACTTCTCATCTCATTACTTGTTATTGAACATCATTAGAAAAGTTTGATCTTGAGTGTGCATATATATATAAAAATTGTTTTTAAAAAGATCATTACTTGAGAAAGTTGTTTAGCTTTTTGGTTGATTGATTTTTGATTCAAGAGTATAAAAATATACATATATTTTTTCATAGAGCTCATAATTGAAAAGCCTATTTTTGATTACTTGATTGATCTTGTAAGTGCCCATACACATACTTAGTTATTCTAAACAAGATTGATACTTGATTTAGATTGTGTGGTTGATTGAAAGGGTTGACTAAGTGTGTGTTCTCTAAAAGATTTATATTTTAGATATATTATAGGTTAATCAAATATCCTTGGTACTTATAACTATACAATTAATTGAGGGATATTTTCTGAAAATTAATATACTCAGTTTGTGATTGAGTACATGAAATAAAACTTTGTGATTTGCATTGACTTAATATTCAAGACAAAGTTTTTGTTAACAAGTTCACTTCAAATATATTTGTGCATTTTTGTAAAGTGAACCAAGAACCCTAGTTGACTCCAAAACATTTTAAATATATTTGTACTTGTCAGTTTTGGTTAAATAGGGAGTTGTGTGTTGAAGCATATCATACATAAAACGATTGTATCGTTTCCATACATTCTGAGCTTCAAGTTACATCATATGTTAATGTACTAGGACTTTGAATTGTACTCACCAGCTTTTGTTAGAAGCAACATTGAGTGTTTGCAGATTTGAGCCTAAATTGTAAACACGGTTCAGGTTGTGAACCGGGTGTGAGGAGGAAGTTGTATCTCTTGTAAGCTGCGGATTAGGAGGGAATTGTACCTCTTGTAAGCAGCGGATTGTAAGGGAAGCTCCCTCCCAATTTAAGGAGCAGGGATTATAGTGGAATCCTTTAGTGGATTGCTCAAGGCGAGGACATAGGCCGGGTTGGCTGAACCTCGTAAAATCGCGGTTGCATTCCCTCTTCACTTATCCTTTTTATCTCCTACATCGTATTTAATTTCTCGCTTGCTTGTGTATGTTGAATAACTTTACACGCACTTAATTGGGTAAAAAGGAATTCATTGATAAAATAACTTTAATTCAGACATAAGTCTCTACCATTAATTAGTTAAACATAGAAATAGGGATTGATTGGTAAATAGGTTTCAAAGAATTTTTAAAATACCCAATTCACCCCCCCCCCTCTTGGGATTACACCTTAATCAACAAATATTTTTGCCTTGGATGGTCGACCGACCCGAACTTAGGTCGACCGAACCTCTCAAGTTGGCAATTTTTTTACCGTGGTAATAAGGGGTTAATTTTTAATTAAACATGATTAAAGTTTTTCTAAAATTCCTTTAATATCCCCAACGGTTATTTTTTGTTGAAAAACTATATACACCTTTTCATTTGGTTAGATTAGCAATCAATTAGCAATCTTGATTAGCAAAAATTCTCTAAAATTATTTGTGCAAATTTTTCATACTCTCATTCATACAAGCTTGCATTCATACTCTTACTCATTCTTCTTGCTAAATCCCTTTGGTAAAAGTGTTTTAAGATTATCTATTTAATTGGCAAAGGCTTACACTCTCATTGCAAATTCTTGTTTGATATTGTTTTTATTGAGAGCAAGTTAGAGTTTTTCCTTGTGATTAATTCATAAGTCTCTTTTGGGAAGACTCTTTTAGGCTTGTGAATCTTTGCATACTTATTACATGATTCAAGAGCTTGTATTGTGCCTTTAGAAAAATAGTTTTTACCAAACTAAAAATTTGAATATCTCCTGTACTTGATACTTAAAAATTATTTTTGAGATATTCGCTTATGCTCTTGAGATCTTTGAGTTTACAACTTGTGATTGGTATATATATATATATCTTGACTCAAAGATTCATTCATAACTCTCTTATATATTGATCGCTATATTTGCATTATCTTAAGAGTAGTCATATAAACTTCATTGAGCTTATAATTCCTATCATACTGAAGTACAATTGATTGTATTGGTACATATCTACTTGTGCAAGAAGCATTTGTATTGTACGCAAAATTCCGATTATCTGTTGTAATCCAAGTGTGGCCTAAAGTGGGTCTTCTCCGCCCCTTTAAGGAGAGGTTGTAAAGGTTGGGGTCAGCCCTGCAAATTTGACCTGGAGTATTCCTCTCCCAATAAGGAGAGGCTTTGTAATTGGTGTCGCTCCACCCGCAAGTGAGCTTTAGTGAAATCCTCAGGCTTCCGAGCTAAAGGCGGCGAGGTAGGCACAATTGCTGAACCTTGATAACACATCTGGTGTCATCTTTAGTTTATCTGTCATACTGTCTTGTGCTTTCTTGATTAAATTTATTTGGGGCATAATATTTGTAAATTCATTTATCCATTTATTTCATACGAGCTTTAAATTGACTTTAGGTTTGTGAAATACTATTTTGCCAAAAATTTGACCTAGATTTTTAAAAGTACCAATTCACCCCCCTCCCTTTTGGGATTACGCTAAAAACAACAAAGTTCCTCCCAAATAGCCGTAGCACTTTGACATGTCATGATTTCTCTAAAAATGTTAGTATCTAAAGAACAATATAACATGTTCATAGCACTAGAGTTGATTTGCATTAAATTTATATCATGCTCATTCAATTCATTTTCTAGTTTGGAAAACTCTACATTATGAATAATTTTGATTGGGATATAGTTCCCTTGATCAATTACTTTCCAAATCCTCCAATCTACTATTTGAATAAAAATATCATTCTTTGTTTCCAAGCGGTGTAATCTACACCACAAAACATTGGAGGTCTTGTAAAGGATTGACCTTCACAAAACGGGGATACACCAAAGTGAGTCATGCAATTTTTATACAAAAACGATTAAGATTATTGCAACCGGGCTCTCATCTTAATTGTGAGGATTGGTGTAATCCCACAAGGAGGGGGTGAATGGGATTTTTAAACACATTGGTTAATTATTTTGCTGATTCACCAAATAATCCCAATCAAAAAATAAAGTGTGTATGTAAAACAAACACAACAATATATATGCAATTATACATGTGTGGAAATATAAATGAGATAAAGGAGAGAGAATGACACCGATATTTTTACAAGGTTTGGTTATCCCAGCCTATGTCCTCGCCTTGAGCAAATTACCAAGGGATTTCCACTATATCACTCCTTCAAAATCGGACAGAGGCACCCGTTACACCATTCCTTATAAGCGGAGCAACCTCTCCAAATGATACCCCACGTCCAGAATGGTTCAAACCTGAACCGTATTCCATCCTTACAGGTGGAGAAGCCTCTCCAAGTGATATCCCCTCGCTCCGTACGGTTTACACTGTAATCCCTCCTTTTAGGTGGAGATACCTCTCCAAGTGATGTGCCCTCACTTGGCACGGCTCACAAATCGAACCATGAAGAGTTGATTTTGAAAAACAATTTTTTGTACAAGGAATGCTTCAAAAATTGGTTTGTACTATGAAAAGTATTTCTAAATGCACTCTCAAATGATTTTAAATATGAAGCTCAGTAGAGTTTTGGTATTTCTCTTAAAAGATATTTTGCAAGAAAAATGAGAGTATGGAAATGTTTTTCTCAAGATTGACCTTTGAAATATTAAGAGTAAGAAGCTTTTCAAGCAAGTATATATGAATGGATATATGCTCATGAAAGCTTTCTTGTATAACTCACAAGATTTTCTCCAAAAGAGTTTTCAAAAAGAAAGTAGGAGAAATATGAGTTTGATCTTTGAAATATTACTAGAGTAAAAAGGCTTTCGAGCAACATATATGAGTGTAGATATAAGCTCAAGCCTTTCAAGAAACCCTTAAAAAAATTTCTCCAAAAATTTTTTTCAAAAGAAGAAGAGGAGAAGTATGATCTTTGATCTTCAAAAAGAGTATAAAAATATAAGAATCAAAGAATTTTCAACTAAGCTTTCAAAATAAATTTTTAACCTTCTCCAAGTGTTTAGGCAAGGTATTTATGGGAAAATTTAAAATATGACCATTTTTATAGTCGTTGGGAATAAAATAATAATTTATTTTAAAGTTTTGTGACCATTTTCTGCTCAAAATAGCTTCAACCTGACAGGTCCAGTTGACTGACCCGAGGTTCGGTCGATCGGCCAAAGGGTGATTTCCCTTTTAGCATGGTTCAGTCGGCTAGGTGTATGATTCAGTCTACCAGATCAACCTTTTATGAAATTCAGTTGACCTAGCTTAATGATCTAGTCGATTGACCCCTTTGTAAAAGTGAGTTTTGGCCAGTTTTGACTTTAAAACTAATTCAAACATTTTGTATAAGTTTTGCATTTTTAGTAAAAAGGTTTTTCATGTAAATTTGGAGATCCTAAGATGAGTGGTGAGCTTCAATTTAAATCAAATGAAATGCATGCACAATTGAAACCTAAATATAATACAACTGAAAAACTACAAGTCCTCAAGCTTTTACTCTTCTGATTCCCATAGAATGTGCCAAGATATGTGCTTGATTAAGTGCTTCATGGTTTCCATCTTGCATGTGTCATTTTTTATTTCTAAAAGTTAAACCTGTTTATATACTTAACGCATAAATTGAGATGTTTGTGATTTGTCATTATCAAAACGGGATATGACTTAAAAAGTCAACAGTTTGGATAACGCTGGTGACCACCTTTATTTTTTGTTGACCACCTCATTTAGACTATAATAGTAATTGAGGAACTTGGACTCACTTGCTAGTCATCAACAGAAGTATGAAGCAATCAGTACTAAGTACTTGAATCACCCCTATATATGATCTTAAAACACTCGTTATAATGTAAAAGAAAAGTATTTTATTAAACTACTTATTTGTGTATTTATTTATTTTTAGACATTAAAAGAAAAAAAATATATATGTAAATGGATTTTCTAACTCAATTTATTAATACATGCACATATGCCTATAAACACATGTCCATAGATTTTTATTTTCTAAATTAGGTGGTTATGCATAAAAACTTCAAGAATATATGTGTATTTGAAACTATTTATAGATGTTGAGTTGTGGCTCATATTTAGAGGATTATCCGCTTGAAGGCTATTACAAATATGAGACCCTCCTATCCATTGAAACTAAATTTGGGGTGCGTTGGGGGTTGCACAGAGGGGATAAAATCTCTCACGCGGTATTGTACAATATATGTAAGAACCCGAACCGTGATAAATGGGGTTTAATAAATAAGAGGGATAAAAATTGGTATTTGGATAGGCTTCGTCGATGAAGGTCATGCATCTCTCGTCAACGAAGTTTAGAGGCTTGTCGACGAGGAGAAGCTGAGGAGTTTTGGGAACCGGTGATATCAAGATTCATCGACGAATCCACTGTCTCGTTGATGAGAAGACTATAGAGCCTCTTCAACGAGGACACCATCTCGTCGACGAGTTTGCCCGAGTCAAAGGGCTATAAATATCAATTCTCATTGCTTAACCATTAAGAAACTTCAAATGTCTCTCTCTATCACTCTAGAACTCTCCCTGCCCTCTATCTCTCAAGATTTCTTCATTGTTCATCGCTAGAATCGTGAATCTAAAGTTACCACGAAGATCGTGGAAGGATTCTCTACAAGTTCTACGGATCGGAATCTCGTTTTGGAGATTTTCGAGTTTCAGCTTAAAATCGAGGTAAGGCTCGGTTTTCAATTCTGATCTGGTAGTTTTGTAAAGAAAAGTCTTGTAAGTATATTTTGTACTGTGATTTGTAAGTTTTGGAACTCGGTTCGTTGCTTAGGGGCCTTGTAGTTCAGGATTTGTTATTCGGGTAAAAGGTAAGGGGAACTGTGTTTATATCGGTTATTTTTGAAATCGGACTCGGTAGAACTATGGTTCACGATCCTGTGTGTGTTTTGTCTACTCATTTGGGGGGATCTAATGGGGGAAAACTATGGGTTTTTTATGATTACAATTTTGGGAAAAAGGGAGCGACGGGCTGCATCCCTGGTTTTGTTGAAAACCGAGCGTATATGTTGATTTATACTGTGTTAAAGGGATGGTCATCCCTTGACTTGTTTTAAATTGTATATATTTGGAAAACCATGATTTTAGATTACCAAATGGGTATGGTTTGTTTGGTTATATGAGCATGCATGTGTGTATGATTGGTTGAAATGCTAGTAGGAATGCGGTTCCGAATTGTTCCAGCTACTGAGAGTGTCTGGCTCTATATCTGAGGGCATATGAAATCGATGGCCATAAATTGCCAGAGGTCCGATTTTATATCCGAGGGCGTGAGCCTATTCCAGCAGATTAGGCCGAAGGGTGTGGATCCACCAGTTAGCGTCGGTACGATGCCATAGGAGTCGGGGACTAGCCATGTGCCGGTGGCGCCGTGTTCACGGGTTGGCTACTGGCCAACACCGTATGTCACGGGTTGGCTACGGGCCAACACCGTATGTCACGGGTTGGCTTCAGGTCGATAGGTGTGATGACACTGGGATTGCTGATCATCTGTGTGTGTGCTTGTAGGCACTGTTGTGAAATTAGTACTGGACTACATTTAACTGCATGTATGTTGTATCATGATAACACTCAAATGCCACACACCAATATAACCTATGTTCTTCTTTACTGAGAGGTGTCTCACCCCTGCTGTACATACATTTTTATAGGTCCTTCGAGTTACCGGCACTAGCGTCCTAGGGTAAGGAGCGTAGTGGCTGGTGTACTATAGTTAGCACTTGGGTAAGTGCTAGGACTGTATTTGGTTGGTTGCCTTTTTGGGATGTGTTGGGCACCCAGATGTATGTTGTGTATTAGAGCCTGTTTCTGCTCTTGTATAGACTCTGGTATGGTACTGCATATATATATATATATATATATATATATATATATATATAGAGATTGACCTTTTTCCGCTGCATATATGATTGTGTTTGGATGAGTTTCGGGTGCCTGGGAACCCCACGGGGTCGGACCATCATCCTTTATCCTATATCTTTTGTTGTTTTGTATGGTACAGGGACAGGTTAGATTATATTTTTCACCCCTAGGTCCCATTTTCGGGTTTGGGGCGTGACAACTTGGTATCAGAGCTAACCATATTGTTAGCTCTTGTAGACTTGGTTAGGCTTAGCTGTGAGTACATACTAGAGTATAGGATGTTGGATATAGGTAGAGTTGGTTAAGGGTCATTTAGTTGCTAAACCGGGGATTTGTCGATGGTATTCCGTGTTTTTCCTGGGATGACGATTTCAGTAAAAGTAGGACAGATCATTGATGACTTTCATGTCGGTGTGATAGGATAGACCTGGACTTGGCAGGGAGTAGTTAACACGATAGTGTAGATCATTGTGTTAATTGTATGTGATGTAGGAATACTGATAGATTCCTATTGTGATGCAGAATGGAGCCCAAGGATAATGACTTGGGAAGTGGCTCCAAGGAGACTGCGAGTGATAAGTCTCCTTCTATGCCTTGAGGTTTGACGAGGCAAGTATTGCCGGAGATCAGGAGGAGTGTGAGGAGACGCAAGCGCTCTCCTATTGCTATGGGGTGCACCATTGAGAGGTTCACATGCAGGCATCCTCCGACGTTCTCTGGAGGACCTGACCCAACGATAGCAGAGGATTGGGTGGAGAAGACTGAGAGGATTCTGGAAGTCTTGCACTGCACGGATAGGCAGCGAGTCCTCTATGCTACCTTCTAGCTATCTGAGGAGGCGGGTTGATGGTGGACTGCGGTAAATTTGCTAGAGAAGCAGAGGGGTGGTCTTGAGGAGATGTTATGGAGCCATTTCAAGGAGGTGTTCTTCGACAAATACTTCCCGTCTTTTGTGCGTGATGCGAAGGCAGATGAGTTTTCTGCTCTAACTCAGGGGAGTATGACGGTGCAGGGGTATGCATCTCGGTATATAGAGTTGTCCCGATTTGCGCCATGTTTGATCTCGAGCGAGTACGAGAAGACTCGGCAAGAAGGGTTTGAGGAAGGATATCCACAGACTGGTGGGTATGCTTCAAATCCGCGAGTTCTTGGCATTGGTGGATAAAGCCACAGTGATAGAGACCGGTATCCGAGAGGACGAAGTGGATCAGGAATCGAGGAAGAGGATAGTACCTTCTGGTTCTTAGACAAGATATCGTCAGGGATCGTGGAAGAAAAGAAGCAAGGGCTTGGGTTACAGTCAAAATACCGAGCGCCAGGATTCTCAGATAAGCCAAACTAGTGGTCGTTGTACCAAATATCACAGGTGGCACGAGGGTGAGTGTCGGACATTTGGAGGTAACTGCTACAACTGTGGCCAGCTAGGCCACATGTTTCGTGATTGTCATGCACCGAAGCGAGATGTGCCTACATTCAGTGGGAACCAAGGGAGCAACCAGATACCTCGGGGAACCGTTCAGATGAATATAGCTCCGGCCAGAGTATATTCTCTTACTCCAATGGACGCTAAGCATGTAGGGAACGTGGAAACAGGTACCCTATTATTACTTTCAAATAAGGCTTCTGTTTTGTTTGATTCAGGTGCAACCCATTCTTTTGTATCTGTGAATTTTGTGGGACGGTGTGGGGTTGAGACCCAAGTAATGAATGAAGTGTTATCTGTTACTACACCATCTGAGAGTGTATCTTTTTGTAGGAAGATGTTGAAAGACTGCCCAGTGGTAATTCAGGGGAAGCTGTTACCGGCAAATCTTGTGGTATACGACATGTCGGGGTTTGATATCATTCTAGGGATGGATTGGTTGTTCTCCAGTTACGCAGTGATCAACTGTCATAGGAAGGTAGTAGTGTTTAGACCTCCTGGGGAGCATGAATATGAATTCGTGGGATCGTGTGTGCGTTCGACGCCACAGATTATATAGGCATTACATGCGAGGAGGCTACTCTTGGATGGATGTCAGGGGTACCTAGCTTATATGAAGGAACCACCGTGGTATGAATTGAGGCTCAAGGATATTAAGGTAGTCAGTGAGTTCCCGGATGTGTTTCCAGATAATTTACCCTGTTTACCTCCAGATCGTGGAGTGGAGTTTACGATAGAGTTGCTGCTTGGCAAGGCACCGATCTCTAAAGCTCCGTACCGGATGGCTCCAGCGGAACTTCGAGAGTTGAAGGAGCAGTTGCAGGAATTATTGGACAGGGGTTTCATTCGACCAAGTGTTTCGCCCTAGGGAGCTCTAGTATTGTTTGTAAAGAAGAAGGACAGGTCGATGCAGATGTGCATTGATTATAGTGAGATTAACAAGGTAACTGTGAAAAATCGCTATCCTTTATCTCGTATAGATGATCTCTTTGACTAGTTGCAGGGGATGCGAGTCTTCGAAGATCGACTTGTGGTTAGGATATCATCAGGTGAGAGTCAAATCGGAGGACGTAGCGAAGATAGCTTTCCAAACCAGATATGGCCACTACGAGTTCTTGGTAATGCCATTTGGGTTGAGGAATGCTCCGGTGGTGTTCATGGATTTAATGAACCGGGTTTTCCATAAGTATCTAGATTGATTTGTAGTGGTATTCATTGATGACATTCTGGTATACTAGAGGAGTACGGAAGAGCACGTGAAACATTTGAGGTTAGTATTACAGATCCTACGGAAGAAGAAGTTGTATGCTAAACTGAAGAAGTGTGAATTCTGGTTGAATCAAATTGCGTTCTTAGGTCATGTGGTTACTGGGGATGGTATATCAATTGATCCTAGCAAGATTGAAGTTGTGGTTGACTGGGTGAGGCCGAAGAATGTGCAGGAGGTTCGGAGTTTTCTAGTACTAGCGAGTTATTATCGTCGGTTCGTGGAGGGGTTCTCTAAACTATCTGGGCCTCTGACTCGATTGACCAGGAAAGGAGTACAGTTTGACTGGACTAGTGATTGCGAGCAGTGTCTTCAGGAATTGAAGCACCGGCTGGTTACTGCTTTAGTGTTAACCATTCCTTCAGGGGATGGTGGGTTTGTGATTTAAAGCGACGCATCTCTAAAAGGTCTGGGATGTGTGCTTATGCAGCAGGGTAAGGTAGTAGCGTATGCTTCTCGGCAATATAAAAAGTATGAGAAGAATTATCCTACGCATGATCTAGAGTTGGCTGTTGTTGTATATGCACTAAAGATCTGGCGACACTATTTGTATGGTGTACAGTGTGAGATCTTCACTGATCATAAGAGCCTCAGGTATTTCTTCACGCAAAAGGAGTTGAATATGAGGCAGATATGGTGGCTTGAGTTGATTAAGGACTACGATTGCACTATCAGTCATCACCCTGGGAAGGCTCATGTGGTAGTTGATGCATTGAGTCGGAAGTCAGGACCTGTAGCTGTATCTGCGGTTGTAACTCAATGTCACATTAGGTGGGATTTGGAGAGCTCGGGTATAGAGTTGGTGGTTGGTGATCATCAAGCTTATCTTGCTAGTTTGGTGGTCCAGCTAACTTTGTTTGAGCATATAAAGGTCGCGCAGGCTAATGATGCAGAGTTGGCAGAGGTTAGGGAAAAGGTACAGCAGGGACTCGCTACAGAGTTAAACATCTCTGAAAGAGGTGTGCTAAGGTTTGGGACCAGGCTATGTGTTCCAAACGATGATGGGATCAGAAGGACAATTCTGGAGGAAGCACATCGTTCTTTGTATACGGTACATCCAAGTGGTACAAAGATGTATCGAAATTTGCATGAGACCTTCTGGTGGTCTGGTATGAAGAGGCAGATTGCTCAATTCATGGAGCAGTGTCTGATGTGTCAGTAGGTGAAAGCTAAACATCAGAGGCCGGCAGGGTCATTGCAACCTTTACCTATTCTGTTGTGGAAATGGGAGCATATTTCCATGGATTTTGTGACCGATTTTCCACCAGCGCTTTACGAGCAGAATGCTATTTGGGTGATCGTGGATAAATTGACGAAATCTATTCATTTCATACCGATAAGGGTTGGCTATCCTTTGAGTAGGCTAGTAGATATGTACGTGCATGAAATTGTGAGAATGCACGGAGTACCGGCGTCCATTGTATCCGATCGAGATCCGAGGTTTACTTCTCGATTCTAGATGAGCTTGTAGGAGGCATTAGGGATGAAGCTAACTTTCAATACAACATTCCACCTTCAGACTGAAGGACAGTCGGAGAGAACGATACAGATATTGGAAGATATATTGCGAGCTTGTGTGTTAGACTTCAGTGGTAGCTGGATACAATTTATGCCACTTGTAGAGTTCGCTTATAATAACAGCTTTCATTCTAGTATCGGGATGACACTGTTTGAGGCTTTGTATGGTCGGAGGTGTCGATCTCCTTTGTGCTGGGATGAGGTTGGAGAACATCAGATGTTGGGACCTGAACTTGTGCAGCATGCATCTGAAAAGGTGGGTTTGATCCAGGAGAGTATTAAATCAGTTTAGAGTCAGCAGAAGAGTTATGCAGATGTTCGCCACCGTGATTTAGAGTTCGAGGTGGGGGGTAAGATATTTCTGTGTATCGCTCTGATGAAAAGGGTGATGAGATTTGGGAGGAAGGGCAATCTGACCCCGAGGTATATCGGACCATTCGAGGTACTTGAGCGAGTAGGTCCGGTAGCCTACAAGATTGCACTACCCCCAGGACTCTCGAGGGTCCATGATGTGTTTCACGTATCCATGCTGAGAAGGTACGTGTTGGATCCATCACATGTTATCAATTATGATGAGTTTGAAATTGGGGATACTTTAGCGTATAAGGAGATACCTGTTCAGGTTCTGGACCGTAAAGTCCAGAAGCTTCGTACCAAATATATACCGTTAGTGAAGGCATTGTGGCGGAACCATGAGGTTGAGGAAGCTTCTTGGGAACTGGAAACGGAAATACGCCGGAAGTATCCACACTTGTTTTGAGCACTTGTATGTGATCCTACTTTGGGTTGGGATAGGTGGTTAGTCGTTAGGAGTGTGTATATTGTGAACTCCTGAGACAGTTGTATTTGTAACCATGGTATTCGTCCGCCATAAGTGAGGGTATATTTGCGTATATATCTGTATGATAGGGCTACGCTACAGTAGTCGCCAGTTTCTTTCTAGAGTTATGTATATTTGTGTGATTGTAGGTATGAGCTTGTAAATGAAAGATGGCAAATTTCGAGATCGAAATTTTTGTAAGGAGGGGAGACTGTAAGAACCCGAACCGTGATAGATGCGGTTTAATAAATAAGAGGGATAAAAATTGGTATTTGGACAGGCTTCATCGACGAAGCCAGAGTTCGTCGACGAAGGCCATGCATCTCTCGTCAACGAAGTTTAGAGGCTCGTCGACAAGGAGAAGCCGAGGAGTTTTGAGAACCAATGATATCAGGATTCGTCGACGAATCCACCATCTTGTCGACGAGAAGACTATAGAGCCTAGTCGACGAGGACACCATCTCGTCGACGAGTTTGCCCAAGTCAAAGGGCTATAAATATCATTTCTCATTGCTTAACCATTAAGAAACTTCAAATATCTCTCTCTATCTCTCTAGAACTCCCCCTACTCTCTATCTCTCTAGATTTATTCATTGTTCGTTGCTAGAATCGTGAATCTGAAGTTACCACAAAGATCATTGACGGATTCTCTACAAGTTCTATGAATCGAAATCTCGTTTCGGAGATTTTCGGGTTTCGCCTTAAAATCGAGGTAAGGCTCGGTTTTCAATTCTGATTTGGTAGTTATGTAGAGAACAGTCTTGTGAGTATATTTTGTATTGTGATTTGTAGGTTTTGGAACTCGATTCGCTGTTTAGGGGCCTTGGAGTTTAGGATTTGTTATTCGGGCAAAAGGTAAGGGGAACTATGTTTATATCGGTTATTTTTAAAATCGGACTCGATAGAACTGTGATTCATGGTCCTGTGTGTGTTTTGGCTACTCATTTAGGGGGATCTAACGGGGGAAAACTATGGGTTTTTCATAATTACAATTTTTGGAAAAAGGGGGCGACGGGCTACATCCCTGGTTTTGTTGAAAATCAAGAGTATATGTTGATTTATACTGTGTTAAAGGGATGGTTGTGCCTTGACTTGTTTTAAATTGTATATGTTTGGAAAATCATGACTTTAGATTACCAAATGAGTGTGGTTTGTTTGGTTATATGAGCATGCATGTGTGTGTGATTGGTTGAAATTCTAGTAGGAACGCGGTTCTGAATTGTTCCAAGTACTAAGAGTGTCCAGCTCTATATCCGAGGGCGTATGAAATCGCTAGCCATAGATTGGCAAAGGTCCGACTCTATATCCGAGGGCATGAGCCTATTCCGGCAGATCAGACCGAAGGGTGTGAATCCACCAGTTAGCGCTGGTACGATGCCATGGGAGTCAGGGATTAGTCATGTGCAGGTGGCGCCGTGTTCGCAGGTTGGCTACGGGCCAACTCCGTATGTCGCGGGCCGGCTTCGGGCCGATGGGTGTGACGATGCTGGGATTGCTGATCATGTGTGTGTGTGCTTGTAGGCACTGTTGTGAAATTAGTACTAGACTGCATTTAACTGCGTGTGTGTTGTATCATGATAACACTCATATGCCACACACCAATATAACCTCTGTTCTTCCTTACTGAGAGGTGTCTCACCCCTGCTGTACGTACATTTTTACAAGTCTTTCGAGTAACCAGAACTAACGTCCTGGTGTAGGGAGCGTAGTGGCCGGTGTACTGCGGTTAGCGCTTAGGTAAGTGCTAGGACTGTATTTGGTGGGTTGCCTTTTTGGGATGTGTTGGGCACCCAGTTGTACCTTGTGTGTATTAGAGTCTGTTTCTACTCTTGTGCAGACTCTGGTATGGTACTACGTATATATATATATATAAAGAGAGAGAGAGAGAGATTGACATTTTTCTATTGCATATATGATTGTGTTTAGATGAGTTTCGGGTGCCTAGGAACCCCACGGGGTCGGACCCTCATCCTTTGTCTTGTATCTTTTGTTGTTTTGTATGGTACAGGGACAGGTTAGATTATATTTTTCACCCCTGGGTCCCATTTCCGAGTTCGGGGCGTGACAATATGTTTGAATTAGGGCACAATGTAATTTTATTATCATATGAAGGTATTTTGGAGTTTTTATATAAGACTATATACATATTATAATCGAGAGTTGAAATCCTATGACAATTTTCGTTTGATGATGAAAATTGCGTAAGGTCTTTATGGGCGTAGGCACAATGCCGAACCACGTAAATTTATGCTCTTCTTTTCCCTTTTAATTTTCTTTACTTTTTGTGTTCATGTGTATGCATGTGTGTAACCCTAAGGCATAATTTCACAACAATAAAAGTAGATGTCCGATGTCTAATAACAGAATGCCACAAATTCATAATTTTCAACTTTTGAATTTAGTTTTTTTTTATAAAAAAAAAAAAAAATGGGAATGCCAAATTGAACATTCAAAATATGAATCTAGCTAATTTTTATTTTGACTTTATTTTCAAATTACTTTAAAATTGTTCTTAAAATCGCAAATTCAAGATTTGTCTCCTAAATTGTTTTAAAATTAAAAGAAATCTAGTATGTTTTTTTTTTCCAAAAACTGAAATGTAAAATCTGTGTGTATGTTTTTTTAGAAATTTATTCTTCATTTTGATAAAATTTGGGGTTTAGATTTTGATAGTCCGAAAAGAAAAAAAAAACCTTTAATAGTTACATTGTAGGGAAAAATAAATATATATTTACAAACCATCCATACTATTCATTTCTTGTTCACTCTTTTTATATATACTAGTACAAGTAAATATATTACATGTGTTGCGTATGATTGCATGCCAATACCAATATAAAATATTTTATAATTTTTAATAAAATTTTATATATTTAAATAAATTAATTATATATTGTCAAATTTTAGTTACAAATATTAAAGTGTGAATATTTAAAGTTATTTATAAAAATTAAACTTTATTTAAAATTTATTATTTAGAGGATGCTTCTAGGTCTACAATTTCATTTCTAAAATTTATCCTTTGGAAATTTTATTATTGTTTATCTAGATGATGTTAGACTTTCACAATAATTTTAGAAGACATACGAGGAACTTACCTATTTTATTTTAGAATATGTATTTTATTTAACACATATAATACAGTTACATTTATTTTATTTTATTTTTGAATGAAATGAATTTTTTCAAAGAAAAAGCTTGGCCTATTTAAAATAAAAATGTTTTAATCTAGATTTATCTAATGTTATTCAATTTAATTTTTTAAAAAATAGTATCTTATTTCTAAGAGTTAAATATATTTTTATTTACAAATTTATTATACTATTTGCACTTTTATATGTGGCACATACACACACACACACATACATATCTACTACCATTTTTTTCTTTTAGTCAAATAGAGTTTCTTTTTATGTTCAAATTTTAGTATATCTAAATAGATTTTATGAATATGATTTATATAATTTTGTGTTTTTAGGAATATTTTGTATTGTTTTTAAAAATATAATGATATTTTTGCCACAAAATACTTTTCTTTATTTGCATTTATTATGGTATACATATAGATGTAAATATCTTATCTCTCCCTTTTTTATGATGATAAATACAGGAGCAAAATGAGCTCACCCTGACAAGGCTCCCCCTAAAAATATGCATAATTTCAAAAAATAGTCAATATAATTCAAGCATATTCAAGATGAAGACTTCTGAATTTTTCAAGCTGAGAATTTAAGTTCAGTTTGGTTCAATTTGCATTTGGTATTGAAGCTGACTTTGAAAAAAAAAATTCAGGTAAAAGCAGGGTCACAATAAGTTCTTGTAATCATTTCCACTTTTGAAAAACAAAAGGCAAGAGGATACCAATTGTAAAAGGATTATGATATCTTTGCTCCAAAACCTTCTCCCCCTTTTTCATAAGCAAAAGGCTTAAACATCTCCCCTTTTCCAAGAGGATCATTTAATAACAGAACCCAATATTTGAACTTCATGACAAAAAAAATTGAGTTTTATAACATTTCTAATGCAACATGTCATGAATGCCTTTAATCTTGAAGCAAGAGATAAGATTTATCTTTTATAAGTTCATTTCTTACCAAAAAATATTTCAAAAAAAATTTCCCTTTTTGATATTATCAACAAGTACTAGGGACTATGCTTGTTATGAAATAATAACTTTAACGCTAAGGTCAAGCAAGCTTAAATTTTTATGGCAAGTATTTAAACATTTTTCAAGTCAAAATTACACTCCAGCCAAAAAGAGCAATCATATAGATCCTAAACATATCAAAAAGTTAATGCAAGATCATATGGCTAAGCCTAGAACAATTTGTTCCTCCTAAGATTACTGTGGCAAATAAAATCATTATGCTTAAACATACATGCCATTGTAAGCTTTTAAAAGAAAGCTAAGCCAAAAGTTAAATGAGCGTAAAACGAAAGAGTTTTAATTTCAAAAGCTCCCCATTTTGATCTAAATGGTAGCTTAGATAGAATGGATGCATTTTCAATTTAAAACGATTTTACTAAGAAATGATGAAGTCATTCTTGTCCAATCAGTAAAGTCATTCCAATAGAACACACATGCATTAGAAAACAAAACTTACGACTCAAAAACAAAAATAATGAAAATACAATGCACATGAGTCCATAGGATGTTTAAATTAAAGCATGTTCTCTTAAAATAGAGCTCATGCTCTCCTGTATATTCTTATGCACACATAAATGTATTTTTAGTTAAGGATGAAATTCATTTATCAAAACATTAATCGTACACTCATCCTTCAAAAATTTCAGCATACAGTATATTATAAACATTCAGCACATAGTTACTGCATATTGCATTCCATTCAGCATACGATAGTCAATTAAGACTATACTCAAAAAATCATGCAATAGTTATGATGTTGGGGTTTAATCATGAAAATAACATCACTCAAATGACTCGATGAGTAAGTGTGAAATAAAACTTCCCCTATGTCATGCATTTGCTCATTGTTTATGGACTATAATTATATGATTTTGAATTTAAAACAGCATGATTAACCATTTAGCTTTTGAGTGAAGTTCAAAACCCAAAGTTTAGACCAAATGGTGTCCATGAACTAGATTTTCCTAAGAACGTAGAACGTGTATAGGATGTAGAGCATTCTAGGAAAAATCTATTAAAAAAAATTGGGCAGTATGCCATTTGTAAGTAGTTCATTTTTCCATCATGCAATTCACAAGAGCATGCACCAAATACCTAGTTGTTTCTACAACATGCAATTCAGAAAGTCTGCATCAACTGTAATAATAACAAAAAGGGATATAGAAGATTAGTAGAGCGATTCCAAAAATAAATAAATAAATAAATAAATAAAATAAAATAAAAAATAATTAATTAATTAATCGAAATTATAAAAATAATAATAATTTAAATTTATTTTTATTTTTATTAATAAAATATATTAGTATTAATATTAATTAAATATATTATTATTATTATTATTATTATTATTATTATTATTATTATTATTATTATTATTATTATATATCCATCTTTCAAAAAGAATCCTGAAGGAAGGAAGGAAAAACCAAAAAAAAAAAAGAAGACCTGGCTTGCGCAGGAAGCCCCCAAGGTTCTCTGAACTCTCTCTCTCCCCCCTCTCGTTCTTTCTCCCTCTCTCCTTAGTTACGTGGCAAATTATCGCCCGATCGAGAATCAGAAGATACCGTTGAGCTCCATTCTCCGTTATCGTCATTTCTATCGGACCGGATCAGTGGTAGGAATGGCGTAGACGTATCTCCTGGGATAAGTCAATTTCCCTTTTTTTCTTTAATTTCTTGAAAATTATAAGTCTGATTGATAAATGAACACCACCACGAGAATCTATGGATGATTCTCTACAAGTCTAGCGGGACAGAATTCTCGTGGGATCGTCGTGGGAAAAACCCTAAATTTGGGGTACATGGGTTATTACGGGGCTTATTTTTAATTAATTATGATTAATTTGGAAATGTTTAAATGTTGAGCATCTAGAGTTAAAGTAGAATTTTTGGAATTTAGGGTCCAGGTGAGCGCCGCGGGTGTAATTTTGAGACCCGCAGGTAAAATTCAGAAATTAAGTGGGGGTCTCAAATATTGGTTTAAATGTTAATTTGGAGTACATGGGGCTTAGGGAAGGCTAGATGGGTATTTTGGAGAAATAGGTTAATTAATTTAGGAAAAATGTAAATTGCAGAATTTGAATTTCAGGCCCCAAAGGCGTAGGATTTGGGTCCTAACGAGACTCTCAGTAATTCAGGTAAGTGGAATAAATTACAAAAGTATTTTTAGAATTATCATTTGAATTAATATATGAAAATGAACATATTGTATTTTGCCTGAAAATTATTATGATATAAATATCAGATAAATTATGTGGCATTTGAGTAATATTAATTTGTGATACTTTGGAGCCTGAAATTAATATATTATGAATATTAGATGAAAACTGTGTGGCACATGACATGTGTTGAAAAATGTGAAATATAACAATTGGTATTTTTTGAGAAAATATTGAAATGAGAATGATTGATGTGATTAGTGGAAAATAATGAAATGTGGTATTTATATGTGAGTGGAAATTATTTGCATGAGAAATGAGTTTGTACAAATTACTGATATGAGTATTTTGGGAAAATGTGAAAATACGTGAAATATGATATATATTATTACGAGATGATGAAATGTGCATAGAAAATGATGAGAATATTAATATTGAACTGAATTGTGAAATACTGAAATATGATTGATGAAATGTCAATATCGCATAATGATTGCGGGTATGTGGTAGTGAACCTTGATGAATGGTTATGATATTGAGCACGGTACCGTTGCTAATGGTGTTAGTGCAACCACACTGACTCTTGGAGCATGCGGCGTGACAGTCGACTGAGCCATTTTGTAGGGTTGTTGGGCCCCCTGAGTCCGGATTAAGGTTATAGGGCGACCAGTCGTACTACAGACGCGATATGTGATATGATATTTGATCTAACCAGGTCGGCCAACCGTAGTTAGATCCAGCCTTCGGGCCGCACAACCTTGACCATGGGGGGAAGCATGGCGTGGATAGAAAGATCCTCAGAGTAGCCATGAGTTACAGATGCAATGTTTGTATTTGATACCAAGGATACTCATGAGCCGAAAAGTAAAATTGGAAACAGAAGTGAAAGAATGATAAAATTGGCTAAAATGAGAAATGAAAAAAGAATGGAAATTGAGAAATAAAGAATGATAAAATTGAGAAATAGAACCGTGTGAGTTAATAATCTACATATTTGAGGCGAAGTGAAACTCTCTGCCCAAGGGATTACTGAGTAAGGTGAGTGCCCTGATAGGTATCAGATGTGGTCATACATGACTGCATAACGTGTTAGGGCAGAGGGAAGCTACCTATATGGGCGGGTAACCTTCCCTATTCTCAAGAACTTTGTAGGTAAAAATGTGTTGGAATGATTGATTTTGAGAAATAATTTTTAAAGCTTATAAAAGCTTGTGTTGTATATCTATATGACTATGAGAATATATTTGCCAATGTATTTTCTCAGGTAAAATATGATTTTGAAAAGTAAAGCATGTTATAACTGAACTCATATGGCCACACATTGTAAATAATTTATTCCTTCTTACTGAGATGTGTCTCACCCAATTTATCTAAATTTTTCAGGGAACGGAGACCGACCAAGTGATAGAGCTCCATGATAGTAGGGAACTAGAACCCTGATATACAGGGTAAGTTTGGACTAGGGAGATGTGATTCCCTAGGGTTGTATCGTTTTTGGGTATGAGATAGTATTGTGTAAATATGTATGTTAGTAATCTGGATATTGTATTCTAGATGATATGCATATACTGTCTTCAGCTGTTAGGTTTTATAAATAAAATGACTTTTTACCTGGTACCCAATGCGGGTCAGGTCGTATGAATGGTAGTAGGGTTGTTGACGTGACAGATTTATGGATATTATTGATGACAAGTGAGTATTTAATTATTATTTATTATTAAAGAAAAAAAATTGTACGAAAAATCGAGGCATCGCAGTTTGGTATCAGAGCCTAGGTTGCTAGGTTCTGTAGACTTTAGTAGACAACAAAATACAATACCAGAGTATAGGACTGCATTTTGAGGTAAATAGGAGATGGGTAGATTGAAATGGGGGTTAGTGATTGTTAGAGGATGAGGTGAGAATTTAGGGTTCAATTTTGTGGCCTAGAGACAGGAGTACTGGGGTTGTTTCTGTGTTTTTCCTGGGGTGGCGATTTCAGGAAAACCATAGATACTATCGCTGGGTCTTGTTTCTAAGTGGTAGGACTGAATCTTAAATGGGGATTAAGGATGTGGAGATAAATGGTCATAGAAGAGTAATTTATGAGTTGTTGCAGTGTATGGGTTGTGCGATAGTGATTGTATGCTTAGATTAGCTATTTCCTTTGCAGGATGGATCCAAGGAACAATAACACAAATGCGGGAGGTGATGGAGTAGGACCTTCCAGTATGGGTGGTGCAGACCCTGATGCAGTGTTGCGTAGCGTCACTCAGCAGGTGATGGCTGAGATGACTAGGAGTTTGAGGGAGCGGAGCTGCACGATTGAGTAGTTCATGCGTATGCGACCCCCGTATTTTGCTGGAGGAGCAGACCCATTGGTAGTAGAGAATTGAATTCAGGACATAGAGGATATACTAGCAGTCCTCTCATGTACAAACGAGCAGAAGGTGTTATTTGCTACATTTAAATTGACCGAGGAAGCAAAGCGTTGGTGGAGGTCAGTGAGATTACTTAAGGAGCAGAGGTCTGACCCTGTAACGATGACGTGGAGTCTCTTCAGGGAGATTTTCTTTGAGCGGTACTTTCCCGCTACGGTCAGGAGCGCAAAGGCATCGAAGTTTCTGTATTTGACACATGGGTCTATCACGGTGCAGCAGTATGCATCGAGATTTGTTGAGCTGTCCCGATTCACTCCGTATATGGTGTCAGATAAGGAGAGGAAGGCAAGCAAGTTTAAAGAGGGCCTGAGATAGAACTTGTATGAGCAGGTGGTAGGTTTCCAAGCTCAGACCTTCTTAGAGATAGTGGACAGGGCTGCAGTGATTGATAGCAGCATACAGAAAGGCGCAGTAGCCCAAAGCTAGAGAAAGAGGCTCGCGCCTTATGATTTTCACGCAGGGTCCAGTCGAGGGTCGTGGAGGAGATATGATTGCAGGGGAGGACAATGACAGGGAGAAGGAGAGCAAGCAGTACAAGGCAGGCAGATGCTCCCTCCTTGTCCTAAATGTTTGAAGACGCACCTAGGAGAGTGCCGAGCAAAGAAGGTTGTCTGCTATCGGTGCCACCAGCCTGGGCATATCGCAAGAAACTATTAGGCACCTCCAGTGGTAGTGGTTGCTCCTCGACCATATAGAGGAGGCTACCAGGCACCTCGAGGTGGACAGTAGAGGAATACTGCTTCGGCACGAGTGTACGCACTAACATCGGGAGATGTTGAGGCGGCAGGAGATGTGATGATAGGTACTGTTTCAATACTATCATTTAAAGCTACTGTCTTGTTTGATTCTGGGGTGACTCACTCTTTTATCGCCCGGGATTATGTTAAGTTGTGTGGGTTTGAGCCTCAACGGTTAGATATTAGTTTGTCTGTTGCTACGCCGACTGGGGCTATAGGGATATGTAGAAAGGTACTCAGAAACTATCCAGTGGGTATTCAGGGGAGGTCTTTGTCAGCTAATTTGGTGATTTTAGACATGCATGGGTTTGAGGTAATCTTGGGTATAGACTGGCTAGCTGCCCACTATGCTAGCATTGATTGCCATCAGAGGGAGGTAGTGTTCAGACCTCTAGAGGGACAGGAGTACAAATTCTTGGGATCATGTGTGCGCACCCCACCTCAGTTACTATCTGCTATTCAGGCACGTAGATTGCTATCAGAAGGTTGTCAAGGATATTTAGCCTGTGTGAAGGTGGTATCAGAAAGGGAGCTGAGGGTGGAGGAGATCCCAATGGTGAGGGATTTTCTTAATGTATTTCCTGAGGATTTGTCAGGACTACCTCCTGATCGTGAGGTAGAATTTGTTATTGATCTGATTTCGGGGACAACATCGATTTTGATGGTGCCATATAGAATGGCATCGGTAGAGTTAAAAGAATTGAAAAAGTAGTTGCAGGAACTGTTAGATAAGGGGTTTATTCGGCCCAGTGTGTCGCCCTAGGGAGCACTGATTTTATTTGTGAGAAAGAAGGATGGCTTGATGAGATTGTGCATCGACTATCGAGAAATAAAAAAAGTGACTATCAAGAATAAATACCCGCTCCCGCGTATCGATGATTTGTTTGACCAGTTACAGGGGACACAGATCTTTTCAAAGATAGATTTACGCTTCGGGTATCATCAGTGAAAGTCAGGGGGGAAAATGTTCTGAAGACGGCATTTAGAACACCGTATGGCCATTATGAACTTCTAGTTATGTCGTTTGGATTGACGAATGCTCCTGCAGTGTTTATGGATTTGATGAACAGGGTTTTTCACCAATATTTGGATCAGTTTGTGGTAGTGTTTATCGATGATATATTGGTGTATTCGAAGAGCCCAAAAGAGCATCTGAGTATAGTGCTACAGGTGTTGTGAGAGAAGAAGCTATATGCGAAACTCAAGAAGTTCGAGTTCTGGCTAGAACAGGTTACCTTCCTTGGACACGTTATATCCAGGGGTAGTATTTCTGTTGATCCGAGTAAGATTGAGGTGGTAGTAAACTGGGTACGACCAAAGAATATGTACGAGATCAAGAGTTTCCTAGGATTGGCTGGATACTACAGCAGGTTTGTTGAGGGCTTCGTTAGATTTTCAGACCCGTTGACCAGATTCACCAGGGAGGGAGTGAAGTTTAAGTGGTCTGATGAATGTGAACAGAGCTTCTAGGAATTGAAGCAGCGACTCATCACTGTGCCGGTGTTGACGATTCCTTCAGGAGAAGAGGGGTTTGTGATTTACAATGATGCGCCCCATAAAGGGTTCAGATGTGTATTGATGCAGCGAGGGAGAGTGTTAGCCTATGCCTCACGATAGTTGAAAGAATATGAAAAGAACTACCCTACCCACGATCTAGAATTGGCGGCGGTTGTTTACGTGTTGAAGATTTGGAGGCACTATCTATATGAGGGTAGGTGTGAGATATTTATTGACTATAAGAGTTTAAAATATTTCTTCACACAGAAGGAATTAAATATGAAGCAGAGGAGATGGCTGAAGCTAATAAAAGATTACGACCGCACTATCAACTACCACCTAGGAAAGGCTAATGTGGTCGTAGATGCTTTGAGCCGAAAATCAGTGGGTTCATCTATGTCTACAGTGGAGATTCAGCATCTGATCCCGATGGATCTAAGGAAGCTTGGTGTGGACCTGGTAGGGGACGATCACCAGGCGTTTATTACTGACTTGGTTTTGCTGCTGACTTTACAAGAGAGGATTAAAGCAGCCCAGAAAAATGATGCAGAACTAATAGAGTTTATGGGGAAGGTACAGGATGGCTAGGAAATAAAGTTCTGTATCTCAGATGATGGAGCCTTTTGGATCCATACCAGGTTATATGTTTTTGCCGATCCTAAGATCAAGAAGGTCATTCTGGAGAAAGCACATCGGTCCCTATATACTGTACATCCAGGTAGCACTAAAATGTATAGAGATCTTCAAGAGTCCTTCTGGTGGAGCAGCATAAAGAGGAAGATAGCTCAGTTTATGGATCAGTGTTTGACATGCCAGCAAGTGAAGGTTGAGCATCAAAGACCGGCAGGATCATTACAGCCACTCCACATTCCTAAGGGGAAGTGGGAGCATATAGCGATGGATTTCGTCACAGGATTGTCGCCAACATTACATGGACAGGATGCTATTTGGGTAGTGGTGGATCGATTGACAAAGACTGCCCACTTTGTGCCGATCAGAGTTAGCTACTCCATGGACAAATTGGTTGAGTTATATATCCAAGAGATAGTTAGGCTCCATGGCGTCCCAGTGTCCTTAGTTTTAGACAAAGACCCACAGTTCACATCTCATTTTTGGAAGAGTCTTTAAGGGGCCATGGGTTCTCAGTTGTCATTCAGAAAAGCTTTTCATCCTCAAACAGATGGGCAGACGGAGAGGATGATACAGATTCTAGAGGGTATGCCGCGAGCATGTGTGCCGGACTTTGGAGGTCGTTGGATGCAGTATATGTCATTGGTCGAGTTTGCATATAACAACAGCTACTAGGCCAGCATTAGGATGGCACCATATGAGGCATTATATGGCAGGAGGTGCCGATCCTAGTTGTACTAGGATGAGATCAGGGAGAGACAGATGTTGGGGCCAGAGCTGATACAGCAGACTCAAGATAAAGTTAGACTCATCAGAGATAGGATCCGAACGGCACAGAGCCGACAGAAGAGTTATGCAGTTACTTGCCGACAAGAATTGGAATTTGACGCAGGAGATCATGTGTTCCTAAAAGTGGCGCCGATGAAGGAAGTTATGAGGTTCGGGAGGAAAGGTAAGCTGAGCTCTAGGTATATTGGACCATTCGAGATTCCTTAAAGAGTGGGTCCAGTTGCCTATCGGTTGGCATTACTATCGGTCCTATCTAGGATCCATGGCGTATTCCACGTTTCTATGTTGAGGAAATACGTCCCAGACCCCTCCCATGTGATCAGCTATAAAGCACTGGAGTTGGATGATACTCTAGCTTATGAGGAAGTGTCAGTGCAGATTATTGACTAAAAGGAACAGGAGCTACGCACGAAGAAGATTCCACTGGTAAAAGTTTTGTGGCGCAATCATGTCATTGAGGAGGTTTCTTGGGAACTAGAGAATCAAATGAGCTATAGATATCCACACTTATTTAATGGAATTTAGAGTTGAGTCAGTCAGAGTAAAGGAAATAAGACTGTGTATTTTTATTTATATAGTGTAATGTAGGATAGACGAAATTTTTAGTTTTGAAATATGAATGGCTTTGGGAGAATTTTGGAATAGTTGTAATCTCCCAGAACTCTGGTTATAACCACGGTATGCCTCCGCCATAAGTGAGGGTAATTAATAAAATTGGAAGTATTTTCGTTAAGGATGGGAAGTAAGGAAATAGCAAATTTCGATGACGAAATTTATATAAGGAGGGGAGAATATAATAACAACAAAAAGAGATATAGAAGATTAGTGGAGTAATTCCCAAAAAAAATAAAAAATAAATAAACAATAAAAATAATAATTAATTAATTAATTAATCGAAATTATAAAAAAAAAGAAAAAAATAATTTATTTTTATTTTTATTTTTAATAATAAAATATATTGTTATTATTATTAATTAAATATATTATTATTATTATTATTATTATTATTATTATTATTATTATTATTATTATTATTATTATTATTGTTATATATCCATCCTTTTGGAAGAATCTTGAAGGAAGGAAGGAAAAAAAAAAAAAGGCCTGGCCTGGGCAGGAAGCCCCCCGGGTTCTCTGAACTCTCTCTCTCTCCTCTCGTTGTCTCTACCTCTCTCCTCAGTTACGTGGCATATTCTCACCCGATCGAGAATCAGAGGATACCGTTAAGCTCCATTCTCCACTGCCATCATTTCTACTGGAGCGGATCGGTGGTAAGAGCGGCGTAGACGTATCTCCTGGGGTTGGCCAATTTCCCCTTTTTCTTTAATTTCTTGCAAATTATAAGCTTGATTGACGAACGAACACCACCACGAGAATCTAGGGATGATTCTCTACAAATCTAGTGGGACGGAATTCTTGTGGGGTCGTCGTTGGCAAAGCCCCAAATTTGGGGTACATAGGTTGTTAAAGGGCTTATTTTTAATTAATTTGGAAATGTTAAAATGTTGAACATCTGGAGTTGAAGTAGAATTTTTAAAATTTAAGGTCCGGGTAAGCATCGTAGGTGTAATTTTGGGACCTACAGGCAAAATTCAGAAAATTAAGTTGGGGTATCAAATATTGGTTTAAATGTTAATTTGGAGTACATGGAGCCTAGGGAAGGCTAGATGTGTATTATTTTGGAGAAATAGGTTAATTAATTTAAGAAAAATGCAAATTGTAGGATTTGAATTTCGGGCGCCAAGGGCGTAGGATTTGGGTCCTAACGAGACTCTCAATAAGCCAGGTAAATGGAATAAATTATAGCAGTATTTTTAGAATTACCATTTGAATTCATATATGAAAATGAGCATATTGTATTTTGCCTGAAAATTATTATGATATAAATATCAGATAAATTGTGTGGCGTTTGAGTAATATTAATTTGTGATACTTTGGAGCCTGAAATTAATATATTATGAATATTAGATAAAAACTGTGTGACACATGACATGTGTTGAAAAATGTGAAATATAACGATGGGTATTTTCTGAGAAAATATTGAAATGAGAATGATTGATGTGATTAGTGGAAAATAATGAAATGTGATATTTATATGTGAGTGGAAATTATTTGCAAGAGAAATGAGTTTGTACAAATTACTGATATGAGTATTTTGGGAAAATGTGAAAATACATGAAATATGATATATATTATTACGAGATGATGAAATGTGTACAGAAAATGATAAGAATATTTATATTGAACTGAATTGTGAAATACTGAAATAAGATTAATGAAATACCAATACTGCATAAGGAAGCTACCTGTATGGGTGGGTAATCTTCATTATTCTCGGGAAATTCGCAGGTAAAAATGTGTTGGAATGATTAAATTTGAGAAATGATTTTTAAAGTTTATAAAAGCTTGTGTTGTATATCTATATAACTATGAGAATATATTTGCCAGTGTATTTTCTCAGGTGAAATGTGAGTTTGAAAAGTAAAGCATGTTATAACTGAACTCAATGGTCACACATTGTAAATAATTTATTCCTTCTTACTGAGATGTGTCTCACCCAATTTATCTAAATTTTTCAGGGAACGAAGACTAACCGAGTAATGGAGCTCTATGATAGTACAGAGCTGGAACCCTGATATACAGGGTGAGTTTGGACTATGGAGGTGTGATTCTCTAGAGTTGTATCTTTTTTGGGTATGTGATAGTATTGTGTAAATATGTATGTTAGTACTCTGGATATTGTATTCTGGATGATATGAATGTACTGTCTTCCGCTGTTAGGTTTTATAAATAAAATGACTTTTTACCCGGTACCCAATGCGGGTCGGGTCGTATGAATGGTAGTAGGGTTGTTGAAGTGGCCGATTTATGGATGTTATTGATGACAAGTGAGTATTTAATTATTATTTATTATTAAAGAAAAAAAAATTGTACGAAAAATCTGGGCGTCACATCAACCATGCAAATGGCGTTCAAAACAATTTAGTATAGCCAACAACAATTCATGTCAAAATAGGGAATATAAACCATCCATCAAACGAATTTAAACATTCAGAAATTTACAAATAGTGATTTGTAGTTCTCACAAAGCATCCGATATAAACAAAAAGATAAGATGTTTCTAAAATAAGCACAATACTATAAAGTGTTTAACAAATGAATTCTACAAAGCTGCTCTCAATAATGCAACCTAATCATCACCATCTTATGTTCTTTCTTTTTCAACTCCTTTATGCATTAAATTTTTAGCTAAGAGTTCTAAATTTTCAATAACTTAAATTTGGCTTTGAATGCTTAGACTTAGATGACCAAAAGTCTCAAGGAATATTTCTTCAATGAAGTAAGCCTATTTTTCCTCTTTTCCTATGAATTGCAACGTGTGAGAGGCTTAAGTTCGAATAGCTTTCCATTTTAATTGCTCGTGCATGGGTCTCTTTGAAATTTGTACCTTCATCTATATTGAAACCTAGTGCAACCATCTTAGCCATTCAACACCAATCAAAATCTCTAATTGATTTGATTTAAAATTAAGAGCTTATGAGAAGAGTGAGGATAAATACTCTTAAAAAATTAATAATGAATTCTTTCAAGGTAGTGATGAGAAAGTCCTAACGGCTTAGGCAAAGAGCATTTAGGAGTATACGAATTTTTTTTGGATGATGCTCTTTTATGAGAGAAAGCCTTTTCTCCTGATTTACTACAAATGGAAGGTATCCTTTCAATTTGTTCATAACTTTAAGCAGGGATTCGAGATTATGAAAGGATAATTCTTTACCAAATATGATTGTTGTTTGGTAAAGTTTTCCTATGGAGGAGCGGCCTTTTTATATTTCCATTGGCCTAGAGGTTTTTTGTTGATTAAGCACGGAGGACATATTTGCTTTGATTTAATGAAGGCCATGAATCCCTTTCTAGATGTTTCTAATTTAATTATGAAGGGAGTTCTTTTAATAAGCACTAGCAAATTAAGAATTGATGATAATCAGTGCTTATAACTAGGTTTGGGAAGGAATCACTTAATAGAGTTCGATATGCTAAATTGTAAGTGTTGACTAATTTTTCATTTTAAAATGTCTTTGAATTTTGATTAAGCATTCAAGTTCCAAGATGGGTTTTAGGGGTGGATGATACATATTATAATAATGAGTTCCCTAAAGCTCAAATTTGTGCATTGGAAAAAATATGCTTAATTTTAGATTTTCATGTTTAATGAATTAAGCATTAAAAATCATTTCACAAAAAAAAAAAGACACATTTGTCCATTGGAAGTGGATTTGCTCAAGCATGCTTCTGAGATTTTATATAAGAGTTGATGATTTATGTTATTCATCTCAGAAATATAAGATTCCAAATATTTTATCCAGTTTTTCCTTTGACCTTTACTTTGAACATTTCGAAGGAATGATATGGATTGTGTGGAGACCACAGTCCCATTCAAGTAGAGATTAACTCATTCCTTTTCAGTTCAAAGGTTAGCATGCTATAGCCAATATTTTCATATTTAAACCAATCATTTTGATATATACGGTAAGCGATTAGATTGGTTACATCATTTGAACTTTTCATATTGGCATGAATCTCTAAGTTTCTTAGAATAGTAAATGTGTATACTAAGATTTGACAATTTAAACACAAACCACTTCCCAAGCATTTTGTCATCACTATCCCTTCTTCATTTAGAGATGGTTAACTCTACTAAGTTCTTAATCCTAAGATCTAAGGTGGGAATAATGGGGCTCGTTCTGGTACCCATTTTTCTTTGAGCCTTGGTGAGTTAGAACCTGAGGATTCTTTGACTCTCCAAATCTATTTGGGTTTCACACCTTTCCTTTTAAATGGGCAATCAAATTTGATGTGGCCCTTCTTTTTACACAAGAAGCATGTGGTGTGACTAAAGGAGGTACTAGCATAGTTTTTGGATGCTTTTACAGAGTACCCCACAAAGGTTCTTTCTCTTCTTATTTTCAATTCCATTGAATCTGATGCCCTCCTTGTCTAAGGTCATCTTTTGTGAGCCTATGAGCTTATCAAAATTTTCTTTACCTCTTGTAAATGTATAGATGATCATAGTTTGGTCTTCTATTTTGCTTTCGTGGCTAAGTATTTCTAAATCTTTTATGCCTTTACAATTTACAAGTTCTTTGGCCATTTTGTTAATTTTACAATCAAGCTCAAAAATATAAAGATCCATTTTATTTTCAATAGAAATTTGGGATCTTAGATTTTCCATCTCTTTCACTACTTTTTCATTTTTGTTTTGTAATAACTTTATTTTCAAGTCTTTTTCCTTTTCAACAAGAATTTTTTATTCTAGTTCTTTCATTGATGCTTCATTCTTGTTTTATAAGCTCTTGATTTTCAAATCTTTTTCCTTTTTCAACAAGAGTTTTAGATTCTTTTAAATCTTCTAATTGTTTGCCAAATTTTGATTTTCATTTTTCAAAATTGTTTTCTTTTTAGACATTTTTACTAGAATCTTATGAGTATTAATAAATTCCTTTTGAAGTTCCTCATAAATTGGCATGCTTTCACTACTAGATTCATCACATGATTCACTACTGGAATTATCACAAGATTTATCACAAGAATCATTGCATGAATCATTTAAAGAAGAGGAAAGAGAGGAAAGTACCTCTTTGTTGGTTAATGCAATAAAGCAACTGTAAGGACCCGACCCGAGAAATGTGAATTAAATAAATAAGAAAAGGGGAAGGAATTTAAAAAGGTGAAAACAGTAGGCTTAGTCGACGGGGTTCTTTCTCTCGTCGACGAAGTCTCTTCTGTGGCTCATCGGCGAGGTTCAAAGGATCATCGACGAGTGGATATCGAGAGATTTTGGGAATTTTGGAATCTCAGGCTTGTCGATGAGGCCAACTCTGTCGTTGGCGAACGCCCTTCTTTTGCTCATCGACGAGTCTGGCCGGGTCAACTAAATTACAAATATCTATTTCATTGCTTCATTGTTAAGAAACTCAAAACTCTCTCTAACTCTCTCTCTCTCTCTCTCTCTCTCTCTCTCTCTCTCTCTCTCTCTCTTCGATCCTCCGCTATTCGTCACCCAAATCCACGATCCAATGTTACTACGTGGATCAGGGGGAAAACCTCTACTGTTATAGCGGATCGGATCTTCGTTTTGAGGATTTCCGGGTTTCATCCCGAAATTGAGGTAAGGGTTTAAGTTTATTTTTGGTTCGGTAGATCTATAGTAAATATGATTGTATTAAGGTATTGTTCTTTGGTTTTTAGATTTTGAAAACTCGGTTCACTGTTTTAGAGCTGTATAGTTCGTGTTTCGAAGTCCGGGGAAATAGGTAAAGGGATTTGTTTACATCAGTCATTTTAGAAAACTAAACCACTAAAAAGTTAGCTTATGTTTATATGCACGTATTGACTGCTTATTTGCAAAATTTCACCAAATAAAAATGTCGGTTTTACGATTTTATGGTTTTGGTAAAATTGAAGGTTTTGGCGTATGATCTCCAAACTTTTCGAAACTTCGCTATTTGCATTAAACGTAACGTAGGAGATACTTGAACCCCTTGTTTCCCTTTTAAATGTTATTTTTTGAGTTATATACTATATATAGCAGACTTTAATCAAATGAGTGTGGCAAATGATATGAAATGGAATATACTGAACTATTATACATGTATATGAACTATGGGAACTAGAGTTCTAATTTACTATTTGAAAATGGGGAAAACAAGTGACGGTTATATACCGAGCTTTGTATGTGAAAAGGGTTAAACTAAGAATGTGTGCGTCGATTTATACCACAGTATGAATGAATGAGTTTGTGAAAACACTGGAACTGTACAAGTGATTTATGAATTGGAAACAAGTTAATTTGGTTTTATCATAAATTGTATATATGATATTGGGATCGCAGCTTGTTACTATGAGAGCCTTAAAAAGCTCAACGTTATATGAAGCCTTAAAAAGCTTGAGTGCGGTTCCGTTGCTATATTCTGGATACAGTGCAACCACACATCTGATTTTCAGTGTGGGTATCGAGATAGTCGACTGGGTAGGTGTGTGCCACTAGTGGATTAATGGACCAGGTGGATTCAATCGAACTATAGTAAATTGCACAACCCGTGCCACGGGGTAGTGATGGCATTAGTTATGAAGTTTCTAAGTTGGAAGGTGTTCTAAATATGCATATACATGATTTAAAAACTAAAATGGGTAAAGTCACAAGTTTGAGTACCGGGCGAAGGGATTGTACAGTGTATGAGCCTGTACCCTACCCTAACCTCAGGAACTCTCGCTCGTTATGATGTTAAACTATCTATTGCAGGAATTATAAATATATATATATATATATCTCCTATATTACAGTATTGAGAATATGCTATGTATGTAACTGCTTTCAACTGAAATAAACGCATGTTGTCACACACTGATGTAATATCTTCCACCTTACTGAGAAGTGTCTCGCCCCAACATTCAACCTTTGTTTCAGGTCTTATAGGACGTCGGTCCTAGTTGCTAAAGGGACTTGGAGTGTCGTATTGTATTTAGATTATGTAAGTGTTTTGTATATGTAATAGACTTAGTCCAGAATATCTTTTTGGGGAATTGTAAGAACAGGTTATGTTTTAAGCACGATCGTATGTATGTGAGGTTACAGTTAGAAACTCTGGTATGTCTTTTAGATTTCCATATGGATGTTTATGTTTTCTGCTGCACATGAGATTACAGATCAGTATGAAACACCTGTATGTCCCTATTCAACGCGGGTTGTATATGTATGTTTATCAAAGACAGGTGTTGGCCCGGATATGCATCTAGAGGGGGGGTGAATAGACGTCTTTCACGGATATGCAACTTTTTCTACAATCACAAAGCTTTCTTGGCAAGAACAAGAGTATTATATCACAGTATATATATATATATATAAAGCAAATAGCAATGACTGAGCAACACAAGAGAGAAAATAGAAAAGAAGCTTAACGCAGCGATGTTAATGTGGTTCGGCACCGAGCCTACGTCCACGGCTTGAGATCAACTCAAGGATTCCCCAAATTCACTATGTGATCCTCCTTCCTGGCGGAGAAGCCTATACAAGCGGCTACTCACAACGAGCTCTTACAATGGTGCTCACCTAGAGTTACCTTACAATGGCTCACAAAGAGCCTTCCAATACAAGGAATTTTGAAACAAGTAGATACAATGTAAAATGCTCCTCCTTGACCTGAATATCCCAATACAAACCTCACACTACTCCTTCTTTGTCAATGGAGTGTAAACAAAAGTAGGAGTAAGAGGGCAAGATGGCACAAAGTGAAACCCTAGTATGAATGCACAATAATTGTTCTCAACAACCAATATGCTTAACTAGTTTGAAATAAATGCATAAGACCTATTTTAAAGGCCAAAGGGACAAGCTAAGCGTTGGAGAGTTGTTGGGCATTTATTAACATAAGACAAATTGAAAACTAGTTGTTTTGGCTCATTTAATGTTGTCTGTAGCCCGACATTCGTCGACGAGGTCATGACTTCGTCGACAAGTCTCATAAATCCCTTCAACGAGAAACCCTGTGTTCGTCGACGAACCATTAGTTCTGAATTTAGGTAGGTCTCATTTTCTTTTCATCGACAAGTACCCTGTGTACATCGATGAACCTTTGCATAGACTTCGTCGCCGAATCCTTTGTATTCGTTGACAAAGGTGCTCTGAACTTTTCAGTGGTCTTGGTATATTCTCATCGACGAGTACCCTGTGTACGTCGACAAACCTTTGTACAGACTTCATCGTCGAATCCTTTGTATTCGTCGATGAAGGTGCTCTAAACTTTTCAGGTGGTCTCGGTATATTCTCGTCGACGAGAACCTTGTGTACATCGACGAGGTGATGTGTTGTTCTCGTCGACAAATCCCCTGTATTCGTCGACAAACCCTTTAATTTTCCTTCTCAAATCATTTAAACTTTGGTTTATGTTGAAGTAAAAGGTTTTCATCTTTTTAGAAATGATCTTTAATTTATTTTAAGATTTCTTGGGTTTAATAAAATATGTTTGAGGGTTATAGACATCTTGTGCAGTTTACTTGACTTGTTATGTATGTGTGAGACTAGTGCATGTGTTCTAGTCTATTGTGAACTAAATGCATATGTAATTTGCCCATCTCTTGCTCGCTACTTTTGAACCGCACCATACACAAAGGATTACAATATCAATCTCTCTTACTCACACACACAACCCAGAGCTTGTGCTTGCTATGCAGGATGCATAAACGCTTTGGTTGAGTGGCAAAGTTTCGGGTATGTCATATGTTGGACTTTTTTTATGGCCACCTGCTCTTTGTTGGTTTGAGACTTGTTTAACTCTTATGCTTGCTTTGGAACTGTCCTGTGCATCTGGACTGGACTAGAGGAAAACTGTAAGTAACCTTAAAGAACTGCTAATGGGTTGTTGTCATCAAAACAAAGATGGAATGAAAGCCCTTAGCCACTAGGTCTAACATTCTCCCCCTTTTTTATGATGGCAAACCATTAGTGTTCTTTTGAAAAGATGCTCCCCCTCACTATATGCAAGCGTTGAAATTTTAACAATTCCTCCCACTTAATGTATGCACTTTGTAATAATCATTTTTAGTTTTTGAAAAGAGACTCAAGTGAATTTTCAGCAGCATGCCATCTATAAATAAAGCATTTTTCGTGTTTTTAAACCTGCATGAATTTAATATCCTATACTTGCAGTTTAGTATATAAGCATCTCAGTATTCCACACAAGCATATTCAGCACAAGCATTTCAGTACTTTTCATTCAACACAAGTCCATCCATGATTAATGTACAACAATTTGCCTCAGAAAAATCAAAATAAATGCAAAGTGATCAGGAGCTAAGTCATCATCATCACTACATCACTACATCAAAAACTAAATCAGCACGTCTAACTACATCAAAAACATCATTACTATATCATCACTATATCAGAAACTAATGTCCCACAAACGATCCTTCATCTCCCCCTTTTCCATTATAAAAAATAGTGGGGTGTGTCACTGAGCACTAATCCTGTGAGCGATCAAATTTCGCTAGGAGAGCGGCTAGGGTATCATCGATGGAGTCGAAGCGGGTGCGACTGCTATTCTCTTGAAGTGCGAGGGTCGCATCGATCGAATTGAAGCAGGCACGAGTACACTGATCGGACTGCGTCATGGCGAGCTAAATACCATCTAGTTGCTCTAGTATAGGGTCAACCGCAGGGTCCTCATCCTCGTCATCCTCATCCATGGTTGCTTCGACCTCATCAACTGGTGCCCGACCCTGCTCGTGGGTTTTGACCCACGTGTTTGTATCGTCATCCTTGTCAAAGTGCATACGACGCAGGGTGACCTCTATATAGGTGTCATCTGGCGCAAGTTGAATAGAAGGCATCCCGGCACCAATGAGGTCGAAATGATCAAAGAATATGGTGAGTAGACAACCGTAGGGGAGGCAACCCCGTTGCTGTTTTAGACTTTCTTCCATGTTTTGAACAATAACCGTGGGCAAGTAGATGCCTCTGCCGACCCATAGGCAATACATGTTGAAGATGTCGCCAAGGGTCACCCAATCTTATCCACCAGTCCGAGGGCAGAAGTTATAGTTGATCATGTGGTGGAGGACCCGAAACTCAACTGTGAGGTCCTTAGATTTGGGTCATGCAACAGGAGGGATACGGGGGTTACTAGTTATCAGTTTAAAGGCTTCGTGAGACTCAAACCAGCCGTAGCGCATAGGCTAGGAGGCCTTGGGGAGGCCCTGGATAGGGTAGAGTCTACAGCCAAGGACCTAAGTGAAAGTTTCATCTGAAAGGTGAATAAGGGTTCCTCGTACTGTGGAGTATGTGGCAAAGCCACAATGTGAAGGAACAAAATTAGCATAAAACTCACGTACTAGCTCCTCATAGACAAGCTCCCCCAGATCGAAGAGGGCATCCCATCCAACGACTTGAATTTTGGATAACAATGTTGGAAAGTGAAGTTGAAGGAATGCGGATGGTATGATCTTACCATGGACAATGTGCCTCTTGGAGATGTCGTTGTGATAGTGATAGGCATCCTCGGTGGAAACAAACCGTGGGTCAACGTCGGTGGAGGCCTGTTAGGGTTGGTCGGTGGGAGGGCGGTGTGAAGACCCTTCGCCGACCTCAGTTTGAAGAACTCTCCTTTTCGGGTGAGGATCCATAGGAAGAGGGGGTTGAGTCACTAGGGGAGCAAAGACGGTGCGGGAGAGAAGGAAACTCTGAGTGGCGGGCAAGCTTGGTGTCGGTGGTGGAGTATGTGCGGTTGCTTGCTGGTGCAAGTGAAGGAAGAAGGTGGGTAGGGCGAGCGGGACGTCAGGAGAAGGTTTGGTGTGAGGGAGGAAAGAGGATGGCTTCACAGTGGTGAGAGGATGGAGTGGGTTTGAAAGGTTAGGATTAGGGTTTGAAAGGGGTCATGGTTGGCTAGCTAATATTTGAAGTGTCCTGATAGTTTTCATTGATGAATACCCTGTATTTGTCGACGAGGTTATCAGACAGTTCAGCGACGAAACCCCTATGTTCGTCGACAAAGAACCTTATACTTCTTGGTGATGAATCCCCTGTGTTCTTTGATGAAGCTAGTGAGAAAAGCTATGTTTCACCTAGTTTAAGCTTTACAGCAGAAGAGGGATAACTGGAAGATCCTAAGATAGATCCGTGGGAGTACACATGCCCAGGGCATGTCGGATTTTGTTGAACCTTTCTTCATTGAGAGGTTTTGTTAAGATATCAACTAGCTGATTTTTAGTAGGAACGTAAACTAACTCAGCATCCCCCTTTTGGACATGATCTCGGATAAAATGGTGTCTTATCTCAATATGTTTGGTCCAGGAGTGCAAGCATGGGTTTTTTGAGATGTTGATGGTACTAGTATTATCACAATGAATTGGAGTACCCTTGATTAAAACTTTGAAATCCTAAAGTTGTTGCTTCATGTATAAGGCTTGAGCACAGCAACTCCTGGCTGCAATGTATTCAGCCTCGGTGGTTGAGAGAGCAATAGAAGTTTACTTTTTGCAAAACCATGACACAAGTGAATGTCCTAGGAAGTGATATGTTCCACTAGTACTTTTTCTATCAATTTTGCAACCTCCATAGTCGGCATCCGAGTAGCAAGTGAGATCAAAGGGAGCATTCTTAGGGTAAAAGAGTCCTAAGTCATCTGTTCCTGCTAAGTACCTAAAAATTCTCTTGACGGCATGAAGATGTGACTCTTTGGGACATGATTGGAATCTAGCGCATAAACAGACACTAAACATGATATCAAGTCTGCTAGAAGTAAGATACAATAGACTTCCAATCATCCCTCGCTAAAGCTTTTGGTCAACATTCTTCCCTTTTTCATCAGTGTCAAGTTTCGTTGTGATGCTTATAGGGGTTACTTTAGATTTGCCCATTTCAAGGCCAAACTTCCTAAGCATGTCCTTAATGTATTTGGCTTGATTAATAAAAATTTCGTGTTTCATTTGCAAACCTAGGAAGAAGGTTAATTCACCCATCATACTTATCTCAAATGTTTTCTGCATGGTTTGGGCAAATTCTTGACACAAAGTCTCATTTGTAGCACCAAAAATGAAATCATCTACATAAATTTGTATGACTAGCATATCATTTTCTTTATATTTTAAGAATAATGTAATGTCAAATTTTCCCCTTGTGAACCCATCTTCTTGGAGAAATTTTCTTAAACGTCATACCATGCTCTTGGTGCTTGCTTAAGTCCGTAAAGGGCTTTTGAGAGCTTGTATACATGTTCAGGATGTGTGTGGCTCTCAAATCCTGGAGGTTGCTTAACATAGACTTCTTCATTTATGTATCCATTTAGAAACGCACTTTTTACGTCCATTTGAAATAGTTTGAAGTCTTTGTAACAAGCAAATGCTAGTAACATCCTAATAGCTTCTAGTCTTGCCATAGGGTCATAAGTTTCATCATAGTCAATACCCTCTTGTTGGTTATACCCTTGAGCCACTAATCTAGCTTTGTTTCTAACAATATTGCCATCTTCATATTTCTTATTCCTAAACACCCATTTTGTGCCTATTATTGTAGTATTTTGGGGTTTAGGAACTAAGTCCCATACTTTGTTTCTTTCAAATTGGTCTAGTTCTTCTTGCATGGCATTGATCCAGTTTTCATCATTTCCAGCTTCCTCAAAGTTCTTTGGTTCTAGATGGGATACGAAAGCTATATGATTACATCCACTTCTTAAGTGAGATCTAGTGCTAACTCCTTGGGATGGACTACCTATGACAAGGTCAGTTGGGTGATTCCTAACAAATTTCCAAGCTCTAAGGAGTTCGTAATTTTCTTCTTCTGGTTCCCTAGACTTTTCATGAGATGATGATTTTGGATGATCAATTTTTATGTCTTGACAGTCTTTATCTTAATCATTATTTATCTTAAGTTTCTCAAGTTCCTTTTCAATTCTAATGGTGGTGTCTTGATCATCTTCTTCCATGTCAACAGTTGTTTTAGATGTGTGAGGGTCAATTTCATCAAAAACGGCGTGTGTTGATTCTTGAACAGTTTGAGTTCTTTTATTGAACACCCTATATGCTTTTCTGTTCATTGCATATCCTATAAAGATTCCCTCATCGGATTTTGAATCAAATTTTTCCAGATAATCTCTATCTTTTAATATGAAACATTTGCATCCAAAAACCTTAAAGTATGAAATGTTTGGTTTTCTAGCCTTCCATATCTCGTATGGGGTTTTCCCTATTTTGGATCTAATGATGACGCAATTACTAACATAACAAGTTGTGCTAACGGCTTCGGCACAGAAATATTTTGGAAGATTATGTTTGTTAACCATTGTCCTAGCCATTTCTTGGAGTGTTTGTTTTTTTCTTTCGATTACTCCATTTTGTTGTGGAGTTCTTGGTGCGGAGAAGTTGTGTGAATAGCCATTTTCGTTACAAAAGTCTTCTAGTTCTTTGTTTCTAAATTCTCTTCCTCTATCACTCCTAATGTGAACAATTGACATTCCTTTTTCATTTTTAATTTTTCCACAAAAATGAATGAAGGCATTGCAAGAATCACTTTTGTTTGCAAGAAAGATTACTACAAAGGCATACAGTTTTCCACTAATACTTGCAATATCATTTGGTTTGAACAAATCAAGATGGATCAATTCTAAAGGTCTTGAAGTGGATATCATTTTCTTGATATTGAAAGATGATTTAACTTGTTTCCCATATGACATGCATCACATAATTTGTCTCTTACGTAATTATCTTTTGGTAGGCCATTCACTAGTTCCTTAGATGATAGCCTATGCAGTAAATCCTTGCTAGCATGACTTAGTCTTCTATGTCATAACCAACAATTTTCATTAGTTGCAAACAAACATCTAACGTCACAAGTTTTAAAGTCATCAAACTCAATTGTGTAGATGTTGGATTCACGTTTTCCTACTACTATGGTATTTCCATTTAAATCATTTTTCAAGAATTGGGTGGATTGGAATGTAATGTTTAACCCTTTATCACACAACTGACTAATACTTAATAGGTTATGTTTAAGTGTAAGAGCAACATTTTCAATAGCCAAGGATGAATTACCTATTTTACCTTTACTGATTATTCTTCCTTTGGCATTGTCTCCAAAAGTTACCAATCCTTCCTTCTTGTAGGTGAGTGAAATGAATTTGCTTGCATCTCCCATCATGTGTCTTGAGCAGCCGCTATCAAGGAACCATTTATTTCTTGTGGAGCTGGTCTTTAGGCATACTTGCACACAACACTAAGTGATTTGTTTTGGTACCCACATTGTCTTGGGTCCTACGGGGTTAGTGTTCTTAATCACCCATTTGTATTTCATGTCTTTTCCTATGTTTCTCCTGAAGGAGCAAGTAAAGCGTACATGACCCTTTCTTTCGCAATATAAGCAAACTTTATGTAAGGGGTTTGGTTTAGGTGCAAGGATTTTCTTTGATAAGGAGCTTCTTTTAGCACAAAGATTTGCAAAACCGATTAATTCGGACGACGATAAGCCATACCCTAATCCTTCTTTGAAAATTCCAAATCTTTGGACTCTAAGTACCTTATCAAAATTCTCTTTTTCATTTGTAAATTTTTAAATTGTATTATTTTGATCTTCAACCTTCTTTTTCAATTTTTATTTTTCTTGAAGAATTCTCATAATCTGTTTTTCAAACTTCCAACTTCTTTTTGAGAAGACTCCTTGTAATTTTTTACACTCCTTGATAAGTTTTTCGTTTTCAAAACTGAGAGATGCATTTTCCTTTTTTAAAGTATCACATGAGCAAATTTGTTTTTGCTTACATCTTGCATGAGTTTCTTCCAAAAGTTTGTTTTTCTTTTTGGCAGCTATCAATTCAAAGTAAAGCTTCCTACAGTTTTCTTCTAATTCTTCATATGATGGAAGGTATTCGTCTTCAGAATTTACCTCATTTTGTTCATCCGCCATAAAGCAGAAGTTGGCAACTTCTTCTTCGATTTCTTCATCGGTTGAGATTCCATCTAGCTCATCCCATCCGGTTGCGTTCATGTCTTTGAACTTCTTTTTGTCTCCTTGCTGATTGTTACCTTTGTTTTTGAAGAGAGGGCAGTCAGTCATGCGGTGCCCAATCTTTTTGCAATTGTAGCACCTTATGCTTGATTCTCCTTTCTCCTTTTTTCTTGACACCTCATTCGTTCATCAAAAAATTTTTGAATCTTCTTGTAAGGAGAGCAACTTCATCATCATCGTCATTTTCTTCTTCCTCCAAGAGCTCCTTTTGTTTTCTAGCTCTTAGAGCAATTCCGGTAGCCTTCTTTGGTGTCTCAGCTTTTGCAGTAGCATTTTTCTTTTTGATTTCATAGGTCATGAGAGACCCAATTAGCTTGTTGAGAGTGACCTTCGATAGGTCCTTTGCCTCCTCAATTTGTTGTGGACTCTGTGTGCCACAATTCTAGTAGAGAGCGAAGGACTTTCTGCACATTATCTTCTATAGAATATTCTCTACCAAAAGCTTTTAGTCCATTTGTAATATGTGTAAAGCGAGTAAACATAGCGGTAATTGACTCACCCTCTTCCATTTTAAACATTTCATATTCTTTAACTAACATATAAATTTTTTACTTTTTTAACTAGGTTGTTCCTTCATACATTACCTGAAGCTTTTCCCATATCTCCTTCGCCGTGTTGCATCCACAGATCCGGTTGTATTCTTCATCGTTTACATCACAATAAAGGAAGTTTTTAGTCTTGAAATTTAGTTATGCTAGCTTTGCATCAGCCTCGGGAAATTTCCCAATAGGTATGTCATCACCTTCCTCATTCTTGAAAACGTTGTCTCCTTCAGTGATGACATTCCACATTCGGTAGTCATAAGCTTGGATGAAGATTGACATCCGATCTTTCCATGCCAGAGAGTTAATTCCACAAAACTTGGGAGGATGATCTACGGATTGACCTTGGGCAAGCATATCCGTCATTTTGATCATTGTGCTTGGAAGTTACTCTGAATGTCTAGCAACTGGTGCTCTGATACCACTTGTTGGCCCGGATATGCGTCTAGATGGGGGGTGAATAGACGTCTTTCACGGATATGCAACTTTTTCTACAATCACAAAGATTTCATGGCAAGAACAAGAGTATTATATCACAGTATATATATAAAGCAAATAGCAATAACTGAGCAACACAAAAGAGAAAAGAGAAGAGAAGCTTAACGTAGCGATGTTAACGTGGTTCAGCACCAAGCCTACATCCACGCCTTGAGACCAACTCAGGGATTCCCCAAATCCACTATGTGGTCCTCTTTTCGGAGAAGAAGCCCATACAACCAGCTGCTCACAATGAACTCTTACAATGGTGCTCACCTAAAGTCACCTTACAATGGCTCACAAAGAGCCTTCCAATACAAGGAATTTTGAAACAAGTAGATACAATGTAAAATGCTCCTCCTTGACCTGAATATCCCAATACAAACCTCACACTATTCCCTCTTTGTCAATGGAGTGTAAACAAAAGCAGGAGCAAGAGGGCAAGATGGCACAAAGTGAAACCCTAGTATGAATGCACAATAATTGTTCTCAACAACCAATATGCTTAACTAGTTTGAAATAAATGCATAAGACCTATTTTAAAGGCCAAAGGGATGAGTTGAGTGCTGGAGAGCCATTGGGCATTTATTGACCTGAGACAAATTGAAAACTAGCCATTTTGGCGCATTTAATGATGTCTGCAGCCCGACGTTCGTCGACAAGGTCACGACTTCGTCGACGAGTCTCATGAGTCCCTTCGTCGAGAAGCCCTGTGTTCGTCGATGAACCATTGGTTTTGAATTTAGAGAGGTCTCAGTTTCTTTTCATCGACGAGTACCCTATGTACGTCGACGAACCATTGCATAGACTTCGTCGCCGAATCTCCTGTATTAGTCGACGAAGGTGCTATGAACTTTTAGGTGGTCTCGGTATATTCTCGTCGACGAGTACCCTGTGTACGTCGACGAACCTTTGTACAGACTTCGTCTCCGAATCCCCTGTATTCATCAACAAAGGTGCTCCAAACTTTTTAGGTGGTCTCGGTATATTCTCGTCGACGAGTACCCTGTGTACGTCAACGAGGTCATGTGTTGTTCTCGTCGATGAATCCTCTGTATTCATCGATGAACCCTTTACTTTTCCTTCTAAAATTGTTTAAACTTTGGTTTATGTTGAAGTAAAAGGTTTTCATCTTTTTAGAAATGATCTTTAATCTATTTTAAGATGTCTTGGGTTTAATAAAATATATTTGAGGGTTATAGACATCTTGTGCAGTTTACTTGACTTGTTATGTATGTGTGAGACTAGTGCCTGTGTTCTAGTCTATTTTGAACTAAATGCATATGTAATTTGCCCATCTTTTGCTCACTACTTTTGGACTGCACCATACACAAAGGATTACAATATCAATCTCTCTTACTCACACACACAACCCAGAGCTTGTGCTTGCAATGCAGGATCCATAAACGCTTTGATTAAGTGGCAAAGTTCTGGGTATGTCATATGTTGGACTTTGTTGATGGTCATCTGCTATTTAATGGTTTGAGACTTGTTTAACTCTTATGCTTGCTTTGGAACTGTCCTGTGCATCTGGACTAGACTAGAGGAAAAATGTTAGTAACCTTAAAGAATTGCTAATGGGTTGTTGTCATCAAAATAAGGCTGGAATGAAAGCCCTTAGCCACTAGGTCTAACAATAGGTGTATTATACAGTTGTAGTAGCACTCCGGGGTGTTATGGCAACACCTTTCTCCTTTGTGATCATTTGAGCTCGAATCATTTAGTGTGGTGGTCATCTCTTTCTTGGTTTCTCCATACCTCTTTTCAAGATCTTCCCAAATTTCCTTAGCATTTTGACATGCTATGATTTCTTTAAAAACGTTAGTATCTAATGCACAATATAGCATGTTCATAGTGCTATAATTGATTTGCAATAAATTCATATCATGCTCATTCATTTCAATTTCTAGCTTGGGAAACTCTACATTATGAACAATTTTCATTGGGACATAGTTCCCTTGATTGATCACTTTCCAAGCCCTCCAATCAATAGTTTGAATAAAAATGATCATTCTTTGTTTCCAAACGGTGTAATCTACACCACAAAACGATGGAGGCCTCGAGAAATCAACCTCACAAAACGGGGATACACCAATGTGAGTCATGCTATCTTTATACAAAAAACGGTTAAGCTTATTGCAATCGGGTTCTGATACCAAATGTGAAGATTGGTGTGATCCCAAAAGGTGGGATGAATTGGATTTTAAAAACTTTTTCTAATTTATTTAACCAATTCACAAAATAATATCCAAACACAATTTAAAGCGTGTATGTAAAATAATCAGAACAAATATATATATATATATATATATATATATATATATATATATATACAAGCAATCACAACAAAATAAATGTGAACATACACGTGCAGAAATTAAATAGTGTAGGGAGAAAGAAACTCAAACACGACAATCTTAATGAGGTTCAACTATCCCCACCTACGTCCTCGCTTTGAGCAAACCACCAAAGGATTTCCACTATAACACTCCTTTAAATTGGGTAGAGCCACCACGGTACACACTCCTTATAGGCGGAGTCACCTCTCCAAACGATACCCCATATATGGCACTGTTGGAATTGGTGTATTTCCAAGAGGGGGGTGAATTGGAATTTTAAAATTTCTTCCTAAGTTATGTTCAAATCCACAAGCAGTATACCGCAACTTAGGGTCTTTCTAAACTTATGCCAATTACCCAACAAAATAAAACTGAGTGGATAAATAAAACAATTATTGTAGGCTCAGTATTTTACATCCATTCAAAGCATGTATGTAAAATAGTCAAGACAATAAATAATACCATGCCAAACGAAAATTAAAGTGCAAAGATAAGGAAACACACGATATGATATCGGGGTTTGGCCAATACTGCCTACATCCCCACCTCAAGCTCAAAAGTAAGAGGATTCCACTAAAGCTCACTTCCAGGTGGAGCGACACCAAATACAACACTAGGTCAAATTACCAGCGCTGACCTCAACCTTTACAACCTCTCCTTAAAAGGGAGGAGAAGACCGACCTCAGGTCACGCCTGAATTACAACCGATCCTTACAGGCTAGATTAACACCCCCTTAGGCCACGCCTGGAATACAACAATGAATATAGATTTGCATACAATTCAAATGTTTCTCAACTAAGAAAATATGTACCGATACGCACAAACAATAACCAATGCACTCACAGATAATAGAATTTATGCTCAGGTGAGATTGGTCAAGTGATATATCAACTCACAACAATTTGTGTATATCAATGTATGTTTGAGTAAGACCTTTAATTCAAGATATTATAATTAACAAAAAATCAAAGGAACTTGGGAATCCTAATCAAATATTCTCAACAAATATTTTTCAATATAATGCTCAATAGAGATTAGGATTAAAGCTTGCAAAGATACGATATATATATATATATATATATATATATATATATATATCAATAATAATATGCAAGCTTTAGATACTTGCAATAGAGATGCAAGATCTCAAGCAATATAGAATTTTCCCAATCAATATTTATCAATATGAAATATTATGGGAAAAACTCTCTAAGCTAACCCTCAAAAATATTTTTCAAAAGATTATGCAAGATGAGAGTTGTATGCTAGGAGATGAATAGAAATATACACAATAATAAAAAATTCAAACTCCCTTTCAAGTTGAAAACAAGGAGTATAAATAAATGATTCTCCTTAAAAAACGTTTTTCAAATCAAAGTGTAAGGAGAATGAGCAAATATATTTTGAAAGATTGAAAGAATTTGATCAAAATGAGTAGAATAAAGAAAAAAATTTCAGAGAATTTTTTGGCTAATGATTTTCCTAATCCCCTTACTAATTAAGATAAATGAAGAGGTATTTATAGATTTTTATGAAAATATAACCGTTGGGGACACAAGGGGAATTTTAGAAAAAGTTTAATTGAGTTTAATTAATTTTAACCTTGATTTACCTGTGGTAAAAATTTCAACCTGAGAGATTCGGTCACTCGAACACCCACAACAGTCCTTAGGGATTTTTTCAGTTCGGTCGCCCATGACCACTGCCAGTCGGCTGAGCTAGGCAATTTTCCAAAGCTTTATGCTTTCAGTCGCCTAGTGAAAGCTTCGGTTGGCTGAGATTTGAACTTCAATCGCCCGAGCCCAATTTGAAGTAAAAGTTTAGCTGGCTGAAGGTGATTGAAAAAGTTACTTTCAATGTTCGATCGACCGTGGACGATTAGTCCAAAAATAGTTTGTTCGCCTGAGACATAGTCAACGTTTGACTTCCAGCTAGTTCGATTGACCGAGGCATTTTATATTGCCAAGGTTCAGCCGCCCGAAACATCACAAATATGTCTTTTATATCCTATTTGGTCTCTTGTGCAATTTCAACCCTATTGAAGAAACATATGGCATTCAAGTGTAAGGGTCATGGTTCCTATTGTCATTTTATGACCTAGGTTTTTTAATTAAGCCCAAAAAATCCAACATCAGTCGACCTTCTGCCCACGGTATATTAATTTTCCTATGGTCAGACTATGGCCTTTGAGCATAAACCTATTATGCATAAGATGCAGTTATTACAGACCATAATTATTACAGACCCAACCAATTATGAAACACAAATGCATTTACAATTAAAATAAATTTCTTCTGCTTTTGCTCTTGACTCTTCATGGAATCAACCAGGATTATGTGTTTTAAGTCCTTTCTATCTTCCACTTCACTTACATGTGTGTGTTCTGAATGATTAACTTGTTCAAGTACTTAGGCACACACATTAGTAACATGCGGTTTGTCATTATCAAAACCAGGGATCGGACTCAAAAAGTCAACAGGCACGGTATGCGTCATATTCCCTCCTTAGAGTAGGAGAAGTCTCTCCAAGTGATATCCCCTCACTTTGCACGGTTCACAACCCGAACTACAAAAATACAAATGATAGAAAATAATTTTTACGTACAAGAAAATGCTTCTTCACAAGCTGATTTGTATAATGAAAAATATATCTAAATGTACTCTCAAATGATTTAAAATATGAAATTCGGTAGAGTATAGAGATTTCTCTCAAAAATGTTTTACAAGTAAGAGTGAGAGTATGGAAATGATTTTTCTCAAATAGAATTTTGAAATATAAAAAGCAAAAAGGCTTCCAAGAAAAATATATGAATGTGAATATATGCTCTAACCTTTCTTAAGAAGCTTTTCAAGCAAGTACATATAAATGAATATGTGCTCAAAGCTTTCTCGTATAACTCACAAGATTTTCTCCAAAAGGAATTTTCAAAAGAGAGTAGGAGAAATATTTTCTTCAAGATTGACCTTTGAAAAATCAAATTGTAAGAAGGTTTTCAAGCAATATATATGAGTATAAATATAAGCTCAAGCCTTTCTTGAATTACCCAAAATATTTTCCCCAAAAGGATTTTCAAAAAGAAAGAGTAGGAGGAAATATGAACTTGATCTTTAAAATGGGTTTTAAATATGAAGAAAAATGAAAGAATATACAAGTAGGCTTTCTAAATGATTTTATTGGCTTGTTCAAGTGTTTGAATAAGGTATTTATAGACAAATTAGAGATATAGTAGTTTTATGGGCGTTAGGGTGTTAAAATATATTTTATTTTAAAAACTAACCGTTTTATGGTCGTTTCTACGCCTTTCTCGAAAAGTTGCAAACATCTTTCAATATTTCGAACATAACTTTTTTTCTGAAAAAACTCTAAATTGAACGTTCTTGGTATCAACGGAAAGCTAAGAGAAAGTCCCACAACTTTCATGTTAAATACTTTTTAAGATAAGAAATGATTGATTAAGAAAATCACTCATCATTGAAGCGGTAGAAACATGAAGGGAATTTTCTACTGCGAAACCTTTCAGTATTTTAGACATTAATTTTTCTAGAAAACTCCAAATGGAATGTTATTGGTGTCAAAAGAAAGTTAGAGGAAATCCCACAACTTTTGTGCTGAACAATTTTTAAGATGAGAACGGATTTATTAATAAAAGTGTTCCTCAATACAACGGAAGAAACATGAAGGGGTTTTTAAAAAAGTTGTTTTGGAGTTTTTCATTCCGAAAATGAATTTTACACTTGAAATAATTTTTGCACATTTGTAAAATAATTTTTCATTAAATATAGAGTGCCTAAGGTCTGTCTAAGGTCAATGATGAGTTTCAATTTAAATAAGATGATATGCATGCACAATTGAAACCTAATGACATTACAACTGAAAATTACAAACAAATCTTCAAGTTTTTGCTAGTTGGTTTCCATGGAATGCCCCAAGATATATGCTCGTTTAGGTACTTTCAAGGCTTCCATTTTGCGTCCGTGTCATCTGTGCTTTCTGAAACTTACCATATTCAAATACTAAATGTACAAATGAGATGTTGTGCTTTGTCATTATCAAAACGGAATATGACTCAAAAAGTTAACATCTTATATATAATATTAGTTTAACAATAATTATTAATTTTGTTGAATATTAATGTTAACGTATTTTAATTACTTGCTTTAAAAATATAAAAGTATATTTATTTTCTTACATGTATATTTGTTTTTGTCTATAATAAAGAAAATTCTTGGTTCCAAACCGAAACATAAAATAGACAACATTTAAAATTCACATACCCTGTTCTTACAAAGAAATTATGATTGAATATTTTGATTTGTGGCTCTTAAAAAAAAATATATGTGTTTGTGGCAGAAGATATTTTTTCCTTTTAAATTAATTTTGTCTTAATCATCTTAGAATAAATATAATAAATAATAAACAAAGGATTGAGTATGGAGGTGGAGTTGAAGTCGAGGCGGCCACGTGCACAAAGATCGAGCTGGGCCGTTATGGATGCCTCAAATGTAACCCATCCGTAGGCCGGACCAAATCAGCCCAATCTCTCTGAAACCCCCCCGGCTGAGCTCTCCCTCGCTCTCTCTTTGCTCAGAATGGCCGGATTTAAGCTGCCGCCGGAGGATCCTGACCTGTCCCAATATCGAGCAATGGCTACCGGCGATCTGGTCTCCGACGACGACCGGTCCGTGGCGGCCGACTCTTGGTCGATAAAGAGCGAGTACGGCAGCATTTTGGACGACGAACAACGCCACGCGGACGCCGCCGAGGCGCTCTCCGTCGCCAACTTCCGCGCGGCTTCAGATGACAGGTTTATCTCTCATGCCATTATTATTTCCTCCGCTTGGTTGCCGTGAAAGTTTAGGACAGCGAGAGAAATTTGAGATTGTGGATATTAGGTTTTTCATTAGGCGCCAGCTGACGAAAGAGAAGTCTGTGTTCTGCTGAATCTAATATGACTCTTTTCACTTAGGTGAGGTGAAGTTTTCAAATATTTGAAACTTTAACGACGTAGAAAGTACGATTCAAAATTTTATTTTCTGTATTTTATTTTATTTTATTTTTTGCTATTCTTGAAATGGAAATGATTTGACATAGATTAGATTATAACTTTCCTATTGACTATGGTTAGATATTTATAAAAGCAATTAATTAATCAATCTGTTGATTAAAACGATTTTTCCTACAATGTTTGGCACTGATTTTAAATTGATTGTCTTCCTGAAAATTTTTGGGGCAGTTCTGACAAGGAGGAACCGGATGGTGAAGCGGTGCAATCAATGCTAGGCTTTCAAAGTTATTGGGATGCAACATATGCCGATGAATTGGCAAATTTCCATGAGCATGGTCATACTGGTGAAGTTTGGTACGTTGTCACTCTCAGCTTTTCTTAGGTTTGTCTAATACTTGTCATAGTTTGAAGTCTGAATTGTAAGACAGCAACTTTTTTTCCTTGAAAAGAGAGGGGTAGGGGGGGTGACCAATTCATGGACATGCTTAAGGGGCTATTTGAGTCAAGCCATGGTAAAATAATCGAATTCATCTTGTAAATGTTAACTTCAAAACTCGACTCGAACTTGATCGATATCAAAATCGTTAAACTCAAGCTTTAAGTTCTTGTAACTCGAGGTTGACTCGATTAAGCTCGTTTTGAATAAAATTAATATTATATACACATATAAAATGTACATAATGTATATATAATATTAAATATATGCATACAATATACCTTTTCTCCCCTTATTTCTTGTATCTAAATTTCTGACTAAATTCGACTCGAAGTGAAAAACTCAAAATGTGTAAGCCTCAACCCAAAAGGCCCTCATAAATGCTACGCATATTTTGTGCAAATGCATAAGCATTGTTGAGTTGTTCATTACTTTTCATGAGTTTGGTATTTAGACTAGGCCTTTGGGCATTTAAGGTGCCTTGATTTTAAAACCTTAACCATGGGTAATAATTGCTTTCTTGTAAATTGTTGAAGTGTTATCTTAGTCTCATTATATCCTCACATGCAAAGTGCATTAGCCATTTGACACCCCCCTCCTCCAACTATAAAACCCAAGGGGGCAATAAATGAGAGAGAAAGAACATTGTTTTTATTTTTATTTTTATTTTTTTTATGCATTTACCATTCAATAAGATTGTACTTGGATAATGTCCTTTTTCTCATCCCCTGGTTTCATTAGGTTTGGAGCTGATGTCATGGACACTGTTGCTTCTTGGACCAAAAGCTTGTGCATTGACATTTCTCTAGGCCACTTCCCAAGTCATGTTGATGATGTCAAGCTGGAGCCTATTGAACAAGATGTTAAAGATTTGTCTAGTTGGAGTGTACTGGATGTTGGGACCGGTAATGGTCTGCTTCTTCAAGAACTTTCTAAGCAAGGGTACTCATTTTGACTTTACCTGCACTCTAGTTTGCTGTTCTTATTTAGGTTAACATAGCCTGAATAATACACTTTGTCTCTGGGAAAAATTTGTGGTTTACATCATGTTAATTATGTTATGTACGATATTCTGGTAGACGTGTGCAACTTTAGCTCTTTTATTACAATCGAAGTAAATTCATCTTATGCTATGTTTCAGACTCGGGAATGAATCCATAGAATGGGAATGAGGAAATGGAAATGAAATTTGGTGTCTGGAAAAAGCAGAAATGGGAATGAGGTTTTTGGGACCCACCCTTGTAACCAAAGTCCTAACCCAGAGCCATAGGGGACATGGGACTCTGGCAATAGGAATCTGGGTGGGAGGAATGAGATTTATGCTTTAAAATGGTAATAGTACCCCTCTATTACAACAAAAAAAGAAAAAATACCTTGTATAGCTTAATCATTTTGATTTTAATGTCTAGCTCATCCACATTCAGGATTCCATATAAAGCCTTAATGATTTTGATATATTCAGATGCTATCTAGTGGGGGTTTGGTAGACAACAGTTCAGAATTTTATTGGGTACTCCAAACCATATAGAAGGGAGATTCCAGATTCCCTCTATAATTATGCTTTTGCTTGAGGACCACGCAGGGAGGAACCATGACTCGCCCAATGTGTGAAGGCATTTGTCAATGTTGTTACCCTCAAGGGCCGCATAATGAGACCCTGCAAATAGAACATTGCATGGAAATAGTCATCATTAGCTTTAACTGTATGCAGTGGCAAGTGTTTTCTTAAATTTGGACCTAGAAGTTTAGGACTGAGGCCTTCAATCCTGACCCAACTGTCCTATTATGAGGTGCAAGTGATCCAGCAGGATTTCCAACTAGTCCTCTTTGGGAACTGGCTAGCCAGTCTGTTCTGAGCAGCTCAGCTTCATTGCAAGGATTGTTGTAGTTCCAGTTTGTCAAGTTGCTTGAATTTACTTTGATTGAAGCTTGATAAGTTCAAGCTCAGCTTGTCTCAATTCAATAAGATTTTAAAACTGCTAGCTAGTAACTCGAATGAGCTTTGATGTAATAAATTTATTATTATCATAGATACATTCATAAACATAGACATATAAGCGTGTGTGAGGGTGTGAGTGTGTGTGTGTCTCGAATGAGCTTTGATGTAATAAATTTATTATTATCATAGATACATTCATAAACATAGACATATAAGGGTGTTTGTGTTTGTGTTTGTTATAGCTCATGAGCCGAATACCACCTTGCTCAGATTCAATCTCAATGAGAAAGTTGAGTTCCCTATTTGCTCAAGCTTGATGCAAGCTTGATCTGAGGTTGAACCAACCCCAGCTCAAACAGTTCGCTTGTTTCATTTTCTGCTGCAATCTTCTTCTTAGTACGAGAGATGGTTTTGGCAACAAGACAAAAGTTGTCCTCTTGGAGGTTGTTTTGGCAGAGTGAAAACTAATTCTTTTTTTCCCCTATATTTAATGGAAATAAATCTACTGCATTCTTGTGTTGGATATACTGAGGCTTCCTTATTTGTTTTTTTGGATACCCTTTACTTGCTACCTTTCTTGTGTTCAAACATATTTTAATCAAAATAACTCATGTCTAACAACATACATTAAAAACTTCATTTTTTCCCTTGGTACAATAATAAAGAATGAGAAGTATTGATAATCTGTTTCCTTGTGTCCTAATATTTGGGAGTCAGATGAATTTGACACCTATATATGCACAGGGGCATGTTATGTTTGTCCAAGGTGATGTAAAATGTAACATCATTCCCAAGTGAATAAATTCCTGTCTTGGCTTGTCTGTTAATGAGCTTGGTTATTTTCAGAACCTTTGGTGTAGCCGCATTTATGCTAGTATGGAAATTTTGTTAACGGTGGTATTGTATACTGAACTAATTTTTTGCATTTCTGGGTTCAGGTTCTCTGATCTAACTGGCACTGATTATAGTGAAGGGGCAATTAATCTTGCCCAAAGTCTTGCAGATCATGCTGGATTTACTAACATTAAATTTCTGGTATGACATAAGTTTGATGTTATTTAGAACAAGTGACTTTTCATCTTCAATACCTTTAGCAAAATTGTGTAATTTTAGTATCTCATGCATGCTTTTAAATAGCAGTAGCGGGTAGTGTAGCGTAATGATAATCGGTGTAGCGACGAAGCATGAGTGGCGGATGTTACATAATGGGAAGCAGGTGTAACAGGCATGAATTTTTTTCAAGCACACACAACCTTATGTATACTGTATGGTAGTATATTTGCATGTTTTAAGTTTTAAACCATTTTTAGAAAGAGTTTTAGTGCATTTTGGATCCTTTAGTTTAACTAAGTTTGGTAAGGGCAAAAAATTTACATTTGTTTTATCATTGACAGAAAAATCATATACAACTCTGTGTGTTTGTATTTCTATTTTTTTCATTATTCTTATGTGTGATAAATTAACTAATAAAACAAAATACATACACTACATTAATCTATTAGATATATAAGACATACAAATATATAAAAATTAAACAAGTTTTATTATTTTATTTGTTGAATTAATAAAAATTTAATAAATTTAATTTTAGACCAAGAAGTTGTATAACCATAACCTATGCTTTGAAATTATAATATAGGGGCATCCCCAAGCCTCAAGGCTCCTTGCTCTACAAGGGTAAGGGGAGTGTCGTCACTGTTTATGCAACCTTATCCTTGCTTTATGCAGGGAGGCTATTTCCTTGGACTTGAACCCTTGTCCAAGCGGTCACAAATGAGCAAGCATACCATTGATCCATGATCCACCCTCTTTAAAATTATAATATGTAATCATAAAATTTATCATTAAATAAATGAAGTAACAACTTGAACATGACAAGAACTAGAAGCGAAAAGAACGTTGAAGTTGAAAAATATAGAGCAGAAATATCAAATCATTAATATTATCAAAAGTCAAAACAAAATATTTTCTTAACAAATCAATGTTATAAAATTGTTAATTAATGTAATTCATTTGAGTACTTAAAAAAAAAAGGTAAATTTTGTATCATTATCATTCTCATTATTATCTTTCCCCTCCTTACTTCACATAGCATATTGGGAATGATTTATGAAAGCGTCTAGATGGATGGAAGGGAGCTCTTTTTTCTTTAGGAGGTAGGATTACTCTAATCCAGACTTGTCTTTCTAGTATCCCATTATAATATTGTATTTTATTTCTATTTTTAAAATTCTAGTTGCTAGTAAGATCAAGAGGATTATGAGAGATTTTCTTTAGTCAGGGTTAGGGGGGCTTTAGGGATCATTTGGTGAGTTGGTAGGTAGTTTGTAGGTTTAAAGTGGAGGCACTTTGGGTCTTGGAAATTTGGTGTCTAAGAACACGGCTCACCTTGCTAAATGGCTTTGGTGGTTTCCTTTGGAGGATTCTTCTTTGTGGCATATTAAAAGCAACTTTGAACTTGACGGGAATGGGTCGGATACCAATTTTGGTTCTAGATGTTCTTCGGAAAGTTTGTGGAAAGCTATTTCTCACTCTTTATTCCCCATGCTAAAATTTGTGTTGGGTAATGGGTGCAGTATTCATTTTTGGGAAGACTTTTGGTTGGGGAATATTATCTTGTCCACCTCTTTTCTGCGCTTATTTTGACTGAACTTAGGACAAAATGATATCATTTCCTCTTTCCTTGATGGTCCCTATGGTCCTTTACCTTCTTGGAACTATCATTTTAGGGGATCTTTGAGCATTAGGGAATCGAATGAGTTATCTTCACTGTTGGTCCTGTTGAATAATTGTTGGGTATGCTTGGAAGCTAATAGCCGATCTTGGCTCTTGGACTCCTCAAGGGTATTCTTGCAAATCTTTTTGTGAATTCTTGGTTAGCACCAACTTTTCCTTCCCTTTGTACAAAATTATTTGGAAGGCCAAATTCCCCCTTAAAATCAAAGCTTTTATTTGGTTGGTTGTGCTTAATAGGATAAATACTAATAACTTGTGCACATTAGGAGACCTTTAAAGGGTTTCTCCCCAGATATATGTGTGTTTTGTTTTAACTGCTCAGAATCTGCTCCTCATCTTTTCTTGCCTTGTAATTTTGCATGGAGGGTTTGGAACAAGTGATTCATTTATTTTGGAGCAAGATGAGTTTGTCCAGGGACAGTGCAAGAGTTTTTGGCAATATCTTTTGTTGGGTTTGGTTGGAAGAAAGAAGGAAAACTGCTACGGATTAGTGCTTTATTTGCAGTATTTTGGGGTTTGTGGGAGGAACAAAACTCGTGTATGCTTTCATTGAAGAAATTAGCATTTTTGTTGGTGTGGGAGAAGATTCATTTTCTGGCTTCTCTATGGTGCGTGGATAATGGTAATTTCAAGGGGATATGCTTCTCAGATATTCAGTGAGATTGGCATTCTCTATTGATTTCTTAGGCTGTGCTGATTTCTTTGGGCTGTTTGTTACACTTTTTGGTTTTCTTATTTTGTTTTTCCTGAGGTTTCCCAGACTTTGTTAAGAAGATGTCTCTTCTCCTAATTGTACATTCTTATTCTATCTAATGAATTTCTTTTGCTATAAATAAATAAATAAATAAAGGGGGGAAGAAACAAAAGACAGAATAAAAAAAGTAAAAGAAATTTTTTTTTACCGTAACAATCCTATAGCACTTTATGTAATCTTCCTACCGATTATGCTGTACAATGCTATCTGGAACCCAGAAAACCCTTAAATAATGGTCACAATCGCTGATTCTTTTGTTTCTCATGCCTTACTGGAAAATTTTCCCCTTTTTCTTTCCCTATGCTGTCATTCTCATTTATGATAGCCTTTTTATTGTCATCTAATTTTCTTTTATTTTTCTTGGAGTCTTGATTGAGCATATCTTGTGGATGAATCACCATAAACTCTAGGCAGGCAATCAGGGAGGCCAGGTGGTAACTTGCTTTAGATAAAGAGAAAGCTAATTATTCAAACACCAGTCAACTGAAAAACTTAAGCTGTTCAAGGAGACCTGCCTCCTTACAAGCTTATTGTGCTTTAGGACGAAGAGGCTGACAACATATGGAAGTACCACTCCAGCTAAAAGTTTAAGCTGATAAGTGAGGGCGCAGGAATAAGTTAAATTGTTTAATGCTAATGTTGCTGTGGTCTATGCAAATAGACAAGATTTGGTGCCCCAAAATGGCATGATTGACATGTTGGACATAGCAGCTGCCAATATCATGATGTGAAGACAGGACTACAGATCTCTATGTTTGTTACTTACATGCATGTGTGTGGGCATGCACATGTATGCGCATGTGATTTGGATTTGTATTGATTTTTCATTCAGAATAATTTTTTTAGGCTGTTCCAAGTGTTAGATTAAAATATTCCTTTTTATATATATTCAACTTGTGCCTTTGGTGTAGCGACACACCAAATATGCTTATTAATTGTTAGATCACCACTTTACCTAAACGCTGTTTTTAGGTTATGAGCCAACGTAGAGAGGTATGCAAATGATAAATGACACCCATAATGAAATAAGATAATTTTAAAAACTTGACACGATCTAACTGCTTAAGGTTTTAGTTACAATGGTGATCTAACATGGTATCACTGTATCAAAGCAAAGATCGGTAGGAGGTCCAGGTTTCTAATCTTGTTGCTCATGTTTATTTTCAAATTCTTAGAATTATCTCATTCCTTGGTGTTTTATTCATCATTTGCTTACCCCTCCATGTGCAGAGGAGTGTTAAAGGCTTTGCAACTTGCTGACCACAACCTCAAAGCTTGTGAGAATTAAATTATTTTAACAAATTTATAATAAATGCATGCAACAAGAATATAAACAAAGATCTTATGTTGACCTTGCTCTGATACTGTGTTGGACGAGGGCTTTACCTAGAAGCTTTAGTTATTAGGATGTGGGTCGACAATGCATATGAAGGCTTAGCATAATGAATTTTGTCTGTTGACTTGCTCAACCTGCACACAATTCTCTTCTCCATATACACTCCACAAAACCCCCCCCCCCCCCCAAAAAAAAAAGTTTTTTCTTTAAATAAGTAAATAAATAACTAGTTCAATATTTCTTGTTAATCGTTGAAATCATTTTTGTCTAGCTGTCTTTATTATGAGTATTGCAATGCCATCAACATGGCATTTCAAATTTTCAATCCTTCTCTGACCAGGTCCTATATCCAAAACTATAGCGAGCTAAATTATTTGGATGTCCTGTGGAAATGAAATCATCTCCTTTTTTTCTCTTGCTTTTTTTGGTCAGTGTGTCCTTTGGGAAGTATTCATTGCAGATCAAGATAGATTAGAACTTAAGATTGGCTTCCAGATGACTGTAAGAAAATATTGTGTAACGTCATATCCCTGAATTCTGCAGCTGATCCTATATATTTTGTTGGCTTATTTCAATACCATGGGACACAAATGATAATTTCCACAGAGCGTCCCAGGAGCTTCTATTTAACTGAGGAAGAACCTTCCTATTATAACTCACCAAATCATTATGGACAACAAGATACTTCAAAATTTGATGATTTATTTTTGTTTTTAATTTTAGGTCGATGATGTTCTTGAGACAAAGTTAGCCAGGCAGTTTCGACTTGTTTTGGACAAGGGGACTTTAGATGCTGTTGGACTGCATCCAGATGGCCCCATCAAAAGGCAATGAAAGCACCTCTTCCAGCATTTCTATGGCCACTTTTTTTTAAAATGCATTTCACCTGTTTTCTTTGTTGACTCCCACCTGCAATTAGGGAACCTGCTATTCTAATTGGATCATATAATTTTTCTAATCCATGGAATATTTTTCAGGATCAAACATGTGCATTGATTAGCAGACATTTAGGCACCAAAGATTCTAATATTTTGTTCTATCATACTCAGGATCATGTATTGGGATTCAGTCTCAAGGTTGGTGGCTCCAGGTGGACTGTTGGTGAGTATTTGTGCTTCCTGTAATCTCTATCAGAGGAATTGGGCCTTTTAGTTCCTAAAATGCTATTTTTGCCCCTCCTTATTTCCTAATCCCCCATTTGCATAATGCATTCAGAAATCTTCTGAAAAAAATCCATTCAGAAATCAGAAGTCATATTTACCTTTAATCTTAAGTAATTTTTTTAATCCTTTTTTTTCGTATATATATTGTTTAATTCATAAAAAGTTCATGATTTTTTATTATCCTTCATATAAGTATGTGTGTGTACGCGCGCATTTATGTGTTTGTGTATTTCATTGTCCGAAAATGTGTGTTAATATCAGATGCTGATGGTTTCTGAATTAATGCCTTGATTTAGTTACCAGTCATCTGCACATGCTTTGCCTGTGATTTTATCTTTTTTATTTTTTTTAGTTTTTTACCAAAAAATATTAACTAGATGAGTTACACTGCCATGATAGTTCTTAATAAAAAAAACTTGCAATATATTTGAATTTGTGTTTCTATGAGAAACACATGGCAACTTGTCAGAACTGGAGTTGATGGTTGAGTGTTATTAGTGAATAAAATAGATTACGATAATGACCTGAATGTTGTCTTTCCCTTAACATCCACCCATAAAAGAAGCAGCTTCATTTATTTAGTATAGCTTATTAGATGTTACTCCATCCCCTAACTGCATCACCTGATAGCCTCCCGCGCTTGTTTTGGTTGCAGGTGATTACTTCATGTAACAACACAAAAGATGAATTGGTGCAGGAAGTTGATAGTTACAATCAAAGAAAAATCGGTGCCTCACAGGAACCTGAGACACCCAAGGACCAAGGAGTGACAAGAGATTCTCCCCCATTCCGATACGTCGATCATGTGCGCTCATATCCCACATTCATGTTTGCAGGATCGGTTGGGTCGCGTGTTGCCACTGTAGCATTTCTCCGTAGCTGTAATCAGTATCTTTCTTTCCCAGCTTAAAATCCAACGATTTCATTTTGATTTTAAAGCATATGAGTACGTCTGCGCTTATGTGAGAGAAGAGAGCAAAACTCAAGTGAAAGTATCACATACAGATGTCACAACAAATTTATGGGACGTCTTGGACTCTTTGTAGAGATGATTGCTTGTTAAAGCTTTTCAAGACTTGTTTTGTTGTGGAAAAGGTTGATGGTGGCTTGCAACTGGTTGAATGTATGCAAAAGTAGTTCTAGTTTTAATAAACTGTTCTAAATCCATAGTTGATCATTTTATCTTGGTTTTTTGTCCTGGATTTTCTTGCGCCTCATTCCAGTTTGCCATTTCATGCATCTTCATAATATAATTTGGGAACTTATTTCCTTCTTTAATTTTGTTTTTAATATTTTTTTTTGGATGTATCACTTTTTTTAAGTGGAAGTGTCATTGCCAGTTTTTGCTTGGGGTGTGGGACAAAAGGGAAGTTCGTATGGTGATTTTAAACAGGAAAAACTAGAGCAGGTGTAAAAAAGCAAAAACATAAATATGGAGTTGCCACTTTAATTTTTTAAAAGAAAAAAGAAAATAAAAAAAAAACCCTGAAAATCTAGGAGAATAAAAGATTTGGGTTGGGGAATACATTTTGCATGGGAAGTGATTGACTAACCATCTCAATAATAGTTAGTCAATTAATACACCTATTGGTACCCGTTTATTGAATAGTTATCGGATTTACTTGTGGGTGTGAGCGTGTTTTATCTTTTTCTTTCTTGTTAGATTAGACTAAGACAAAGAAAAATTGAATGATTTATGCTTGCTATAACTGTGCTCCTTCCCCAATTTGTGATCCCATTTTCACTAAGTCACCATCTTTCTTGCCCCTTTCCTAATTCCCCCATCTCAGATTACCCATAAAATCTTCCTTCCTCTCTTAATTTCCATGTATCTCAGCAGACACATTCCCTCAATTCATGTCCCTTTCCTGGTTTGTGATTTTGTCAAACTTCATCTCAATAATAAATCCATCAATCTTTCCCTTAATAATAGAATTTATTATGAATTCTCTCCTTTAAATCTATGATGAATTCTCTCCTTAAAATCTACTCCTACCATATCAACATATCAATCTATTTCATTATAAAATCATCCTTCCAACTTTCCCATTCTTTATCTTTTGAAACTCCAAAAAGCAATTTATATCAAACTAGCAATATTTATACTTGTATATTGATTTGTTTTTTGTATTTTTATATTTAGATTTGTGCCCATTAATTCTTTTTTTTGGGGGGGGGGGGGGGGGGGGTTTGCATACATTGCTTTGAAGTAGTTTTAAATTTTTTTATGATTCTATCTTGTTTGGTAATTGCATAAGAATGCAGAGGCAATTGAACCAACTAAAGTTCCTCCTACAGTTTATAATATGTGTATTTCCTCCATTTTTTTCTTTTTACTATGTTACATTGGACTAATAACTATTTTCCCTCTTCCTATGCAGTGTTTCAAATGACCAACAATATGTTAAGCATATGTAGTATGATTAATCAAGTATAAGCACACCTGAGTCAAGTACATAGCCAAATTCAACCTTTTTAAAACTACTATTGTTAGAAAAACTTTCTTCATTTATTAGATTACAATATTTGACCTTACAAAATTGTTTGCTTTGTATCTATTTTGAACTGGTTGACCAAATCATAGAAAATAAAATCACTCAAGCTACAATCCAATTCAAAAGGGAGCTTTGGAAATTTCGGGAAACTTCTCTCAATAGTTTTTAAGGTTTTTAGAGTTCGGAAAAAAAAAATTGTGTGATATTGGGGATATAAGGGCGGTCTTAGGATGTAAGAATGTTATGTATTCTCAATCATCTTCTTTGTATCCGTTTAATATAATATCTGCTCATTGCAGCATCCATGAATATAACTTTTACCATTGTACCACATTTTTGTGTGTTTAATTTCACTTTCTTGACTAATCTCAAGAACAGTCCTGAAAGGATGAAAGTACTACTCTTGTTATGATTGTTTAGTAGAAGTAGTAGGTCATTTGACAACACCTTTCAATTACAAATCTTTCTTCATTGTTCAACAGTGGGAGTTTAATTCACAATATCTAGATTAGGAATCTAAAAGAATAATAATTGATAATCCTTGTCATACTTAATCTAAAAATTGTAGATATTAGAAAAATCAATGTAAATTCTTGGATAGGACTCATGATTTTTGTAATGGTAAGATGATATTTGAATAATACATTAATTTCTATATGTGGATAATGAATAATTTAAATGACTATAAAAATATTTGGTGAACAAATTGGGTTTTTTTTTTTTTGCCTTGGAGGGAGGGAGAGGAATTTATATTTTGTGAAAAGTATAAAAGTATGGAGAGAAATATATATTAAGATAGGTTACTCTGCCACACTAGCTTTCAAATGTCAAATCTAACTTTCTTGGATTTATGACTTTTTTTTAATTATAAGCTTTATTTTTGATTGATTTATTTAATTATTCTTACGACACTATTGGCTCATTTAATTATTTTTCTTATTTCATTTTAAAAAACAATACTTGATTTGCCAACTTGCTTGTTCGTGTTGCAGCTTAACTTTAAATTTTTTTATTATTTAATGTTCATATTTTTTAAATAAAAAACTAGATTCAAACTTACTTTCAGACAAGGCCTAGGTATAAGCCAAATCGATTTTGAGTTTGGGTTGGAGTTCGTGTATGAGTATGAATAAATTTACATTTAAATTAATCAAATTTGAATGGGATCAATTTTTAATTGAAATAATCATGCACCTTAAAATCTATCATTTTGACCATTAAGTTATGATTGTTACTCAAAATAATCTATCCAAAGCTCAAAATGAATTTTCTAAATTTTTAAAAATAAAATAATTTTAAAAACAACTTGAGTTTCACAGCATATGTGTATTTAAACTAAATCCATCAGTTTAGAAGTTGGAAACCTATAATTTGAATCTAAAATTTCTTTTTCAAAAAGAAGAAAAAGTAATCTTAAGTTCAAAAAATATTTGAGTTTTTAAGAAATCAAGCAATTTAACAAATCTCAATCTAAAATCATATCAAAATTTCAATAATTTAACAAATTATGGTTATTGAGGAGTATATATTTACTTGCTTACTCTTCATTACTAATTGAAAATAAATTTTGGTAACTACTAATAATTCAAATATTTTTTTCGTAATTTGAAATTTTAATTTATTTTTAACTATAATTAATAATTAAATTAATAATATAGTTATTGGAGATGTGGCTCATATTTTGAGTGAAACACATGGACTAGGGAAAGTATCATGAAACGAGAAACAAAGAGAGAACGTTGTAGGAGGCAAATCGTCGACGGTTTGGCCTAACCATCAATGGTTTTAGGATATTCTGCATGGAATTGCTCTCAGGTTAAAACCGTCGATGGTTACGCTCGCACACGTCACGAAATTACAAATCGGAGATTAGTAGATTGGGAGGTTTTAAAGGATTTTCCTCCATAGGATCACTATAGAAGTGTTTTAGATATAATAGAAGTCTTATGTATGCATAAGGTTAGTATATAATCATATTTTGTAACCCTATTTTGATAAGCTAGATGTAAGCTTCATTGTGATAATGAAAAACATCAGCTGCTCCCGTAGACATAGGCAAATTACTGAACTACGTAAATTCTTGTGTCTTTGATTATTGCTTTCGTTTATTCTCATTGCTGAGTGATTGCTTCTTTCATATTATTCATCATTGAGTGATTGCATTGCTTGTTTCATGATTGTTTCCTGAGTTTGTGTAAGGGCTTCCGTTGTGCGCACTCGATAACAACAATTGGCATCAGAGCTATTAGTTCACAATGGCTAGGATTTCTTCTGTGAGGTTCAATGTTAATAAGTTCGATGGAACGGGAAATTTTGGACTTTGACAGAGGAGGGTGAAGGACTTGCTAGTGTAGCAAGGTATGGTGAAGGCACTACATGGAAAGAAGCTAGAAGGAATGGACGATACGAGTTGGAAGCGGAAGTTGTGTCCACTATCAGGTTATGTCTGTCTGATGACATGTTGTATCACATCATGGATGAGGAATCGCCGGCAGCGGTTTGGCTAAAACTGGAGCACTGGTACATGTCCAAGTCAATGATGAACAAGTTGTATCTTAAGTAAAAATTAGATTGGTTTAAGATGGTAGAGGGTTCGGATTTAACTCAGCACATCAGCACATTCAATCAAATCATTGGTGATTTGATGCGAGTTGATGTGAAGTTCGAGGAAGAAGACAAAGCGTTGATGATGCTGAATTTCTTACCTACGTCGCGTACATACGAGAATCTGGTTACGACCCTATCTTGGAGGACATCACAAGTGCATTGTTGGGGTTCCATCAGAGGAAGAAGACCAACAATGAGAGTTGACAAGGTGAAGGGCTCGTGGCGAAGGGTAATTAGGATCATGGGAGAGACAAGTCCTAGAGCGAATTGAGTGGTATTAAAACTCAATCACGGTCTAGGAGGAGGAAGGACGTTTGCTGTTTTAAGTGCGGGAAAATATGACACACAAAATTGGTGTGTCCAGAATGGGAGAAGGGATAAGCAAAAGTTCAAGAGGGTTCGTCAAAATCTGCTAATGTAGTGGAAGAAGGAGACTCAGGAAGCAATGATTGTGAGATGCTTTATGTTTCATCAGGTTTAGAACGCCTCATGGATTCTTAGATCCTAGACTCAAGATGTTCGTTTCACATGATGCCCAACAAAGTATGGTTCACCTCTTACAAATTGGTGAGTTCTGGTTCTGTTCTGATGGGAAATGATGATGTCTGCAAAGTTATCGGAATGAGGGATATTAGAATCAATATGTATGATGGTATGGTAAGGACGTTATGTGGTGTAAGGCATGTACCTGATTTATGGAAGAATGTGATATCATTGGGCACTTTGGATTGTAACCGATATAGTTACAAGTATGAAGTTGGGACAATGAAAGTGTGTAAAGGCGTCTTGATGGTGATGAAGGGATAGAGGTTAGCAGGGAATCTTTATGCACTTCTGGGAAACAAAATTGTAGGTAGAGCTACAGCTAAAAGTTCAGAGTTAGATAATATTGTTTTGTATAAAATAACCACACACAAAATGGAGAGTATTATAAACTACATTGTTTAGGATATTTGGGGACCGTTGAGGGTAGCGTCACGGGTTGGATATGGTTACTTTGTGAGTTTATCACAAAAGGTCTAGAAGTATCTCATGCAGCACAAGTTGGAGAGGTTTTCCAGGTTTAACTTGTGACTGGTGGAGTACTAGACCGAAAGAGAATTCCTCAAGTCATAGATTGAAGCTGAGTACGCTAGTGTTCAAGGCGTTTTCCGAGCATGGCATGGTATATGCAGGGCTTGCAATGAACTTCTTGGTAAAGTCAGTGAGTATAGCAAATTCCTCTATTAATCGATTGCCAAGGGCATCACTAGATGGGAGAGTTACATGAGAGGCTTGGACAGGTTATGCGGTAGACTTCTTTAGTCTTAGAGAGTTTGGAGGTCCAGTCATGCACATTTATAGTGAGGTGAGATATAAGTTTGGTGTAATGTCTAGACGATACATCTTTCTAGGGTATAAGAAAGATGAGCTCAAGTTGTGTGATCCAATGGCAAATAGGGTGGCGATTGGTGGAGACATGGTTTTTGATATTAAAGTCATAGGCAGTGTACTCAGGTAAATAAAGAGAAACGGTTGCCAGAAAGTTGTAGCAACAACAAGTATATTGTGCTGGTGGAGTTGGAGACTCGAGGTAGAAGTGCAGAGAGCTCTAGCTCAACAGACCAACAGTATCACAGTATAAACTAGAGCAAAAAGGAGATTGTGATGCAGGTAGAGTTACAGACTCAAGGCAAAGATGACATTGGTCATAATGCAGGGAGTTTAAGCTCAAGAGACTAGCAGGATCACAATGGGCTTAGATGCACTATCAAGCTACCGCTCAAATATAAAGATCTGATGTCTTATGCATTCATTACTATCAGGAAGGATCCTACTACCTTTCAGGTGGTAGTGCATAACTAAGAGAAGGGTAGGTGGATAGGCGCCATGGTGGAGGAGATGGAGTTACTATATAAGAATCAGACATGGGGGTTGGTGGAGCTCCCAAAAGGGGAGAAGGAGATAAGATGTAAGTGGGCAATTATTTTGTTGTTTTATGTGAGTGACATGCAAATTTCTGGGAAGGTTTCAACTGAGGTAAATCAATCAAAGCCTCTGTTAAGAAAGGAAGTTGACATGAAGGTTTTGGGTGCTACCAAGAGGATTCTTGGTTTGGAGATTCATAAGGATAAAGCTGTAGGGAAATTGAGGCTATCTCAAGATAGTTGTGTGGACAAAACTACAAAGAGATTGTGGTTATCTCAAGGTGGTTTTGTGGAGTAGGTGTTGGAGAGGTTTATCATAGTTCATGTTAAACTGGTCATCGATACACCCTTGGCGAATCAAAGTAAAAATTTTACCTCTCAGTACTCAAGGATGTACGGTGATGCTCGGGATGCGTCAAAGGTTTCCTATGCCAGTGCAGTGGGGTACTTCGGTGGGCAACAGAGTAATCCGTCAGTTGTGAGATTCGTGAATGCAGACTACACAAGGGACTTGGATGACATAAGGCCTACAACGGGGTATGTTGTGGGAAGGACTAACTATTGGAAGTCCAGGGTACAGTCTCAAGTTGCACTAGTTACAACTGGATCGGAGTACTTGGCAGTGGTTGAGGTGCCAAGGTAGCATTGTGATTTAAAGGATCATTTGAGGAGCTAGGTATTCAGTTAGGTGGAGTTCTTGTTACCATAGACAAGTTCAAGCGTCTCTTGGACTTGGTTTACATCTTTTGGTGTTAGACGAGAGGCGGTCCCAATATACTAGCCCGGGTGGAGCAATGGGGTTATGCTTTCATATTTCTCCTAGGTGGTAAATATTTGCCAAGGTGGAGATTGTTGGGGATGTGGCTCATATGTTAAATGGAATGCATGCACCAAGGAAAGCATCGTGAAGCGAGGAACAAAGAGAGAAGGTTGCAGGAGGCAAACCGTCAACGGTTTGGCCTAACCATTAATGGTTTCAGAATATTCTGTAGGGAATTACTCTCAGGTTAAAATCGTCAATGGTTTGCTCTACGCCGTTCGACGGTTATGCTCGCACACATCACAAAATTTCGAATCAAAGATCAGTAAATTGGGAGGTTTTGGAGGATTTTCCTCCAGGGGATCACTACAGAAGTGTTTTAGATATAGTAGAAGTATTCTATACGCATAGGGTCAGTATATAATCATATTTTGTAACCCTAGTTTAATAAGTTATCATTAGCTTCATTGTGATAGTGAAAACAGACGCTGCTTCCGTGGACGTAGGAAAATTTCCGAACCACATAAATTCTTATGTCTTTGTGTTGTGATTATCGAATATAGGATGCAAAATAGAATAAGTAAAACACGACAAGTAAATGAAACACAACCAGAAAAATAAGAAACAACAAGAATCAACATGAGGATTTACGTGGTTTGGCAAAGCCTACATCCACGGAAGCAATCGGCACAAGAATTTCACAAAGAAATTAGCAAGTACACAATACACTTCACAATGATCTCTCTTCTTCTTCTTATTCTAACAAAACATGCCCATAAGTACCTATATAACAACCCCCTCAAAGGTTTCCCTCCAAATACCCAACCACCCTAACATTCCAATTCAAAATTCAAATTCTTTCTCACAGCACAGATGCACTCATCAACAAGAACAAGACACTCGTCGATGAGACACAGAAGACCACTCGTCGACTAGTATGGCCACTCGTTGATGAATCTCTTTTTCTGCTTTCGGTATCTCAAAAAATCTGCAACTTTCTGGCTCTTGGTATCTACTCGTCGATGAGTCCCTGCTGTGCTGCACCATTTACTCCATATGCTTTTCTTCTTCCTTTGTTTATGAGCCCTAAGTATAAGAGTCACACATATAAATATAACAATCTTAGCCTTGGCGATTATACACCCCTTAGGAGAACCCAAAAAACATATCTAACTACTCCACCTTGAATTTGGAATGCTTGGTTGGGTTTATCTCCCTTCTATCACTTGGAGACATGGAGTAAGTTCAAGCAATGCTTGAACTTTTCACTATTGAATGGCTTTGTCAAAATATCAGCTACGTTTTCAGACGTGTGAACCTTCTCCAATACAAGCTCACCTGAAGTAATCAACTCTTGAACCCTGTGGAACCTCACATCAATATACTTGGTTTAAGCATGGTACACTTGATTCTTTGCTAAGTAAATAGCACTCTGACTATCACAGCACAACACAACCTCGTCTTGTTGTAAGCCCAGCTCTTTGACCAAACTGATAAGTCATAAGGCTTCCTTTGCAACTTCGGCAACTGCCATATACTTAGCTTCAGTTGTGGACAATGCAACCAGAGATAGAACCATGGATCTCCAACATATAGGTCCTCCTATAACGGTAAAAACATAACTTGTTGTAAACCTTCTGTCATCCATATCCCCTGCCCCGCAACTGAAGGACAACCCTGTTTCTTACCAAACATTATGTCATAATCCGATGTACCCTGCAAGTATCTAATAATCCATTTGACAACTTCCTAATGTCATATTCCTAGATTAGAGAGAAACTTACTTACCACTCACAACATGTGCCAAGTGTGGCCTCATACACACCATGACATACATTAAACTCCCCACAACGCTAGCATAGAGGACCTTTGACATGTCCCAGATATCCTCATCCGTACTTGGGCTATCTGTAGTAGAAAAATTAAAATGACTCGCTAGAGGTGTACACAAAAGTTTTGCATTGGTCATGCTAAACCTTTCCAACACCTTATTCACATAACCGCCCTGAGATAACCATAACCTCCTTACAGTTCTGTACCAACGAATCTCCATCCCAAGTATTTTCTTATCTGAACCAAGATCCTTCATGCCAAACTCCTTATGCAACAATTCCTTTAAATGATTCACCTCAGTTAAATCTTTTGCGACTATCAACATGTCATCGACATACAATAAAAATAAAATAAGAGAATCATCATCAAGCTTGTTCATGTATACGCAGCAGTCCTACTCACACCTTTTGTAGCCAATCTTGATCATATGTGAATCAAATATTTTATACCATTACCTTAGAGACTGTTTCAACCCATAAAGTGATTTCTTCAACTTGCAAACTAAGTTTTCTTTCCCCGCTTCATTGAATCCCTCTGGCTGCACCATATAAATATGTTCCTCCAAGTCACCGTGAAGAAATGTCATCTTCACATCCATTTGTTCCAAATGAATTTCGTAATGGGCTACCAATGTAACGCCCCGACCCGTCATATGGCCCCAGAGTGCTACTACACCTCTATATTACACCTGTCCCTAATAACATACATATACGACCTGCCCTGAATAAGGACATATAGGTACTTCATACTGATCTGCAATTTTGTGCATAGCGGAAGACATAAACATTCATATGGAATCTAAAAGACATACCAGAGTTTTCTAACTATATCCTCAAATACATACATCCATACTTAAAACATAATCAGTGCTTACAACCCCAAAAATGTTCCGAACTAATCTGTAGTATATACAAAATAACTTACATAAGCTAAAGACAAAATGGCCCTTTCAGGTTCCTCTAGCAACTAGGACCAACGCCTTATAAAACCTGAAACAAAGGTTATATGTTGGGGTGAGACACTTCTCGGTAAGGTGGAAGATATTAAATCAGTGTGTGACCACATGTATTTATTTCAATTGAAAACAGATACATATATGGAATATTCTCAATACTGTGGTATAGGAGATATATAGACATAATTTCCTATGATAGACGGTTAAGCATCATAACAAGCGAGAGTCCCCAAGGTTAGAGTAGGGTACAGGCCCATACGCTGTACGATCTCTCCGCTTGGTACTCAAACCTGTGACTTTGTCCATTTTAGTTTTCAAATCATAAATATGCATATTTATAACATTGTCTAGCTTAGATACAATAATAACAACTGCCAACACATTACCCCTTGACCTACGGGTTATGCAATTTACTATAGTCCGACTGGTACCACCTGGTCCATTAATCCACCAGTGGTCACTCCAATATCCAATCAACTATCTCGATACCCACACTAAAAATCATATGTGTGGTTGCATTGTATCCAATATATATAAAGCAGCGGAACCGCGCTTAACATTGAGCTTTTTAAGGCTCTCTTATAATGGTGAGCTTTTTAGGGTTCTCATATAACGGTGAGCTTTTTAAGGCTCTAAGAGGTTGCAGTTTTCAAATATCATATATACAATTTACTGTAAAACAAATTAACTAGTTTCACATTCATAAATCACCTGTATAGTTCCAGTATTTTCACAAAGTCATGCAATCATTCGGTGGCATAAACCGCCACACAACCTCTCGGTTTAACCCTTTTTTACGTTTATAGCTCATTATATAACCAACACCTATTTTTCACATTTTTCACGTAGCAAAATGGAACTTCAGTTCTTATAGTTCATATACGTATTTAAACAGATTCACATATTCCATTTCATATCATATGTCACACTCGTTTGATCAAAATCCGCTATATAGTATATAACTCGATAAATAGCATTTAAATGGAAAACAAGGGGTTCAAGCATCTCCTACGTTAATATTAATACAAATAAAGAAGTTTGGAAAAGTTTGGAGATCATATGTCAAAACCCTTATTTTTACCAAAATCGTAAAATCATAAAACCGGCATTTTTACCTGGTGAAACTTTACAAATAAGTAGTCAATACGTGCACATAAACATAAGCTAACTTTTTAGAAGTTTAATTTTCTAAAAATAACTGACGTAAACAAACCCCCTTACCTAATTCTGAATTCCAAAACACAACGGATCGATCCAAAACAACAATCCGAGATCCCCGAAACCTAAAAACCAAAGAACGATACTTTACTATAATCTCAACTACTACATAACTACCAAATCAAAAACGAAATCAGATATTTACCTCGATTTTAGGGACAATCCCGAAAATCTTCAAAACGACGATCTGATCCGCTATAATTGTAGAGTTTCCTCCCCTGATCCACGTAGAAACTTCCGATTGTAGAAACAGATGACGAACGGTGAAGGATCGTAGAAAGAGAGAGAGAAAAAGAAAGAACTCACTGGTTCTAGAAAAAGAAAGAGAGCTTTTGGTTTTAGAGCCTTTGACTGAGTCAAATTCGTCGACGAGGTGGCTCCTTCGTCGACGAACCAGCAACTCAGTTCATGGACGAAGCTCTACCTTCGTCGACGAACCCCATCCTGATATTTCCTTTGGCTCGTTCGGTATTTCTTCATCGACGACGCTCTGAATTTCGGTGACGAAGAACTGAAGGGACTTCGTCGATGAACATACTGCATTCATCGACAAACCTTGTATTATTTCCCTTTTTACCCTTTTATTATTTATTTTCCTTATTTACAGGTTCGGGTCTCTACAACCAACCCCAACACTATTCTAATCGATGTGTGTCGGACCACAGGTGAAAAGATCTCATCATAGTCTATTCCGTTCTGTGGATACCCTTTTGCCACCAACCGTGCCTTGAATTTTTCTCCTTCCTTTTTCTAAAATTGTTTCCTTCTTCCTAAATACCCATTTGCAACCTATCGGTCTCTTCCCATCTGGAAGCTCCACTACTTCCCAAGTTTGACTTTTATGTAGTGATTTCGTCTCTTCAATCATTGCACCCATCCACCTACCTTTCTCTTGGTTATGCACTGCCTCTTGAAATGTAGTTGGATCGTTGTAACTGGTAAGAAAAGCATAATACGCTAACTTTTCAAACCCATACCTTGGTGGTGGTCTGATAGTACGTCTGGATCTCCATATAAGAAGATTGTCAACTTGCTAGTTTCCCGAGTTAGAGCTCCCTGCAACCATAGGACCATGATCATTGCCATTGCCCTAAGCTTCCAACTCCACATGCACTGCATATTTGTCTTTACCCCAACTTTCTGGCTCCTGTTTCTATTCATCACAATCTTGAGTACACTTCATCATAGCCTTCTCATCAAAGACTACATCCCTACTAATCACCATCTTGTTTGTCACTACATCCTATAGCTTATACCCCTTCACACCCTTCCGATATCCCAAAAAGATGCAACATTGAGATTTTGGGTCAAGCTTAGACCTCTTCTCACTAGACACGTGAACAAAGGCTAAACATACAAATACCTTCAATTCGGAGTAGTCTACTGCATTTCCCATCCACACCTCTTTTGCCACTTTCCCTTCCAGTGATGCCATTGGTAATCGGTTTATCAGAAAACAAGTTATACTAACTGCCTCAGCCCAGAAGTTCTTTCATAGCCCTGCATTAAGCCTGAGACACTGAGCTTTTCAACCAAAGTTTGGTTCATCCTTTCAGCCACATCGTTTTGTTAAGGTGTCCGACGAATGGTAAAGTGTCTCTTAATGCCCTACTGCGCACAAAACTCCATAAACCGAGAATTAGCGTACTCGGTCCCATTGTCCAACCTTAGACATTTGATTCTCCTCCCCATCTAGTTTTCCACTTCTACCTTCCACAACTTGAACCTAACAAATGTATCAGACTTGTGCCGATGAAGTATACCCAGACTTTATGTGAGTAATTGTCAACAAAACTCACATAATACACATGTCCACCTTTTGATGCTACTTTAACCGGACCCCAAACATCGAAATGCGCATAATCAAGAATACCTTTCATTTTGTGAACAACTAACTTGAATTTTACCCTCCTTTGTTTTCCAAGAACACAAATCTTGCAAAAGTCCAACTGACATGATTTTATACTTTTCAAGAGTTTCTTTTTGTGTAGTTCCTTCATACCATGTAACCCCATATGCACAAGACGCATATGCCACAAGACAGTTTCATCATATTCAACATCTACGGCTGCATCTCCACCTACAACAATAGTTCCCTGCAGTGTATAAATATTCTCATCTAGTTTTTACCCTTTTATCACCGTTAGATTTCCTTTCCATACTTTCATAATCTCATCTTTGGACTTATAATTGAAACCATTACAATCCAAGGTGCCAAGTGATATCAAACTCTTTCTTAACTCCTGTATATGTCTTACATTGCTCAAGGTTCTCACAGCACCATCAAACATTTTTATCTTAAAATTTCCTATGTCAATGATCTTATAAGAAACATCATTACCCATAAGAACTGAACCTGAATTCACTAACCTATAGGTGCTGAACCACTTTGTAACGACCCTAAAATCTATACCTTTTTTTTTATAAAATAAACTGCAAAATATAACATTATGATATTCCTGTATAATCTGCTATAACATCTCAGACCCCAAGTGAACACTGAGGAAAACCTAATTATATTACACACCTATGCAGTAGAAAAACATAAACTATTCATCCATATAAACAATACCAAAATTCAGTAATTCTTCCCAAACCATACGTACATATATACACATCACCCCAGTATCATCTACTCAAAAATACAATCTCGTGTTTACACTTACCCTACAAGCAGGGTAGTATAATCACCCTCTCTATCTGCGAGCCTAATCCGCTTGCTTAACTGGATCACCTAAAAAAAATATTAAATCACTGGGGTGAGACAATGCTTAGTAAAAGGAAATATGCTATTACTAGTGTGTGGCAACTGATCTGCATAAATATTATACTGACAAGTAACCGAAACAGTGAAAGCTGAGAAGAAAATATACAATATATTTCATATCTTTTATGGTTTAAAATATATCTGTGATATTTGAGTTTCTACTTATTCATACTTCTAGTATTGTAATATGTCTGCTAATATTCTATAAATCTGTATATATATACATAACTGTGAAAAATACCCTGGAAAACTGTACATCATGATTTAACCCTTCATAACAGGCTTGTGTGGCCTATAGGCGGGACTTAATTCTAATTGGCCTACTAGGGAAGTCAATTGTAACTCTACCATCCTCAACCCGGCCAATCTGCAACCTCTCCTAGGCATGGTACTAGTATCCACCTCATCAAATCGGCCACCTCAACCTGGACTTCTGGGAAGCCTGCAATCCTTCCAAGCACGATTGACGGAAACCTTCCACACACTATCTAAGATGTGTGGTTGCACTCTAATCTATAATAGCAACAGTACCATGCTCTAACAACTGAATATATTTACTGAATTGATTCATCAGGGTCTGATACTGTATAGTACTGATATACATAATTATCTTTTTGTTTCATCATGATTCCAAAATAACCATAACACCGAAAGCTAATCTGGAAATATTGTAATGTATGTACTATATAATCTGTAATATCATAGTGTTATGGAAAAGAACCATAACACCAGAAATTGATATGAAAATATTGTATAATCTGTAATACCATAATGTTATGGAAAATAACCATAACACCAGAAACTGATTTGAAAATATTGTATTATCCAAGTTGTATAACTTGCATTATCATAGTATTATGGCTTTAGTATTTTGTAAATCACGGTAATCTGCATATGCTGTAAAATATCTTTCTGTATAAACACTGTAATTCATATTCTTGTAAAATCTACTAAAACATATCTTTGCACAATAACATAAATCATACCAATCTAAAAACTATATCATTTCTATACTGATTTGATAAGGTCTCATAAACACATTTCTGTATCGATACTATAAATCATAATAATCTGGAAACTGTATAATTTATGTATTTATCTATTAAAATCTCATGCCACACAACAAAACAAGTATTTACGTCATATTCTAAATAATTGTATTTTCTAATATACTAATAATTTGTAAATTGAGTAATAATTTGGAAAACCCATAATTTCTATAACCATTCTGAAGTTCCTAGTATAGCATATTTCCCTTACCTGACTAACTGGGAGGCTTGCCTCCAACTCCACTCTCATGCCCTCGACGTACTATTCTCAAAATCCTGAAATAATACATATATACCAATTCCTCAATAAATCACTGAATTCCCTAGCAAATTATCACATTCATATTTCCTGAATTTGAAAACTCGTAATTTCCTAAACTATAATTTATCTATAATTTACCTGGGATCCTGATACGATGCCCACTAGGATCCTCAACCCATGCCTGCTGGGTCTCAAAACACCTTAATCCTGAAAACATAACACCCTAATTTTACTCCGCAAACCACAGTATATTCTCATATAATACAAAATCTAGACTCAAATAAGTCTGAATAATCTACTTACAAAAATTTTGGGATGGTACCCAAGTTGACCTAACCAACAATCTACTCCAACAGACTTGAAGAGAATCTTCCCAAGAGTAACGTGGTGGCTTCCGATAGTCAAACCGGTGAAGAATGAAGTCGGAATCGTAGAGAGAAGGAGAGGGGAATGAGTTTTAGAGAGAGAGAGAGAGAGAGAGAGAGAGAGAGAGAGAGAGAGAGAGAGAGAGAGAACCTAGCATGCAATCCTCGCAGAAAAATGTGATTTTTGGCCTTAAATAGAATGCTTATCCACGTGGCCTCCTCGACAAGCCACGTCATCTCGTCGACGAAGACAAGAAGGGATCTCGTCGATGAACTTGTTACCCTCGTTGACAAATTTCAAGCCCTGAAATCAGCCCTCTCTATAAGTTCTCGTCGATGTGGCACGTGTCTACGTCGACGAACACTCTACGCTCGTCAACAAGACCCTGCTGGACCCCCTTGAAAAATTTGTCTTCTCTCTCTTTTCATAATTATTTAATTCTATAATTATTCAAGTTACTACACACTCCTTGTTTGAAGTCATATGATAAGAACATGCCGAGTCAACTATCCATGAGTCTGTAACGTTATTCAACCCTGACGAAACTGAAAGAACATCACCATCACTACAAACTAAACCTCCTTATTGAACCACATTTGCTGATTTAGAAATTCCCTCTTGCTTTTCAGCATTTCCTTTCTTCCAATCCAAATACTCTAGTTTAACATGCCCCTTTTTATCGCATTTATAACACCGGATATCCTTTTTTCTTCTTGGATTGAGTATAGGATTTCTGACTTAACCCACTTTTAAACTTTCCTTTGCCACGCTCATTGTTACCTTTCACCACAAGTCCTTCTCCTTCATCACATATTTTCAGCCTTTGATTAAAATTCAATGAAGCACTTGTCACCTCTTCTAAATCAAGAGTCACTTTTCCCCATGTAAGAGCGGTAACTAGATTTTTATAGGTATGAGTCAATGGCAAGGAGTTTACTAATATCAACGCCTTATCATCTTCATCAAACTTAACATCAACCCGCATCAAATCACTTATGATTAAAAGTAATGATATGTTGATCTAAGTTTGAACCTTCAATCATCTTAAGCCAATAAAGACGTTTCATAAGAAAAAGTTTATTATTTAGTGATTTGGACATATACCGGCTTTCTAAATTTTTCCATACACTCGTCAACGAGACACAGAAGACCACTCGTCGACTAGTACGGCCACTCAACAACGAGTTTCTTTTTCTGCTCTCGGTATCTCAGAAACTCTGCAACTTTCTGGCTTTCGGTATCTACTCGTCGATGAGCACAGGGCACTCATCGATGAGTCCCTACTGTACTGCACCATTTACTCCATGTTGAGTTAGGTGTAATCCCAAGAGGGGGGGTGAATTGGGTGTTTTAAAATTCTTTTACTCTATTTACCTCTAAATCCCTACTTGTATATTAGCAAACCAATTTTAGGGATTTATAACAAAAGCAAATTCAATTTACCAATGAGTTCTGAATTACCCAATTAATTGTGTGCAATGTTATTCCACCCACACATGCAATACGTCCAATTTAAATATAATTCTAAAAGTAAATAGTAAAGGGAAGAGAGAAGACAAATGCGGTTTTTATGAGGTTCAGCCAACTCGGCCTACATCCTCGCCTTGAGCAACCACTCAAGGATTTCACTAAATCCCTGCTCCTTAAAATGGGATAAACCTTCCCTTACAATCCACTGCTTATAAGAGGCACAGCTCCCTCCTACTCCACTGCTTACAAGAGGTACAGCTCCCTCCTAATCCCCTGCTTACAAGAGGTACAGCTTCCTCCTCACACCCGGTTCACAACCTGAACCGTGATTACAATTTAGACTCAAATATGCAAACACTCAATGTTGCTTCTAACAAAGCTAGTGAGTACAATTGAAATTCCTAATACATTAACATATGATTAAACTTAAAACTCTGAATGTATGAAATGATGCAATCGTTTATGTATGATATGCTTCAACACACAAATCCTTCTTTAATCAAAAACTCCTAAGTAAAGATATATATGAAACTCTTTGGAGTATAGTAGGGTTCTAGTTCACTTTGCAAAGATGCACAAATATATCTAATGTGAACTTATTAAAAGCTTTATCTTGAATATTATATTAATCAAAATCAAAAAGCTTTCTTTCAAATATTTAATCACAACCCGATCTTTGTAATATGCAAATATATATACTATATGTAATTCAAAGATCAAAATACTGAGTATATGATTTTCCAAACAAAATATCCCTCAATAAAATAAATATTTATGAATACCAAGGATATATATTTAAGTGTTTTAATGTATCTAAAATATGAATCCTTTAATTGAATATAGACTTGAATCAAACTATTCAATCAATGACAAAACCTTAATCAAGTAGTGAGATTATTCAAATAATTTATGTGAAAATATACTCACTATCAATCACCCAGCTTATTTCAACAATAGATTTGGAATGAAAAGTTCTTTGAAAAATAGATATACTCTTGAACTTATTCAACCAATATCTAAAACCTTTCTCAAGTAATGATCTTGTTAAAAAAATATTTATATGTTTATGCACATTCAAAATCAATTTCTCTAATGATATTCAATAACAAGTAATGAGATGAGAAGTTCTTGAAAATAATAACTTGAATGATCAAACCTCAATACTAGAATGAAATACAAAATGTATACGTGAGTTCCCTTCTGATTTTCTGAATTGATTTGCTCAAAGACAATGTGTAGAATGAAGTGCAGGCAATCGTATATCAATCAGCTCAAGTTTCTCTATTCTCTTTCAATAAGATGTGTTCTTCTCTTTTTGTGTGTCTTACCTTCCTTCTAGGGTTTAGAAATTCAGTATATATAGTGTCTTACCCTTAGAATTGATCTCAATCGTTGGATCAAAGAAATAGCTCGCATATTCTTTTAATAAAAATCAAATTTTTAAATTTTCCTGCAAGTCCAGGTGACTGAGGTTGAAGCCCAGGTGACCGAAGTTCCTTAAACCTTTGAAAAATTAACTTGGAATACAGGGTCAGGTGACTAAAGAGTGGTTTAGGCTCCTAAAGTGGCGAGTTCAGGCGCCTAAAGTCCCAAGTTCAGGGAACCAAAGTGCCTCGGCCAACTTGCTGTGTTTCCCATTAATTATTCAGACTACCGAACTTAATCTTCAGGCGACTGAGGTTGAGTTCAGGCTACCGAAGTCCCTTTTTTCTCAATCTTTCTTCTTTTTTTTTAATTTAAAAATTTGTTTTACTTTCTTTCTTGGCTCTTTTATAAAAACACTTTCCAAAGTTTTAAAAATATTTTTAAGTCCATGAAAGTCCCCTAATGATATACATGAAATGCATGAATCCTAAAGTTATTCTAAGTTATGTTGAGCCTCAAATTAAATCATATGAAAATGTAAGTACATGAGTTCTAAATACTCATTCCCAAGATGTTCTTGAACTTTTGTGCTTGTATCTTGATTTTTGTACTCTTTGAGTTCCATGAATCTTGCCAAAATATGTATGCTTTGCTTTATGGCTTCCATGACTCGTTATTCTTCTGTGTATACTTAATATGGTTTCTGGTCACAAACTCAATGCACAGATCAAATACCAAGTGATTTGTCATTATCAAAACCGGATTGGACTCATAGAGTCATCAATCTCCCCCTTTTTGATGATGACAAATACACGAGCAAAAATATATAATGGGTTATGCCTAACAAGGCTCCCCCTCAATTAATGCATCAAATATTCAATGAATGACAATATGCTTATGTTCATACATAAAGTGTTTAGCCTGAATCCAAATGAAATATGAAATATGCTCATAATGAATATGCTCATGATGTTTCAACCATGACATCAACAACAGTTCTTGAACTTTGCATATCTCCCTCTTTGCATAACATTAATAACAGCTTTTGCTCATTCTTCTCTACTTCTGATTTGTTTTTATTATTTTTGCTCTCATTTTTTCTCCCCCTTTTGACATCAACAAAAATGTGTATTATAATAAGACATGAGTGGACATACCCTTATGTTTTTCTCCCCTTATAAATCTTAAAGTTGTAAGCTTGTTCAACCATGAGATTAAAAATTTTACTTCTCCCCTTTTTACATCAACCATCCCCTTTGCTAATGCATAAGTTTCAGCAATTATGTAAGGATACCTAATATTGATTGATGTGATACCAAATATGGACTAATGTTATATCAAATGAGAACAAATGTTGATTGATTTGATACCAAATGTGAATGAATGTGATACTAAAAGTTGATTGATTTAATACCAAATGATTACATCTTAAGTGACGTTACTCCCCCAGAATTATGTCATCTAATATAATTCTAGACAACCACACTTATTTTACTTCAAAAAAGTTCTCCCCTGTTTTACTTATTTAAGCTCATACACATTATGGATTATGCAATTTTAAAAATTTCTCCCCTTTTAGTTCTCATCAGAAATTTACTCTGGTGTATTTCCTTCACCTTTTGGATTTTCAAAGCAAATTTCGCTATAGATATTTGCTTTAGCCAGAAAAACTAACCATACAGATCCTAATTATATCGATGCATTTCAAAACAAGATCATGTGGTTAACTCAAGCAAATTTCGGCAAAGCAATATATTTTTCAATTGGAATATTCAATGGAATCATCATGATTGAGTGCATGCCACAGAAAGTTCACTGCACATCTAAGCACAAGACATATTGGTAAGCATAATAAGATAGGAAATCATTTCGAGATGCTCCCCCTATGAATTTTAATACTTGTGTAGATGAAATGAAATGCTTATACTTATCGAAGATTAATGTCACTATTAGTTCAAAACCATATAAGCAGTCATTGTAAAATATTTTAAACCAACTATAGTGATACTATGATGTACATGCATTCTTTATGCTCTTTCTCTAGGAATGGAGCTCAGTTCTCCTAAATATTTTCAAGCAAGCAACAAGTTTAGTTCAGTTTAGTTTTAATGCAACACTCATCTGGTTAACATGTTGTATCAAATATACACACAAGAAACATGTCATTCATGATTTGATGCCAAATGTACATGCAAAATATGATACTAAATGTGATTATGCTTATTTTTCAAGGTCATAGTATTTCAAGCTAATTTGCTCCCCTTCAGATATGCTCTTATCATAATCTTATGTCTTTTCCTTGTAATCATTCTTCATTAGTATAGCTAAGCGTTCTCAAGTTTTGAATGATTTATACTTGACTTTACCAACTTTAGCTTAGAAAACCAAAAAGTCATAAACTATTTTACTTCAGAGTTATAAGTCTATACTGCTTCCTTTCTTATGAATCTCAATGCATAGGTTTCCTAGTCATTTGCATTATCATATGGATTGAAACCTATAGCATATAGCTTAGCCATTTGACACATTCAAACTCTTCCAATAGATTTGACTTGAAGTTTGAGAGCTTGTGATGTGAGCTTTTGCAAATACTCTTAATAGTTTAATTATCATTAGGTTCGGAAGAATATTCATTGTGTGTGGACAATTTATAAAATATTTTCGTGGAAGTGAATATATCCAACTACATAGACCAAAGAGAAAATTTTGAAGAATATTAATTTTGGAATAGTACTCTTTAGGTATTTCTGATTATTCAATTATTAGATAGTACCTTATAAGTATGTCTTCAATTTTTAAGCAAGGGTACTACCCTATAATGGATGAATCTTTACCGAATATGATCAGGGTATGGTAAAGATTTCTTGTGGAGGATGTTGCTTAATCACATATCAAACTTAGGAATTTTTATATTTTAAGCACAATGGGAATATTCATTAACAATCTCTAGGTAAACAATTTTATCCCTTTAGAGAATTCCACTTCTTGATTTTCACTTGCATTGGTTTCAAAAAACATTTTCTCTAAGCCTTTTCTGATATCAATATCATATTCATAATCTTTATTAGAGAAAGGATTAGATTCATCAAACACAACATGAATAGATTCAATGACAGTTAAAGTTCGTTTATTGATAACCCTATATGTTTTACTATTAAGCGCATAGCCTAGGAAAATGCCTTCATCAGATTTGGAGTCAAATTTTCCTAGATGCTCATTATCTCTAAGCATAAAGAATTTACAACCAAACACATGAAAATAGGAAATATTAGGCTTATGGTTGTTCCACAATTCATAAGGGGCCTTATTAATCGAAGGTCTATTCAACACCCTATTCATAACATAACATGCAGTATTAATGGCCTTGGCCCAAAAATATTTAGGTAAGTTGGACTCATTTAACATAGTTCTACCCCTCTCTTGTAGTGACCTATTATTTGTCTACTACACCATTTTGTTGAGGTGTCCTAGGTGCAAAGAAGTTATGTGATATGCCTTCTAAGTCACAATATTTTTCTATACTTTCATTTTTTGAATTTCGTCCTTCTATCACTTCTTATGTGAATTATTTTATATCTCTTTTCATTTTGGATTCTCCTACAAAATTTGGTGAACTGTTCACATGATTCATTTTTATGTGCAAGAAACAACACCCATGTGAATCTAGAAAATTCATCCCCAATTACAAAAGCATAAGATTTCCCACCAAGACTTTACACAAAATTAGGTCCAAATAAATCTACGTGAAGCATTTCAAGTGGTCTAATAGTAGATATGAATTTCTTTTTCTTAAAACTAGATTTTGTTTGCTAACCCATTTGACATGCCTCACAAATTTTATCTTTTACAAAAGACATCTTAGGCAAGCCTTTAACTAGTTTTTTTCTAACAAGTTTAGACAACAAATCCATGCTAGCATGTCCTAAGCATCTATGTCATAACCAACTAAATTCATTTACAGCAGAAAAACATGTCACTTGTTGAGAAGCTAAGTTGTTAAGAGAAGTAGTATAAACATTTTCATGTCTATCAGCAGTAAAGAGCACTTTGTGATCTGTTTTATTTTCTACTATGCATTTGTCATTTTCAAAAGATACTTTATATCCTATGCGATACAACTGCCTTATGCTAAGTAGATTATACTTCAGTCCATCAACCAACAAGACATTATCAATAGTGAGAGAGAAATCCTTACCAACCTTACCTACCCCGATGATGCGTCCTTTGGCATTGTCACCAAATGTCACATAGTCTCCATCCTTGGGAACGATTGAAGTGAATTTTCCCTTGTCGCCGGTCATGTGTCGTGAGCATCCACTATCTAAGTACCACCGGTCCTTGGAGGAGGACGATCTCAGGCATACCTGTAGAATAAGCTAAGTAATTGATGCTGGTCCCCCAATTTTCTTGGGTCCATAGGGGTTAGTAGCGGGATCTCCCTTAACTATCTATACTTTCCTAATTCTAGCATGTTTATTCCTAAGTGGACAATCAAACTGAATGTGACCAATGTGGTTACATTTAAAGCATCTTAATCTACACTTAGGTTCTTTAGGAGGAATATGGGATTTTGACTCACGTGTAAAGTGTCCTAAGTATAGATTAGGTCATCTAAAAATTTCAATACCATTAAAACCAAGACCCTCTTTACTTAAGGAGTTTCTTTGGGCACCAAGTAATTTTTCAAAATTTTCTTTGCCCTTAGTGAATTTAAAAATAATTTTGGAGCTATCCTCCAATTTCCTCTCAAGCTCAACAACAGTAGCATCTTTTTCTTTTAAAATAGAGGCATGAGAGGTTTTTGCCATATTAAATAATTTTGACCAATTTTCACATTTCTTTTTCAAATCATTGTTTTCTTTGGTCATTTTGCCTAACAATTTTGAAACACGAATATATTCAAACTGTAATTCTGTAAATGTAGGCATGCAATCAGAATCACAATCATCAGATGAACAATAAGAAATTATTGAACCAGAAGACAATACCTCATCCTCGTGTGCCATCAAGCACAGATTAGCGACCTCCAAGCCGCTATGATCTGATTCTGAGTCGTTGTTGCTTAGTTTGTCCCACGAAGTCCCAGCCTTCGTGGCTTTCTTCTTTTTCTTAGTTTCCTTTTTCAGTAGTGGGCAATCGGGTTTGATGTGCCCCACCTTGTTACAGTTATAGCACGTAGGAGCATTTGATTTTTCTTTTCTTTTGCTGGACTCTCCCTTCTCATTTGTAGACTCTCTATATTTTTTATAGGGCTTCCTGTTCTTCCTGAAAAATCTACTAAATTTTCTGGTTAGCATGGTCATTCATCATCAGTATCAGACTCACTGCATTCACTAGATGTGTTATTAGATGCTTTTAGTGCAGTCACTTTCTTAGCCCTATTATGCTCATTAAGTCTTTCATTTATAGACAATTCATAAGTAATCAAGGAGCCTATCAATTCATCTAAGGTCATGGCCTTAAAGTCTCTACCCTCAACAATGGTCGTAGCCTTGGCTTCCCAAATAGGAGATAAGTCTCTAAGGATTTTCCTAATCATCTCATATATGAGATAGGTCTTTCCTAATACATGTAATGAGTTTATGATGTGTATGAATATAGTGTACATGCTCCGAATGGACTCACCTACATTCATCCTAAATGTCTCATACTCACTGGTTAACATATCTATCCTACTGTCCTTCACATCCCTGGTACCCTCATATATGACCTCTAACTTATCCCATATTTCTTTTATAGTAGAACATGCCATAATTCTATTAAATTCATTTACATCAAGACTACAATGCAATATATTCATGGCAGTGACATTAAGACTAACAGCTTTCATATCATCATCATCATATTCATCCTCAATCTTAGGAACCCTAGTTGCACCCTCAATTTTCATAGGGACATAGCTTCCCTTGGAAACAATCCTCCACACCTTCCAATCAGTATTCTGAAGGTAGATGTGCATCCTCTATTTCCAGAAGGAGTAATTAACACCATTGAAAATAGAAGGTCGTGTGGAAGATGGTCCCTCAAGGAAAGGGGTCATGGAGCTATGAGTCATATGTGATCTTTTTGCAAAATAACAACTAGTCTATGCTACGTGGCTCTGATACCAATTGTTAGCTTTACCGTTATCCCAAGAGGGGGGGTGAATTGGTATTTTTAAACTTTAATCCCTAGGTCAATCTCCTAACACCAGTGTATTCACAACCCTATGGTCAATCTAGTGCAAGTAAAGTAAATGTATACCAGAATGTAAATAAAGTAATTTAATCAATCACACAAGCACCAGAAAGCAGTAAAAAAAGGGTGACACACAGAGATGTTATCGAGGTTCGGCCAATTGCGTACGTCCTCGCCTTGGCTAACAAGCACAAGGATTACCACTATGACTTGCTCACTTAAATGGGTCGAACGGCACCTATACAAATCAGGTCAATTAGCACAGGGCTGACCTCAACTTTTACAACAATCCTTATCAGGCTGGATTACAGCCCCCTCAGGCCACGCTTGGAAACACTCAAATTTTACAATCAAATGGTACAATGAAATAGTGCTTTCACGTAAAGCAAATTTGTACCCAAATGATAAGCTCAATCAAATGCGCATCAATAGCATGGATATAGTGTAAGCTCAGTGATGCAAGATGTGTTCTACCAACACTCAACACAGTATAGTCAATATGAAGCTCAAGAGTGTTTGACACAATACAATCAGTATGATGCTCAAGAATAATCAACACAAGCAATGACTTGGAATCTAAACAGAATATTTCAATCAATACATAAATATTCCAAGTATACTAGATAAACAATCAAACTAGTTTCAAAATGATTTTCTTCAATGAAATAAGAACAGAGCTAGTTTGAAAGGATTGTTTGCTTGTTTGAAAAATTATATGCACAACAATGACGAAACTGTTGGACACTTGCAATGAAATGCAAATATCCTAAGCTTTCTTGGTTTAATCCCACACAAGATTTATAATGAGCAAATCTGTGGGACAAACCTAAGCTATGCTTCCAAAAAATTAAATATCAAGTAAACACAACAAAGGGAGGATTAGCTTAAGCAACAATCAAAAAAACACAAATGAAACTCTCACAATCTCGGATTTTATCAAGAGGATGCAAGTTTGAGAGTATTAGGGCAAAAAATGGATTTTCAGGAGAGAGAGAGAGAGAGAGAGAATTTTTTTTTTTTTGCTAATCATTTACTAATCAAGCAAATGAAGGCCTATTTATAGGCAGGTAAAAAACTATAACCGTTCGGGATGCAATGGGAATAATTAAGAAAGTCCCAAACGATTAAAATTCACTTAACCCGTATTAACCCAGTTTTACCACTGTTAAATTAATTTTAACCATCCGAGGTTCAGGTGGCTGAACCTTGGTTCGGTCGCCCAAACAGACACAGTCATAAAAGATTTTCAATGAGATTCGGTCACTCGTATAAAGGTTCGGCAGCTCGAATCAAAGTCAATAGTAAAGCTACGTAACTTCGGGTGCCCAGTCTTAGGTTCAGGTGCCCGAACGCATATGTTCGGTCGCCCGAGGCTCTTTTGAACTAAAAGGCTCCGTCGCCCGAGTTGGTGGGATGTCCCTTTTGAAGGGTTCGGGCGCCTGAGGAAGATATGCTCATTTTTGGTTCGGTCACCCGAGGACAGGTCAACTTGCTGACCTTCAAGCTTCGGGCGCCCGAGAAGTTTTGTACTCCAAAGGTTCGGTCGCTCGACTCCTCTTAGCTTACTTAGATATGATCAATTTTAGTACAGTTATTTCACACTCATATTTTTTGCAATGTGTGTGTGAGTGTTGGAGCCTAGGGTCTTGCTAAGGTCTAGTTGAGCTTACACTATATCTTATGTGCATGATGTGCAAGTGATAAGCATACATCCACATGCCTAAGTTACTATTATAGACCCTCATTATTACATACCGATATGAATTACAAAACTTCACGGTCTTCTTGTTTCCTCAAGTGTCCTCCCTTAAGATATTAATTTAAGCCTGCACAAGCACTTGACAAACATCAAATATCAGTATTTTTCATTATCAAAACCGGGCGCGACCTATAAGGTCAACAAGCTTCACACCTTTCCTTTTAAATGGACAATCAAATTTAATGTGTCCCTTATTTTTACATAATACGCAGGTCATGTGAGCATATGGACCGGTGGAGGTACTAACACAGAATTTTGACACTCTAACAAAATACCCCATGTATAGGTTCTCTCTTCTCCTATTTTCAATTACGTTGTAACCTATACCTTCTTTGTCTAAGGTCATCTTTTGAGAACCTAAGAGCTTATCAAAATTTTCTTTTCCCTTAGTAAATGTGTCGATGATCTTCGTTTGATCCTCTATCTTTCTTTCTAGGTTTTGGATTTTTAAATTCTTTAAGCCTTTGCAAACGTTGTAACTTTATCAATTCATCAGTCACTTTGTTTGCTTTGCATTCAAGTTCAGAGATTTTAAGATTTTTTGCATTATCACTCAAAATCTTGGATCTTAACTCTTTCAGCTCTTTTGCCATCATATCATTCTTGTTTTCTAATGTTATGATTTTCATGTCTTTGTCTTTTTCAACACCAAACTTTGACTCTAAATCTTTCAGTGATGCCCCATTCTTGGTTTCTAATATCTTAATTTTTAATTCCTTTTCAATCATTTCTTTTTCCCAAGAAGTATGTGACTCTTGAAAATCTTCTAACTATTTTGCTCTCTTTATTTTCACTTTCCAACATTATTTTCTTTTTGGACATCTTTGTTAGCTTTTTAAGAGCCTTAGCAAATCCCTTTTGTAATTCCTCGTAAGATGGCATGTTATCATTATCAGATTCATCATAATATTCACTACCAGAAGGATCACAAGATGTATCACAGTCATTGCATGAATCATTTTGAGAATTTGAATGAGAAGTTGAGTGAGTAGAGCGTATCTCTTCATCAACTAATGCAACAAGGCCATAGTTTTCTACTACCTTATCATTTAAGCATGGATCTTCCCAAGTAGAAGACTTTTTTCCTTTGGTTTCTCCAAATCTCCTATCGAGTTCTTCCCATATCTCCTTAGCACTTTGACATGACTTGATTTCATGAAAAACATTAGTATCTAATCCAAGCAATAGAATGTTCATAGAACCGAAATTTATTTGCATTAATTTCATGTCATTCTCATTTAGCTCATATTCAGATTTAGGAATTTCAACATTATCAATAATTTTCATAGGAACTAGGTTTCCTTGATCAATTACTCTCCAAGTTCTCCAATCCATGGATTTGATAAAAATAGTCATTCTCATTTTCCACTCGGTGAAATTTTCACCATAAACATTGGAGGTCTTGCATAGATTTGTTCCACAACAATTGGGGATACACCAAAATAATCCATATGATCTTTTTACAAATTAACAATAACGTCTATGTACACCCGCTCTGATACCAATTGTTGAGTTAGGTGTAATCCCAAGAGGGGGGGTGAATTGGGTGTTTTAAAATTCGTTGACTCTATTTACCTCTAAATCCCTACTTGTGTATTAGTAAACCAATTTCAGGGATTATAATTATTAATTTTTTTAGGCAAAAAATTTTCATTATAAGTCAATGGTTAGAATTTAGGATTTATAAGTTGTCATATATATATATATAGACACACACACACATTGGGTTTAATGAGATGGGTTTCATTGGTAAGATAATATAACATGGGGTGGGGTTGGTAGGTGATTGGAGCTTGATGTGTAGTATGGACTGTTTTCAAGTAGTATTCTAAAAAGATTATATGACAAAGGAACCATACATGCATGCTTACAGAAGAGGAAATCCAAATTGAACATGTAAATGTAATAATATATAAAGAATAATTATATCTTTTATTATAACTGTTGTTATCAATTAGTTGTCTTGTTTTAAAATAATAATATTAAATTACCATTTAAGAAATAATAATATTAAATTAGTGTAATATAATAGAAGATTATATATTTCTTAAATTAATAGTAGTACATCTACTATTTTATGAGTATGATAACCAAGAAATGTATAGCTAATAATCCAATTTACTATAATATAATTTATATATCATTGCAACATGTTTAATATTGTTTCTTCTAATTTTTATTACTTTTTTTTTTTACATTATAAGAATTTCTGAATAATAAATAAAGTGTAGGGAACTTAATGTCTCGTTTAGTAAAATAATATTCTAAAAAATTGTATGATTGTGAGAAGGTAAGATACTTATAGTTGAGCATGTAAGATAAATGAATCGAAATTTTAATATATATACATATATACATAGATGCAAACATCATGAAGCTTATCACATGTATAATTACTTATATTTATTATTTGAGGAACCAAAGATAATTTCACGAAACTTATATTTTATTCATTAAATTTTTTATATGAATAATAGCATCATCATATTAAAATTACTATTTTATATATTTATATATATACACACACTCTAGTCAAACTATTACTATATTTTCACTTGTGGAAAATAGTTATTTTCCATTTCCAATTTCTAAATGATTAGAAAAATGCTTCTTTATTTTTGAAATTTCAAAGCTTTTATGGGAGGTCTACTCTAAAAGATACGGTTTTCAAGTTCTCGTAGGTCTTTACTATTTTGGGAGGTTTACTCTAAATGACAGGAAACTCAAGCAGTGTTCTGATGACTATCCTATTGTACATGGGGGAGAATGATCACAGGAGTATATGGCGTTGATTATAGTACTCAACCAACTCGAGAAATTCAAATTGGCAATAGGGCAAAATTAAACAAATTGTATCCTAATATATACAAGTATTTGCATATTGATCCAAACCAGTATGCATTGCGGGTAACTGCAACATACCCTATACCGGGGTTAAATGATACAGTATTATTTGAGGTTGTTCCTATAACCGATGATTATGGTCTATGCATTGCATTAGATGCACACAGCTCCTACCTCAATATTTACACTGTGGAGTTTTAGGCAGACGTTGACACTTGGGGAACAAATGGTTGAAGTGAAAGAAGACACCCAACCAACACCTAATTATGAAATGGTTGCATCTGGCATGGATGATCAATACAAGAGTGCGGATTTTGGTGGGGATAATTTGACTAATGTGGATTTAAATAAAGGTTCGGGATTGTCATTATAGCCGCCTATGTCTGGAATGCCTATTTATCACATGGATGAACAGTACAAGCGTGCTGAAGTTTCCGCTGATTTGTACATCATTACAAACATTGCGTTAGACAAGAGGGTGAACATTACGAACAATGTTGATTTAAAATACAAGGAAAACATCGAGTAGGAAACTGCTGAAGTGTTAAATGAGTTCACCGATTACGAAAACTATGTCGTCCGTGATGAATTGCATCCCTCCCCCTGTGAAACGAATGATGACGTCTACAACAGACAGTTTATTAACGAACCTCCAATGTATGCTGAAATTGATGTAGAGGCTGTAGATGTGACACGTTAAGAGGAGCTGCCTATACAAGTCACTCTTGGGATGAGTCATATGAGTTGTATAAGAGGATGATCTTTGAGTCCAACGATCAATTGATAGCTTCAGTGTGGATTTATCAGGCTCGAACGCACCATGATTTCTACGTGGTGAAGTCTAACCCACAATTATGGGTTGCTAAGTATAAGGAGGAGTCTGAGTGCAGATGAAGATTACGTGCAATGTTGTGGAAGAAACACAATCTATTTGAAATCACTTAATATGGTGGTCCGCACACGTGTTTGAATCAAATGTTATCACAGGACCATAGCCAAATTACATCGTCCCTAATTTGTGGAGAGATAATGAATATGATTAAGGGAGATGCATCTACATCAATCGCTACATTGAAATAATTCATAGATCTTCACTTCGAATATTCTATATCGTATCAAAAGGTGTGATTAGACAAGCAAAGGCCATTGTTCTTGTCTTCAGAGATTGGGAGATCTTGTATCAAACCTTGCCGAAGTGGATGAAAACGATGTGCGCGTACAATCCCGATACTGTTGTAAAGTGGAGGTGGACTACTATTCCAGATTACAAAGAATTTACAATTTTAGTATCTGTATTTTGGTCATTTGTAGCATCAATTAAGGGTTTTCGTCATTGCCCACCTATTATATATATAAAGGAGACACACCTATATGGGAAGTATAAAGGTAAACTTCTTATTGCTACGTCTCCATATGCAAACAGACAGATATTTCTCCTTGCATTCGCCAATGTCCAATAGGAAAACTTCGACACATGGAATTGGTTTCTATGTTGTCTTCGTTCCGTTACTATTGGAATTGGTGTGATCCCAAGAGGGGGGTGAATAGGGTTTTAAAAACTTTTTGGTTAAATCAAATTTTTACACCGATTCACCACATATCATATCCCATTTTCATAATACAAACGTGTATGTAAAATAATTAAACTATGAGTGCAGGCATACATATATACAGTATATCTCATTTAATTTAAATGTATGCATATAAATAATTGTAACAGTGAATAAACAAGCATACACATATAGAAATTTAAGTGCAGAAATTTAAATGAGATAGAGAGAGAGTGACACATAGATTTGTTATCGAGGTTCGGCCAAACCAGCCTATGTCCCCACCTTCGACATACCTCCCAAGGATTACACTATCCCTGCTCACTTAAACGGGCGAAGCAGAAGCCGTTACAACCTCTCCTTATAGAGCAAGGTAAACCCCAGTTCAATTACCAGGCTGAGCCAAAATGGTCTCCCTTACGGGGCAGAGACACCCCAGTTCAATTTACCGGGCTGAACCGAACCGATCTCACTTATGGGGCAGAGACTCCCCTGTTCAATTTACGGGATGACCCAACCGATACATTAAAATCATTTTTGTACATATTACAATGTTTATGAATACAAGCAGAGATGTACGCATTAAAGATCAAATACACACACACACTCTAATATGATATGAACTATATACTCAATAGAGAAATGATATTTTTCTTTAAATAGTTTTCCAATCTTTGAAACATGATATATATAATAAAACACTCCAAAGATTAAACCCTATAAAATATTTCTCCAACAATATCTATCAAAGTAATAGTTGGGAGAAACTCAAAGCTTTGCTTTCAAAAATGTTTTTCAAAAATGCAAGCTAAGAGAGAGTTAAAAGCACTTGAATTAAATAAATGCCCAAATACAATATTCTCTTTCAAAAAGATTTATCAAAAGAATGAAAGGAAAGAGAGTAGAAAAGTTTAAAAATTTACCCTAAAGTGATTTTGTAATTAAAAATGTAAGTGGGGGAACTTTGATTAAGAAAATAATTTGAGAGAAAATTTGGTTAATCAAAGTTGTTAATCTAAGCAAATGAAGAGGTATATATAGAGTCTGAGAGGTATTTGACCGTTAGGGACACGCTAGGTATCATTAGAAAAGTTTAATTAATTTTTTAAACTCATTTTAGCGTATTAAAATGGTCTGACCCGAGAGGTTTGGTCTACCGATGCTTGGCGTCAGTAGTCTGAGCCAAAGGCGAAAAGCCAAACCTTCGTAGGTTCAGGCGCCCGAGCTTAGGGTCAGTTTGCTGAAAGGGTATGTTCGGTCAATTGAGGGTATTTTGAACTGATAGTTCGGTCGGCCAGGGAAGGTAAAGAAAGTCAGGTTTAAGGTTCGGTTGACCGTGGACGATTAGTTCAAATTTGGGTTGGTCGCCTTAGCCAAGTCAAAGATTTGACTTCCTGGCTGGTTCGATCGACCGAGCTAGTTAAAGCTCAAATTGGTCGGTCGACCAAGGGCATCAAAATTCTTGTTTTTCCCTTGAATTTGACCTTAAATTATTTTAAAACCTTTTGTATGATTTTAATATTTATGGAAAAGGTTTTTCTAATTAATGTAAGTTGCCCTAAGATTGTTTGGTTCCCTATGGTCCAACTATGGTCATGTATGAGCATTCAAACATATCATGCAGATGCATGCATTATTATAGACCAAATAATAAAAACTTAAATGCATATACAATATAAAAAATAAATGTCTTCGTCTTTGCTCCTCAAGACTTCATGGAAAGCGTCTGAGTGTAATATTTACGCCCCTTTTGGCTTCCATTTTTCTCTTTTGTGTGTGCATACCAAATTATGAACCTGTTCAAAATACTAGGCACACACATGAGACACTTGTGTTTGTCAACATCAAAATAGAAATTGGACTCAAAAACCCAACAGTTACCAATAGAGACAATATTTGCCTAATATCAAATAGGCATACATGCATCCTGGCTGTCGTGCAATGAAATCCTAATTGGCAACCACCACATGCCCACCACTGATTTTGCCTTCGGCATGTGGTTAGAAACTTCAATACTAAAGTTGGAAACTTCAATATAAAGCTTATGGGGGAATGAGCGAGGAGGGAGCATCAAGTAAGAAATTTTGACAAGTGGATGGAGAGGATAATTTTGTAAGGTGGACAACTAGCAAAGTCATTTTTTTCCCAAATCGTTGCTCATATGTTGACTTAATGCCACAACGGTGGATGAAGGTATGGCAACATAACCACTAACCTAGTGAAATATTTCAACGTCGTCCTTAAAGGAGCACGTAGCCTGTCAATAATGGCCCTTGTGCAACTGACATTTTATCGCGTTGCACATTATTTCAATAGCCGACGAGAGGCAACTCGTAAGAAAATTGCTGGAGGAAATGTATTTACTCCACACATGTTGTTATGCATGGAAAGAGGGAAGCTTAAGTCCAATAGACATTGAGTCACAGCATTCAACAGGTCCAGTGGTACCTTTAGCATAACAACAACACAACAAAGGCCACATAAAGGAAACAATGTTCAAACTTTGACCGTCAATGGATGCCAATGCTCATGTGGGAAGTGGCAAGATTTACACTTTCTTTGCTCCCACCTGTTAGCTACATATGCACTACCAAACACTATGCAACATACGCAACGAATTTTTAACCCGATTAGGCACAAGGACTATTGACTAGCATCCTCATTTCTAGAAATGTAAACAAATCCTACATTAGCTCATCACAAAGTCATCCTAGGAGCTCACATTTATATAATGATATCGATGAAAAGGAAAGTAGGAAGAAGAAACACATGCAACATATGTCATGAACAGGGACATAACCACACAAGATGTCCAAGAAGAACCGTAGCTGGGGATGGAGCTGGCCCATCGCATTAAGTGATCATGTGGTTCATAGATGAATTAAAATCAAGAACCTCAGTATAGTATAATAGGGAAGTTCACATCACTAACCTTATTTTATAGAATATGTTATTACCTTCTATTAGTTCATTCGGTTAGTCTATATTCAAGTTTTCCTCTATGTAGCATTGATCTAGGGCCGAGTGATCATTCAATCCTAACATTCTTTGATCAGCACTGGTCCACCCAAGCATGGACCGATAGTCATGTCAACCCACTATACTGTCAAGGGGGGACTCAGTTTTTGCAGAGCTTGTTTGATGCGGACGACCACATTATTGACTAGATTTGAATCTCAAGATTCTAAGGTTTATACTGGATAGGCCACATCTAGATGGATTGGCATTCGGGGACGACCTTTGTGGAGCGCTGGAGGCAGGAGACACATAAATTTCACCTACCGCATGGTGAGGTGATGATCACATTACAAAATGTCACCATTTTGCTTGGATTGCCTATTGATGATCACATTACAAAATGTCACCATTTTGCTTGGATTGCCTATTGATGGAAGGCCCGTCACTAGTCATACATGTGGACCAACATATAATCAGACCGACGACTAAGGACAAGTAGCACTACGTCATATGTGCCACCAATTGTTAGTAGTTGTCCCACCTAACAGCATGATACTTGGTTTTCGCATCTGGATGAGGTATCTATGGAACCAGTTTAGTCATTTACCGGCGGATGCGGATGATCAGATGGTCATATTCTTCGCATGGGCGCACTTTTTGCGCTTGATATGTGGGACACTTTTCTACAATATGTCGGGCAATTATGCCCATTTGATGCTGCTCCCACTACTAGAGGATCTTAGGGGATGTGAAGTCTATTTATTTGTAGACATATCATTTGGGGTATATGAATACTATTAATAACATGGAAAAGTGTGAAATAAACCAAGGTAGTATCCTCAACTATGCACGTTGAGTTTGTGGCTTTTTATTAAGCTAGTATTCATGTTGCTTTGCAGCAAAATTTTATTTTATCACTTTAACTCATGGGTTTCATTTCCAAGTTGCAAAAAATATCTCGTGATAATAATACAACATTTTTCTTTTCTAAGAACAGTTTAGGTCGCTCAACGAAGTATCCATTATTCAAACTGGTAGTTAGAGAAGAGGTGTTTAAAAATAAAAAGTAGATAATCATGGAGCATATATGAGGCAATGATAGTATATCCATTTATCAAGGAGATTGCACATAAAGATTTTAAGGACTATGGTGAGAACATAGGTACTATGTATTATTTTTTATGTACTTGTCAGAGTATATTGATTTTGAGTAGATTTGTTTCATTGTGGTTTGAAGGGGGGATGTAGGCAAACCATATAGGTTCTGAATAATATATCTGAATTTAATAAATTTTAAATTCATTTATTTTTGTCATTAAAGCTTTTGTGCTTTCTACATTTGTGCTCGTAATGGTTACCATATGTATGACAAAGACTTGAGGTATTGAATGTTTTAACTCAAAACATAGCAGATGCAGTAAAGATAAAAATAAAAGTCAAGGGAATCTATTTTAAGTCTCGAGATATGGTATGATATTCGTAATCTTAGCTAGAGGCATCATATTAGGGTTTTATATTGAAAATGTAAAAGGAGTAAGATTAAAATAAGCACAAAGGATGTTAGATATCACGATATACTTATCACATCAATAACCAATTTGATAGGTACACTAAAATTGTAACCATAGAATATAATCACCATATGAAGCGTTGTGAGTGAACATGTTGAATTAAATCATGAAAAATGCTATCACTCTAGGTCATGTGATGTTATAAAGTAATTGTCAGAGCAAGAGCCATTTTCAAATTTTAAGAAGTATATATATAATTAACATCACCCAAATGAGAGTTTTATGGTTTCTAGGATAATGAAGGACCAAGTGTAGAGTGCAGATAAAACAAAAGTGGGATACATGACATGTTTTCAAAAGGGACATGGACCGCAAAATTTTTCCCAAAAAAAAAGACTTGCATTGCAGAAGCATACTATAAAATTTGGAAAAATGATATAATTATATATTATATTTTTCTAAGTGTTTGCTACAAGAAAATAAATTTTATTCTTATTATTCTTTTCCTTTTCTTTTCCCTTCCAGTTTTCTTTCACATCAAATCCCACCTAAATACACTCTCATGAAAAAAATTTTGAAGATAAGAAGAATGGTAACATCCCAAGATAGGCAGTCTTCTTGGCAACAAAATATTACCATGTACCTTTTGACAAAAATAATATCCTCCATTCTGAAAATTCCAAAAACCTTTCCTGACGGTTTCAAGAATTGCATGGTACCACCTCTAAAATTTTCCAAAAAAATACAAACCTTTCCCTAGCATTTTTCAAGCTATTAATTTTTTTGAGAAAAAATCTATCTTTATAATATGTAGTATTTTTAAACCTCAAGAAAAATATTTAATATTTTTAAAACCTTACGAGAGATCTCTATAAATGCCTTTTGCCCAACTTCTTATGGCCTTTAAAAATGTTCTTGAAATATCTATGATGATTTTTTTCTTATTACTAATTAGTTTTTCTTTGTTATTGCAGGGCTTTTACAACCAGCTAGCTTAATTGCAAGCCTTATTGTGGAGCCAACAAATAACACACCTGTAGAAATTGGCAACTACTAGAAATTCTAATAAATGTACCATCATAAGCATCGACAGCAAGACATTATATCCTAACCGATTCAATGTTCTGCTGAAATTCCACATTCAATATTCTTTTGTTCAGCTCTTTTTAGGATCATATCCATGCTTAAGTCCACAAATTCAAAGTAATACCATATGATTAAACCCTCAACCCTAATCAAATCGTTCATATTTTCTATTGCAGTAATCAGCCATCATTGTACGTGACACAAACCATATTTAGATAACAAACCATTTCAAAAACAAGTTTGATGAATACTTAAAACTAGCCCAGTTTCAACCCAGCATACAAATAGCGAAATTTCAAAATGCTATCAATAGACAATGGAGGACTCCTAATACCTGCTGAGGCACCAGAGGCATTTTTAATTAAAAAATAAATATCAAAAGAAAAGTCTTAATCACAGAAGCTTTTACATGCAATAATAGGCGTCTTGGAAATTAGACACTGCAGCAAGAATGTCACAATTCCAGAAATGTCTGTAGTATTTAACCATTCAGCTCCAATCAAAACATCTTCACAGATTTTATTCACAGAACCAACAGATAAATACTCACTACCTATCAAGATATTGGAATACAAATAACAATCCTCACAATACTGAAGGATGAAAAGGCATTCCCTCATTCACTGGCTGCTGCACCCTCAGAGGCAGCACTTCCTTCATCTGCATAAAGAGGAGGGGTGATTTTCCTTTTCCTTATTTGGCAGTATGATAATGATGTGCAAATGCATTAATATTTGCAGTAATACTGGCATGTCTATTTACTAACTTCAGCAGGCCATGTTAATTATCAAGCGTACCTTCACCATCTGATGGAGCACAAGGAGATTTCCTGTATCGTGTTTGCTGTTGTGTGGGCTAAAACATAGAAAGCACCAGAACATACCACATATCATAAGCATAACAGAAAAAAGACCATATGTTAGGCAAGCTATAAAAGAGGATATCTCATAGCAATTCATAAGGTTGTGTTTCAGGGAACCAGAGCATAGATTTCAGGTCTTGAATTTAAATTTGTATGAATTTTTTTAACAAAACAGACTTTCCCTACCAAACAAGCAATTCATAAAGTTGTGTTTCAGAGAATTAGAGCATAGATTTCAAGCCTTCGATTTAGATTTGTATGAATTTTTTACAAAACTCAGAAAAAATTTGTATAACATTTTATCCAAATTCAACAAATCCAAATCCAAGGCCCTGACTCCAAACTCCCAAACATGAGAAAGTTTAAAACTACTCTACACCTTTTAGAATTGGATCATATCGCCATAACAAAAATTTCAATATATACTATTGACATAGAAAAGATAAGCTAGCAATTACCTTCATATCTTAGCCAAACTAGAAGAATATTTGTGCATCACACAAAAGGGCAGATCAAAATGCAGAAGTGACCATAGAATCTTTTCCCTTTTTGGTGAAAAATTTTTGAATGCAGCATGCAAGAAAAAGCTATTCTACTTCTCTAAAATTTGTTATTTTTTAATTTAGGATATTTTCCTAGGGATTATATCTTCAAGATTCTAGGGAAAAGATGGACTTGCATGTGGTTTTATTGACCTAAAGAAAGAGTATAATAGGGCACCAAGGGAAGTTCTATGGTAGGCTCTAAAAAGAAAAAGGCGTAATTAGTAGGTATGCTGATGTCATTAAGGATATGTATGATTTATAGACTAGCACTAGGACTACAGGTAGAGCGGCTAAGGAATTTTCATCACAATAAGTGTACATCAAGGATTTTCTTAAAGCCCTTATCTTTTTGTCCTAGTGATGAATGAACTTACTAGGATCATCCAAAATAAGGTTCCATGTGTATGTTATTTGTAGATGATAGTCTTGATTGATGAAACTAGGGAGGAGTAGAATCTAAATTAGAATTATGGAGAGAAGCTTTAAAATCTAGAGGTTTTAGGATAAGTCAAAATAAGACAAAATAAATTAAATGTAATTTCATTAATTGTAGGAGGAATATCAGAGAAAAAAGTAAACTTGATGGTCAAGAAATCAGTAGCACTAGTAAACTTTTTTGATACCTTGGATCTATTATGGAAGCTAAAGGAAAAATTGAAGATGTAATTCATAAAGTTAAAGCGGGTTGAGTAAAGTGGAGAAGTGCTTCAGGTGTGCTATATGAACGTAGAATAGCCTTAAAATTAAAAAGTTCTATAGGACGACTATAAGACTAGTTCTGTTATACGGATCAGAATGTTAGACAACTAAAAAACAATATATCCAAAAAATAAAAATTGTCAAGAGGAGAATGCTAAGGAGGATGAGTGGTATATTGTTAAAAGATAAATTAAGTAATGAATATATTTGCAATAAGTTATGCATAACTCCTGTAGATGATAAGTTAAAGGGAAGGCAATTTAGATGTTTGGGCATGTGTAACATAGGCCAAAGATTGCGCCAGTGAGGAGGAGTGAGCTAATTACCATGAGGAGCAGTAGAAAAGGTAGAGACAGACCTAAAAACACATGGAACAAAATAGTAAGGATTTAATAGCCCTAAATTTGTTGAAGGAAATTACTGATGATCATGCGAATTGGCAAACAATGATTCATGTACCCAACCCCACGTAAGGCTCGACTTCTTGTGGTGATTTTAACTCAACTCACTATTGCAGTCAACACTTGACAAGGTTGTCCACGCTAAAACTTGTTGGGTTCACGATTTTGACTTAAATCACCTTGCCATGCCACCTTGTCCACCTCCACCACCATCACCATTGTCACCAAGCAGTCCTATACTTCCACCACTTCAAACCAGAATATTATATATATATATATATATATATAACAGTCCAACTTCCTTCGATCAAGCCAAATCATCCCAACCCATAGTAGAAATGAACCCAAAATTTTAATATATATATGGAAAAAACAAAAACAGCTACCACAGTTGAATCCCTTTGAAGCAATCAAAGACCCTCCATCCTCTTTGTTGATTAACAAAGGTTCACCTCAACCCATGCCATTACTAACAAATTGTTTACCCCAATGTTGGTCCTTTTTGCAAGTCGATCTGTCGTCAAAATGTCACCACACGTTTAAGAAACCTTGATGCTCATCATTCATTTGCTGCAATCCTAGCCACCAAATAGCTAAGTCAATTGGGGCCTTGAACGAACGAACTTTTCATCATTGATCGGCAATAACTATCATCATCAACATTCCATCATGAGCACAATTTGAGGAAACATGTCAAACTAAGAATCAATCATTTCCTTCTCATTGTCACCTTCGATTCTCAACCCTAGAGCCCCCAATATTTTAAAGAAAAAAAAAAGTTTGTAAAATTTGAATTCTAAGATAAGCAAGCTTGATTCTATGCTTTACACCCAAATAGCAATCCTTGATTCTAATTATTGTGAACTAAAAGAAAAGATTTCATCTTCACTCATTGAAGTAGCAGTAGAAGTAGTTGAGGAAGCTACTACTGAAATTGTAGAACCATTGCATTGGGAACCCAAGCCTTAGCCACTAATGCTAGTTGAGGAAGCTACAATATTGAGATCAAAGAACAACCACATCAAGAGCCCAAACCCCAACTGATTGAATTCATTGTTCCAAGTAAATTTGACATCTACACCTCAACAATCCCTTTAATCATATAATCTTTTTTTAAAATCACTGCCTTACATTGGTCTCCTTCAAGCCTAGTCACAATATGGGCTTCATCCTTCAGATTTTTGAAATTTGAGGTTGAATTCTATCTAATTGGGGAAGAATGAGCAACATGCTAGCAACAGCTATTTTACTTTTCTAAATTTTATTGATTTTTTTTATTTAGGGTATTTCTACTGGGATCATATATTCAAGATTCTAGACTCTAAAGTATTATAATTTAGAAAGCAAAATTCTAGGGATTATTATTTACATAACTACTAGTTTAGCTTATTTAGGCTTCCCAAATTAGTTTCTTCATCCTCCAAGCATTGTAAGCCAATAAAAAAGCCCCTATGTATTAGTTTTTATCAGTGTTTTAAAAGGTGAGGCGTTTTACCCTCCGTGAGCCGAGGCGTAAGCCTTTTGGGACTGTATTTTTTAAAATAATTAATAAATAAAAAATTACATATATAATATTAAAATGAGAAAAATGTTAGAATAATGGAGAAAATCTTTTATGTATTTACTATTTCCAAACAAAATCTTTTTTTTTTTTTGCCCCTTGAATCAGCTTCAGACATTTCAGTAGGTGCAGCAAGATTTAATTTAAACAATTAAAATATGAAACAAAAACCTGAGAGACGAATATAGAACTCAGACACGTGAGAGTTCGAAAGAGAGAGAGCAGATGCTGGGAGAGAGAGAGAGAGAGCACAGGCTTCGAGAGAGAAAGAGAGCAGATGCTGAGAGAGAGAAAGAGAGCAGAGGCTGAGAGAGAGAGAGAGAGAGAGAGAGAGAGCAGAGGCTTCGTCGAGCTTCGTCCAGGCTTCGAAAGAGAGAACAGAGGGTTCGCCGAGCTTTGTCAGCTTCGTCGAGCTTTGTCCAGGCTTCGAAAGAGAGAGCAGAGGGTTCGCCGAGCTTTGTCGAGTCTTCGAAAGAGAGAGAAGAGGCTTCGTCGAGCTTCGTCCAAGCTTTGAAGAGAGAGCGAAGGCTTCATCAGGCTTCGACGACAGAGCAGAGGAGAAGAAGCTTCGTGGGAGACCAAAAGTTGTACGCATGGCTTATGAGGCGTAAAAAAGCGTGGTTTTTTAGCTGAGGCGAATGCTTTCTTGGATTTACACCTTTACACATATGCCTTGAGGCGTTTTTGTCCCAAAATGCACCGAGGCGCGCACCGCTTTTTGAAACACTGGTTTTTATTCATATTCAAATTGAGAATTAAAATGGTCAAATGTTGGTCCTGCTACAACTCGTGCAGCTTTTTTGTTCTGAAAGAATTGGAATTTGAATGAGCATTTGAGCCATCATCATCCATTTTGAAATTGAATCAACCAGCAATTGACAAAACTTGAGCAAGTAAGTTGTCAGCATACCCAACTTTAGTGGTTCAAAAATATCCATTGGCCAATTAATCCGCAACATATACTTTCTTTTTCTTTGTTATGTAGAATCTAATGGAAAGAATGCAATCGGAAGAAACACTACACAATACAGAAATAAAACAATTTAACAGGCTAACCATGTAATTAATTTACAAGTGTACATAAAACAAGTGATTCATCCTCCTAAATTTTTTTTAAAGAAAACTGAAATGGAATTGGCCTGGTCATCTCCAAAACCCTATTCTCAGACTGTTTAAGTGCCTACGAAATATAGCATTATTTTCTTTGAAACAACCAAAGCAATGGATGATCCCAACAAGACATATACAGCACCACATTATTGGGATATGTATACCAATAAGATATGTATACCACAACCTAAGAGCACTGAAATGTCATCCATAAAACAATCCCAATAACTCCTGTGGCTGTGGAATCACATAAACCACATTAAATTCAGAAAAGTCCATTGGGCAATTAGTCTGCATTCTGCAACATGTGCTTTTTCTTTTCATTGGTATATAGAATCTAATGGAAAGAATCCAAAGAAATACAATACCAGAATTAAACAATTTGACAGCTAGCCATGTAAATAAATTTACAAGTATACATAAAATAAGTCGACCACCTGATTTTTTTTTAATAAGAAAATGAAAAGTATTTGACCTGGACATGTCCATAACCCTGTTCTCAAACCCTTTAGTATTATTTTCTTTGAAACACTCAAAGCAATGGGGAATGGAACTTATCCCAATAAGATATGTATACCACAACCTAAAAGCATTGAAATGTCATCCATAAAACAATCCCAAAAACTCTTGTGACATCACATTAACCACATTAAAAACCCAAAGTTTGAAGCACTAAACAGTCTCCTCAGGAAAATTGTTTAGCCATAACTCCCACATGCAAGACCAACAAATATCTCGATTAAGCAGTCTCTTGTCAAATCTAGCTGTATGCAAGCCGCATCCAACCCTTACAAACAGGTGGTGAAAAACGAGTCTCATTTTGACCTCATGTACATATAGTGTGAATAAGTAACTTCCCATTTCTTGAAGCGTTTCTAAGGACAAATATAGCTTTCCGATCCAAACAAATAAATAAAGTTTTCACGCACTTGATGCTTTTCCTTGAGCACAATTGATGACTATAGATTCCTTTTCTTCTTACTCATTCAAGAAATTGTCATGCTCTTGACATGGTTGCCACTTACCAGTTGTAGCATCACATCTCTCATGTTTAGCCAAGTAGCTTTTGCCTTCAGCACACAAGCTTCTAATTTGCTCATATCAACAATTACCTATTCTATACCGGCTTGCAATTGAATGAAGATTGTAGACGGTAATCATAAACCTCTATTTTTAAAAATGTAGATGGGTTTGTGGGGTGGATGGAGGGATCACAATGATTGTGTGAGATGTGGCACAGTAGCAGTGGTTGGGCAATTTCTCTATGCAGCAATCAGTGATGCTACATTCCTAGTCATTGATAAACAATAAAGGTTGATTTGTCTGGAAACACTATCAATGAAAGTGAGACCAAAAATGGAGGATCAAAGTTCGCTTTGTTAAAAACTTGATGTAGGAAATGAGAAAGATGAGGGAGAAGGGAAGAGAGATGGGAAGGCATAGTTTGAAGAGAAAGAAATAGGGAGGAGATAGCAGCAGAGACATATGCCACCCCAGGACAACACAAAACTCAATTCTGTTCACAGACAATTTAAAATAATTAAATCTGCTCAAATGTAGTAGTCCTTATTATAGAAAAAGAAAACTTGCTAGATAAATTAGAACCTTTTGAAATTCTCCTAACCAATGTAGCAATCAAATAAGACTAAAAATCAGCATCTAGATTGATGAATTCTCCTAAACATAACAAATATAGCATGATGTAACATTCTTAAATAAACTGTGGCTCTAAAATAGAGACTACCATAATACTCCACTTAGGAGTTAGGACTCAACTAGAAAGACAAATAACAATTTACTATGACAATAAAACTCCTGCAAATTAAATCAAGGAAACAATGTAAAATCATAAATTGTAGAAATCCTCTTGATTTTGCTCTTCCTCTTTATTGGTCCTCTAATTGCCTGCATCACTGTTGCAAAATATCTGAAAACTGAATAAATTTGCCAGTGCTTTCAGCTGTTTGAAACAGTCCAAGCCACAATATTGTTTGTCTAGAAAATAAGCCAATGCTGGGTGTTGGCCTCACAAGGCTTAGAATCTTGTTTTGATGATAACAAGTCAAAGGAACTTAACATATTTGGTTAAGTGAAGATTCAGGACTCAAGTGTTTTAGATCAAGATCAAGTGATTTAAGTGTTTTAGATCAAGATCAAGTAATTCAAGTGTTTTAAATCAAGATCAAGTGCTTGACAAATCTTTTGAAAGCTCGAACTCAAAGTTAGAAGACATGGTGAAGCTAAAGACTATTGAAAATTGAAGTCAAGATAAACATGAAGAATGAAAGCAATGCATGAAGACTTAGTGATTAGAAAACCCATAGTCATTAAGAAGTCCTATGTAAGTACTTCGCAAATTTCAATATAAATGTTTGAAGCTCTTAGGAATCATTGTTGACTTAGAGACCTGTTTTTGAAAACCCCAGAAAATATTTTCAAGTCTCATTTAAGTTTTCCAAGATTAAAGTGTTGAAAATCAAAGTTTTTGGAAAGTTGTAAGATCAGGCGACTAACCTGATTCGATCAGTTGACTGACATATTTATGCTAAATAAAATGAACACACAGAACGAGATCAGGCGATTGATGAAACACTATTAGGCGACTGACATTTGTACGTTGTTAAAATCTAAACAGACAGAATAAAGACAGGCAACTGACCTCATAGGCTCAAGCGACTGACCTCATTCTGTGTTTGAATAAAACGCTAAATTAAAAGGCACAGGTGACTGACCCTGATATCTCAGTCGACTAACCTTCGTATTTTTAAATTTAAAACGGCGAGGGAAAGTTTCTAAATTTGATTATTTAGCCCCTAAACTTGGAGAAAACTTGTGAAGCACTACAAGTAACTTGGAGAATACAAAAATTTACTTTTTCTATGTATAAATACATGGTAAACCTAAGGATTAAACATACCAACAAGCAACAATCAATAAAATTTTCATACATTCTAAGCTATCTTGCTGAAAATTTTTTCCGAGTTCTTGCTGATTAAAAGCTCACGGTTCTTGCTCTTTCACTGAGATTTTCAAATCTAAGATAAAACCTTGGTGATATCTTCTTGAGCTTCATTCATTATATTGTTATTTTGCTGAAATATTTTGATCTTTAACTTGTATAAATCTGCTCTAACTGAGAGTGTCTATTGTACGGCACAAAGTTTGCTTCTTTGTATTGTTCTTTTTGACGATTTAGGGTTGTTGGATCGTTGCCTAACAAGAAAGGGTAGTCTGGTTAGAGAGGGATCTCCACCTGAGAAGGAGAGAAGTTGTAAATTTGCCTAAGTAAGAAAGTTGGAATCCTCACAGTAGTTGCTTGAGGCAAGGACGTAGGCTGCAGGCCGAACCTTGTGAAAAATTTGGTTCTTAGCTCTTCCCCTTACTTTAATTTTCTGCAAGACTATTACATGAGTGTATGATCTTTACATCTTGCTGAATTTTGGAGATTGTTGGAATCTTGTTTTTGATCAATATTTAAAATCAGCATACTACAAATTATTGGTTGGTTTGATATTTTCAATAAAAGACTGATTTTTGAAAATAAACAACTGAAAGATAATTTGAACTAAAAGTTTTACAAAATCAAATCTCTGAAAATTGTATTTCATTGATTGAAGTAAAAGAATAAATTTTGAGTTTGAGTTTAAACGCTGAAGTTTGTTTCTAAACTATCTTAATATGATTCTTGAAGTTTACCATCTGGATTTCAATATTAAAAATTGAATTTGAGTTGAATATAAATTGATTATCAATAGGATAGTAATTGTAAAGGCTGATTAATTACTAAAAGTAAATATTGCCGAAATTAAAATTCAACTAAAGAATTTGAAATACAAAGAAAATTTCAAAATCCCAATTTACACCCCTCCCCCCTCTTGGGAGAATACCTAGATTCTCACTGGGTACAACTGCTTCCTTTTTCAAGTATCATGTTACTTAAGCACATTAAATGTCAAGGCTTGACAAGCGTGTAAGTATTGCAAGTAACAATAAAAAATTAAGCTGGTCAAGAATGGCGCAGATAACAGGTCATTCAAGCACATTCATAGAAAATAGATGAACTGAAATCAAGCACACTTTAAAGCTTAACATTTTCAAGCAGAGCCACATCCTAGACTCAGCTCAACTCTGCTCATTTACAACTTGTTCTTTTTTTTTCTTTTTTTTATCAAATTCAACTCCACCTGTGTTATATTTGCAACGATTATCCAGATAAATGACTAGCCTGAAAAAGAATTAATGGATAACTGACAGAGGTCCAAATCCACATAAAGCTCAATATGGCATGTTGGACTAGTATGGAGTTTGAACTTTGAACATTGTTATATTTTGAACTCTGCTCATTTACAGTCTGTTCTTTTTTCTTTTTTTTTCATTAATTTCAACTCCATCCATTTTACATTGGCAATGATTATCCAGGCAAAGGACTGGCTTCACAAACAGCAAACTGATCATTGAGACTGGCCCGGATCCACATAAATTTTAATATACGGTATATACAATGTTGAACTAGTATTGGTCCGAAAGTGGTTAAATTTTAAGCTGGATTTTGAGAAAGCATATGAGCGGGTTCGTTGGTCTTTTCTGGATAGGGCTTTCGATAGAAAGGGGTTTGGATCTAAGTGGCATTATTAGATTAGGGTTGTCTTTCTTCTGCCTCTTTCTCTATGATTATTAACGGTCAACCTAAGACTTGGTTTTCTACATCGAGGGTGCGAGCAAGGGGATCCCTCGTCTCCCTTTCTCATTATTTTGGACAATGATGTGTTGAGTTGGATGATTGAGAGGGCTATCAAAAATAGAGATTTTTTTTTTTTACAAAGGTATTGCTGAAGGTAGGGATGGAGTGGTTGCTGATGAAACCATTTTGTTCTTGTCAGATAATATGAAGTCTTTTTGTAACATTCTCACCATTTTACAGGTTTTTGAGTTAGTTTCTGGTCTTAAGATTAATTTAGCTAACTGCAGTCTAGCTGTTATTAATCTGTGTCAAGAGGTGACTTCTAGGTTTGATGCTCTTGTGGGTTGTCGGATTCGGCAGCGTCATTGACTTATTTAGGACTTAGGAGTTGCTCTAGATGAAGATCCTGGTCTTAGAGTTTTGGGATCTGGTGACTACTAAGGTCTCCAAACATCTTGATGAGTGGAATGATGTTTTCTTCTCCTTGGGAGGTCACATTAGTGTAATCCAGGCATGTCTCCCTTCAATTCCCCTGTATTTTCATCCTTCCAATGGGGGTTGCAAATGAGATAAAGAGGATCATGCAAGATTTCCTTTGGTTAGAGGTTGGTCAGAGGAGGGTTCACCTTGCAAGTTGGGAGGTTGTTTGTAGCCATAGGTCAAGGGAGGGGAGAGCTTGAGCCGTGGTAAGTTGGTGTCTAAGAACATTACTATAGTGGGCAACTAGTCATGGTACTTACCTTTGGAAACAAAATCTCTTTGGCATTGGGTTATTAAAGGTAAAATTGGTCAGCAGGAGAATGGATGGGATGCTAATATAGTTACTCATGAAAGACTCTAGAAATTAATTTCGCAAGTATCTTCTTAATGCGGAGGTGGCTGTAGGGCTCAGCTCTGGACGTACCTCTAGCTTTGAGAATTACTACCTTCCCTTCTATCTTTCGCCTTCCTTAGTTTTCCTGTGCACTTATTTCTTCTTTTCCCATTAGTCATGAATCATGACACTGGGTTTTCTCAGAACTTTAAAAGCTTGGTGTCTGGCGCACCCGCAATTAACGTGAGTGAATGCATGGCCGATTCTCATGTTTCCATAGGAATTTTAATGATAAGGAGAGAGAGAGTTTTCCTCTCTCCTAAGTTTGCTGAATTCTTTTTGTAAACATTCTCATTCTGGGGATATTTGAGTTCGGTGTTCGTATAATTCTTGTGTTTTCTTCATAACTCTTCTTACTCTCACTAAACAGGTCTTCCCATTCTTTTACTAAAATTCCTTCAAAGATAAGGCTTTTTTTACAGATTGCCATTCTTAATAGAGTCAAAACCAACAATCATTTGCAGCTTCACACACCATCTATGGCTCTCTACCCTGGTGTGCACATTATGTGTTATGCCAGTAGTGAGGATCATGCTCATTTATTTCTTCATTGGTTGGGTCTCGGTGCTTATGAAGCAAATTCTTTGTTTTTGGAGGCAATCTTGGATTTTTCCTCAGCCTTTGGAGAATTGTTTTATTGATTGTTTTTGTTGTCTTTGGAACCAAATGAAGGGAAGGGGTTTACAGGTGTACAGTTTTTGCAGCTATATGAATAACGAAGAGGAATGTTCAGATTCTTTGAGGTCATGCTTCATCTTCAGATCTGATTTGATAAAGGATTGCCTTCTTAAAAAAAAAAATTTGCTTCTTTGTAGGTTTTGTTTTCTACAGGGTGTTAAAGTAGCATAGCCTTCTCTAATATCCAGCATGATAGTCGGCCAACAAACAAAGACAACAAACCAAGCCTTGAGTTACACTAAGTAGGGTCAGCTACATCCTACATGAATCCTTTTCCACCAAATTACACAATCTTGGCAATTCCTGCTGACAAATTTAGGACGGTTAAATCCTTACTATCTCATTCAAAGTTATTAAGTTATTTTAATTCTTTATCTCTTCTACTGCCACTAATAGAAACTAGCTCACTCCTCATCACTTTTGCATTACTTGGCCTACATTGCATGTACCCAAATCAATTTTTTTATAAAAAATAAAAATAAGAATAAAAGCCATATATTATATAAGAAATTACAACCACAAAAAAGAGGGCAGGCAGTACTTCCAAAATTTTGAAAAATCATAATAAATAAATAAATTAAATAAAAACCTGTCCATCGTAGTTTGCCAAGCACTTTAAATTAGCTCTCTCTGGCCCTTCTTCACCTTACTTTTACCACCAAGAAGATGAACTTCATTACCTCAAGGATTAGACAGTCCTAAACCCATCTCTCATCCATTAACTGTTGAGCTTCTTAATCCTTCCCAAAAAACTCCTCCCCAGGGGTAGTCAGAATTCCATCCTTAAAAATAGGAATCCCCTCCAAACCATCCATCGAAGATGGAAGCATATATGATAAATCCCTAAGTAAATCAGAAGTGTCGGAATCATATCTGTATTGTTCCCAACTTTCATCCAAAAGCAACAACCCGTCACAGTCAAACTCACCACTATCATTATCCAAGAGAACCCGCCCCCCCATTTCATCTTCTCCTTCCCTTTGCTTTCCCTCTCACTAGTTGCAGCCCTATTAGCATTTGGATCTTCCACAATACATAACTTTCCTTTTGACTCTCTCCTTAAAAACTCTAGCAATGTTCTACCAAAAGACCCTCCCTTCTCCTCAATTCGCACTCTCATTTCCAGAGCCACCTAAACCACCTTCCGAGCATACACCTTTTGTCCCCTAAGCTTATCCAATTTACTCCCCATATCAAAAGAATTCCCCCGAAGCCATCAATTTTCCTTTGAATGTTTTTTTTTTATAATAAAAAATGTGTATTAAGGTAGAGAATGTACAATCAAGGCGAGGATACTAAATCCTCAAAAAATAAAAATAAAAACTGAAAAATCAAAAAATTAAAAAATCAAAACGAAAATAGAAAATAACAACTGCTAAAATTAGCCAAGAAATCCCCTCTTTAAACCCTCCCCATCATAAATCACTGAACACTTCAAATTAGCTAATTTCGTCTAACCCTTTTTTCACCTTGGATTTGCCACCATCAAGCCATGACTTCATTACCTCCTTGATCAGACAACATGAGGCCCAAGTCATCCAACAACCTTTGAGTTTCAAGTTTCAACGCCATTCTCAGGAATTTCATCATGAACGGGAGTAGGCAAAATTCCATCCTTTACCTTTTTAACATCTTTGGGGACCTCCTCTTCAAAAAAAAGGTAATACCTTCTAAACCTTCTAATCAAGGAGGTGGCACGTAATTTAAACCTCCAAAGCAATCAATGGAAGAATCTGAGGAATATCTACATTGTTCCTGAATATGGTCCAATAATAGACCTTTTTCGCATTCAAAATTACTACTCCCTATGTTGTCCTCATCCGAAACATCTCCCCATCTCTTATTCTCCCTGCTCAAATTTGCCCTCTTATTGATTGGCTTTTCCTGTATACTTAATATCCCTTTGGAATCCTTCTTTATGATTTTATGCGTTTTCTCACAAGAAAACTCTCGCTTATCTTCAATACATCTCCTTCAAAATCATTTGCATTTCCTTACGATGAGCATATACCTTACCGCTCTTCGAGTTATTCAAATAGACTCCCTTTCCAACTTGATTCCCACCAAACCAAAAATGAAATCCCGATTCTCAAAATACCTATCAGGTCTTCCTCCTTCCATCTCCTACATTTTACCTTTGTTGAAGCATCCCTCATCATGGCCATCAAAGATGTTACTAGAAGAAGAACAAAATACCGGATCATCTTGTACACCATTTGAAGATCGACGTTGTTCGATTTGTTCCTTCTTTGAAGAACAATGACCCCCTGTATCCTCCCTAGTCATAGACAAAGAGACTCCCTGAACGCAGGCTCCCTTATATTCAGGGAATTGTAGAAACTCTTGGACCTTCCAGGTTAAGTCACCTTTCTACTCAAATGATGAAGCTTCCCCACTACCCAAGCCCAGTTTTAAATCAAGGGGCAACTTTTGGGCCTCCTTAACTAATAGGCCCAACAAAGCGTTCAATAGGCTCTTATTATTTTCAAACAACCGGCTTAAATAAGTGTTAATTGATAACAAGCCAAGCCCAGCCCACTCTATCTTCGTTAACCCGTCTTCCACGCAAGAAACCCTAGCTGCCTTTGTTTTCAACTGCTCAGAGTCTTCAATATCGTCAGTTGTTCTTGAAAAGTGAATAAAATGAACTCCTCTTGCAGCCTTCCCCCACAACGAGCACAGACCATCTCTCGTATATTCTTTGAATCCGATTGACTGCCACTGTCGCCTATGCTTCCAATAGCAACCTAGCTCCAATAATGATTTCCGTCGAACTTTTTGTTGCTTGCTCCATTCAAGCTTGCTCAACAAGAACTCTTCAAAGCAACAAAGGCATCCCCAAACCAAGACAACCCTTTCTCTTACAACCCTTCAAGAACAAAGATGGGATACTTCTTTTCCTTCCATCCTTCCTAATTCCAAGAATTTCCTTGCCCCAGTCACATGAATCCCCATCCAATAATCAACACAACCCACCCTAAATCTTTGAAATCCCTTGCCTAAACCACCAACAAGATTCGAGAACCCCTGAGAAACCATAATGTTGCTCCTAAGGAGAGTCGAACCCACCAACTGCATTTTCTATTCTTCTCCAAAACAAACAGAACTACAACCTTCTCTACCTTATCCAGTCTCAAATCGAAGATTTCCCTTCGATCTGGATAGGAAGAACCCCCACCATCACACCTAACCGATAACGAGAAACAAAGGCGAAAGAGAAGAGAGGGATGAAAAGGCGAATGCCCAAGAAAGAAGACCATCGCAAGAGCTTGTGCCCTCCATCGCGAGAGCTTACCCAATAAGAATTTCTCTTTTCCTTTACAATTTGTTAATACCAGCTTCTAGGTCCTTGGTTAATATCCCCCCACCATCAATAGCCAACACCCTGGACACACTTGTTTTCTTTCCTCTCTGCAAATTTGCTCCAACTCTATTCTGGCTTTCACAGACTTTTGTCCTTCAAACTTAGCTAGACTAGAATCGCTTCCTAGGGAAGAGGAGGTATGCGAATGCACTTTCTCCATCTGTGAACCAAAAGAGAAGAGGTTGACTTGCTTCAGATCAGAATCCATAGGCTAGAGATTTAAAAATCCATTTCCTAATATTAGGGCCTGATTGCTATCAAGACCAAGCTGCTACGCCTAAGACAAATGGACCTATTGTGGATAAGCTTTTTGGGCCTAAGTTGAAGGCCCATTGCTATTTTACTGGATCTGATAAAATAATACCCAAAAGCTGACCTAGATTCAGTGAAATATTAATAATACCAAACCAATCCATTCCAAGTCCATGCCATTCCCCTTGGATTGGCAGGCCACAACCCTACTCTTTGCACAACCCAGCCCATTCCACTCTTTCTTCTCCACACGGTCATCCTACAAAGAAACCCTAGCTGCATTTGGGATGCACAACCAAATTAACAGTTGCGACGCACAACTAGGCGTCACGACCAGCATCCACCCCCACACTGATCACAGACCTTACTACTTCCCATCATCACCACCTTGCTCCATGAGCAATTAGTATTTCTATAGTCCCTCATTAGTAACAATAGTCATAGCACCATATTCCTTGGCCATCACATAAAACTCCTGCACCAATTCCCCCTGTCCCTTTCCTTCAAATCCCCTTGGTACAAAAACCAAATAATGCTTGCCATTCCAACATCATCCTAACTCTAGGAACCTCCCCACTGTCATTGTTCAAATCCCCAATAAATACATGACGCCACCAATTCAAATGCTCCAACAACCCTTGCTCAATCTTCCAAACACCAACGACCACAGCTCCAGGAACCAGTTCACTGATGACAGAGATAGAACCATGGACTATGTTTAGGGTTCCACTCCAGCACAAAAATAAACTTGCCATTTCTCAGTCCATCCAGCCTCAGATCGAAGGGAAAATCAAATAGAATGTCTGTGATTCTCTTCTTTCATGACCTACAGCCACCATAGTGATGCACTCAACCAGGAAGGAGAAGGAAAGGGTGGCTGCAAAGGAAGAAAGGACATGTTTTGTGAAGGAGGTCGATGGCGGAGGTGGAGAGGGAACCCTATCTCCTACAAGAGAGGTTTCCTTTCCTTCAATAGCTTTTCTATGTCTTTCCCCTTCCCTTTAGGAGTCTTATTTTCTATTATAATCTCATTGAACTCCTTTTTGCACCGCATGTGCCCAAACCATCTCAACTGCACCTCGCTTATCTTAACTTCTCCAGGTGCTATCCCTAACTTACGAAGAATATGTTCATTCTTTAATTTATCTTATAACATTATAACTTATACCACTCAACCCCATGCTCATTTCAGAACTTTTACTCTTTAGATGTCTTATTTCTTAGTTACCCAACATTATGATCCATAAAGCATAGATTGTCTTATAGCTGTCCTATAAAATTTCCTTTTAAATTTAAGGATATTTCTACGATCAGACAAAATGCCCAAAGCCCTTCTACATTTGACCCAACTTGCTTTAACTCTATGTATTACATATTCATTTCTCTTTCAGCTTGCATAATAGATCCAAGGTAGTGTGATTGCTAGCACTATTGGCTTAATATATTTTTTTCCCCCACTTTCTTTTTTTTATAGCAAAATAAAAAAAAAAATTAGAATAGATTAAGAATATGCAAAAAGGAGAATAAGACACCTCCTTGTAGAAAATCTAGGACAAACCAGAAAGAAAATACAAAAAAAAAAAAAAAAAAACAGCACAAATTATGTGAAAGGTGTTGACCCTGGAGTTGAACCTTGAACTTCATATGAGTACACTCCAGCTGAGTGCCACCATGCCAACTGTTCGCTTACTTTGTTTGTTTTTTTTTTTTTTTTTTGAGGATTTCTTATCCTCTTTGCATCTTCTTTTTTCTTATAAATTTATTCTTTTCCTATCTACAAAACAAACAATTGTTATGTTTTCAATAGACTTAGTTCATAGCCCAATCTCACAAATTAAATGCAAGGCTTTTGAGTACACGATTTCATTTAGATTTGCTCCACTTTATTTTTGTCAATTGTCTTAGAAAGTAACTTCTACCATAGAATTAAGACTAGGAAAGTGATAAAATTACTGTCACCCACATCTTTGCCACACAAACCAGTAAATAGAAAGTCATCACACAAGTCATTTTCTAAAAGTACACCATAACAGCTTCAACTTTTAACACACAAGACCTCTCGCAAGTCACAACCTCATGCCACTCAAACCAGCTTCAGCACATTGTTTATCACTTTATCAAGAGGAAGGGTTGAAAAAACAATATGCACATGGTACTGAAAGCACTGAAGTTCTGACTGGCAAATTTAAACAAAAATCTAATCACTACCTGCAACTTGGGCCGAAGGGCTTCAAGTGGTCCTTTAGGCTTCTCTACGCCTTGCTGTAATCATACAAAACCATTGAATAGTATTAGGTACCTTAGAGGAGTTTCCCTGCAGTTGCAAGCTTCAAGCTATAACTAAATGTTAGAGCCAGATGCAACAGAATACCTTTCCCAATGCCCAATCAGCAGAATCAAAGTAAGCACGTTCATGGTCCTGAAGTGAAAAGTAACGCTTTCAATAAAAGCAGGACAAAACAGGCACTTTTTTTTCAAACCTCCGGGAGAAAAGCCACAAGCAATTTCAAAATAAAATATCACCTTAGATATAAGAGGCGGCTTCTTGCGCATAATTCCTCCATATTTTTTCCTAACAGCCTCCTCCTATAAAAGCATGAGCTCAAATTAAATACCAGTTAGAAGTTCCTGAAACAATGTAAACCCTAGGAAGAATAGGTCTTCCCAACACATAGATTAACATTCTAAGAACCAATACATGTCAATAAATTGACGATATGAAAACAACCTCTTCTTGGGAAGATGGCAAGGATTTTTCAGAGTTTTGGGCACCATCCCCTTCATGCCCTTTGACATCCTCCATGCCTGACATATTTTCCCTGTATCACCCTGGCGTATAGCAGCTGTAGTAGCATATGGATTGTTTTCATTAACACATTTTCAGCTCTACACACATACATGTCCAAAACAATAGAAGAAATTTACAGAAGCATATTTGAACTAGACATTTCAGTAGAGGAATGATTACAACCTAGCATAGACATGAGCATAATTTAGTTAAAACCGAATTAACCAAGTAAATTCGATCAGTTCGGTTTGGTTAAAAATTTATTCAGTTCGGTTCAGTTTTCATTTTCGTTGAATTTCGGTTTTCAGTTTTTGGTTCTGTTTTTGGGTTCGGTTAACTAAATAGTATAAATTAATAATAAATAATTATATATATTATATATTATAATATTTTATATATTATATTTATTAAAATAATTATATATATTATATATTAAAATAATTCGGTTAATTAATCGAATTAACCGAACCGACCGAATGCTCACCCCTAGCCTAACATAAAGGTATTTTAGGGAAAAAAAAAAAATTTCTTCCCATAAGAGGCAGGTAAATCCTATCAAAGATAGAGACATCGTATCCCTCCTAACTTTTAAGGACAACAACAGGGGTCAAACACCATTTTTTTTAGAACACAGGACATCGGAAAAATTGCTAAGAGAAGAAAGCATTACACAAGTGAGAAGAAGAGAATTCCTCCAAATGCAAATAATGCAGTATGCGAGTAAGCATGCAAGCACAGACACAACATGACTCACATATGCCCACGAGACAAATTCTTAAAAAATTTGGACACGAAACAACCTGGACATGATAATATATAAATATTATTTTTTTTATGTCTAATTATATTAAATATAAAAAACCAACTATCAGCTAACTTCTTCAGGATTCTTTCATTCTACAATCACATAATCAGTGCTAGAAGTTCAGCTGGTTTATTTATTTACTCCTTTAAAAAGTTTTTGGCAAAGCATACAATGGTCTTGGACTAAGCAAAACATTCACAAAATCCAATAATCAAAAATCAAAGTCGTAAATAAGAAAAAATATAATCATTGCTTTGAAAATCAGCCATTACTGCTGCATAATGGTGTTAGGTAACCACATCAGTGCCTTCTGAAACATGAGGCAATATCTCAAAAGTGCTGTGAATCACACCTGCGTAATCCATTAGACTCCTCAATTACAAGGAGCTATGTCCCAAACTGGTTGTGAATTACTTAAAATAACCTTTCTACACCAGTATATTTACAATCAAATAGCCAAGAACTAAAGTCAAAGTTAAGATTAAATTAATTAAGGTAAACAAACAATGTCATATAGGAGAGTAAGGTAAACAAACAATGTCATATAGGAGAGTAAAAATCATATTTAGGAATTTTTTTTCTTCTACTACTTAGAAATTACATTTGTAACATATATCTACATCCTTCCAATCCTTTGAAAAAAAATATATTAAAATTTAACTTGAGAAGGCTGTTAGTCTCTAGTCCTTACTCTATGCAACTTATTTCTTTGAATAGAAGTTACATATATTTACATGATTATGCTATCAATTATGAAATACAAATATGCTGTATCATCTACGTTTCATTATTTTATGATTTCAGTTTAGATTGGATTACTACTCCATAATTTAGTGAATAACAACAAAGACAAGGCTTTTGTCCCTTTAGAGACAATAGAACCAATATAACATTCAACATTTAGAATGTGTTGAGTAGCTTTATGCAAAAGTCATTTAAGAGTAGCGTGTGGGATTTTGGAGTCAAAACATGTGAATTGATAAGTTCTTTTAAAAAGTTTTCTCATGAAGTAAATGTATTCAAGAACACAATATCCGTTACACATTCAATATCATCAAAGACAACACAACCCATTACACAAAGACCACTAGTGTTATGCAGACCGCCATGATTATTTAGAACTATGAATTAGGCATGATGCAAAGTAGTATTTAAATACTGAAAGACAAGCACTCCTATAAACCAAGTTATTGGAAAGCCTTACCCATATGATAAAAATAACTCATGGTTTTGAGGAGGTTCTTATGAAGGAAGAGATAAGTTGGAGGCAAAACGTAAGAAGTAGATAGACAAAGGGCGGGGGGGTCAAAATACTAGTTTTTTCCATCCAGCAAAAGGTGAGAGCACACAGAAATAAGATTATGGATTGGAGGTGGCAGTGGGCAAATTATCTATGATCTAGTGGGAATTGTAGAGGAGATTACTCATGTGTATTCTATAACTAGTTGTTTTTTAGGATAATGACTATGATTAAAGGTTTAGACTTCACATTAGAGCTCTATTTCTAAGGAACAAAGAGAGCAGCTAGATTGAACGTTTTTAGATAAAGAGGTTATAAATGCAGTTTTTGAAACAAAAGGTGGTATAGCCCCTTGATGATTTAACAATAACTTCTCCTAAAATTGTTGGGATATTATTGAGGACAATCTTATGAAGTTTTTTCACTAGTTTCATGCTAACAGAGCTACAGGAAAGAAAGAGTATCAATTCTACTTTTGTGCCAAAGAAAGATTTTTCTATAAGGGACTTTATGTCAATTAGTTCAAAGATTACAATTTCCAAGATTCAGAGCAAGATCCTGTCCAAGAGGTTGTCTGTTGCATGGGTTCCTACTATTTCCTCATCTCAATGAATGGTTATTGGAGGTAGAAACAGTCTTGATGTCTTCAGTTGCCAACGAAGTTGTTGAGTATTTTAAAAGAAGTGGGAAAAAGGGATTGTCTTTGAGCTAGACTCTGAGAAGGCATATGATAGAGTGAGTTGGGGACTTGGATAGAGTTTAGGATAAAAATGGGTTTGAATTTAGATGAAATGGATTATAGATTGTCTCCTCCTCCTCATTTAGTAATTATTAATGGTTAGCCTTGAGCTTTGGTTTACTGCTTATTATTTGGAACCACTAATAAGAGTTGTTTGGTTGTTTCTAAAAATAAATTCTGATTATAAGTACTTAAAAAAAAAAAATAAGTTGTGTTTAACTACTCATATTTATAAATAACCAGTAAGTTAAAAAATAAATATCGGATGATATGCTAGTCGTTTCATTTTTAGATGTTGTCAAGTGTAAAGACAGGTTAGCCTTAGGGAGATATGGGTTGTATGCTATGTGGTTTAGTATTTGGATGGAAAGGAACACTTGCATTTTTTAAGGGGAAGAAGACTACTTGGCTCTTGGTTTGGGATATGATTCAATATTTGGCTTCTTTATAGGTTGTTGCTGCAGGTTGTTTCAAGGGAATGTGTTTTGCGAATGTTCAACGTGATTGGTTGGCTCTATTATATTGACTGTTATCTTCTTTTTTCAGTTTCTCTGATTTGCTTGGGAGGATTCCTTATTCTCCTTTATTATACTTCCTTATATTTTTTTTCTATAAAAAAAATTTGTTCTTTTCTCTTTCATGCATTATGCAACTCAATACAGTTTACAAATAATAGAGTTTGAATTACAATTGAGCACAAACAAAAAAAGCCTACATTACAATTGAATAGAAAAAATTGAGTCCACACATGTCTATGTTCTGGATAAATTTGATTGGCAATCTACTCTCTCACATAAATGGCCAATTGTACTCGTGCAGCATCAAAGATGCCATGATCTTGAACACCTCAACTTGTAGCAGTGACACTTTCCAATAACACATTTTTGTCACCAAGCACTGTGCACCTCAAAGAAATATGCAAATTATTCAATTGATTATAACGATTTTTGGAAGAAAAAAAAAATCCAATCTTCAATAACAATGTTATTTTCAAATTTATAATTAAATTTAAAATTTTTCTGATTTTAAAATTTTATTTTAAAAAATTATTTCAAGCATTATTTTTCATAATACTCGAAGTTAAAAGTCTATTCTTAACTATGCAAATTTGTCATTTGATAACAACCATTTAAATTATATACATTCTTCAATATCAATATTATTTTAAATTCTAAAAATTAACCTTGAAATGTTTCTGATTTTATAATTTATTTTTAAATTATGAAGTAAAAAATTCATAATACTTGATGTCAAAGTCTCTTCTCAATTATGCAAACCTGTCATTTGATTACAACCACTCTTTGAAAAAAATAATTCTTTGATAATAGTATTATTTTAAATTTTATAATTAATCTTAAAATCTTACTGATTTTAAATTTTATTTTAAAATTATGAAATAAAAATTATTTTTTCATAAAGTAATGCAACCCATGCGTTATCCTTTTTCCTTCTTTGAGATTGCTTGATTTTGTTGCAATTTTTCTAATAAATTGTAAGCACTCCAGAGCTTTCAAAATAAAATTAGAATCCATGTTTGTTAATTCATCAAAAAAAAAAAATCACCAAATCAAAAGAATTTCAGATTCATGAGCAAAATGAAAACAAGATTCATTGAATATAAAATCCAGATATAAGGGTGGGGTGAATAACACAAAGTCCCCTGCGATTCGTGGAATAAAAGCCTCACGAATGAAGAAAACTCGCCAGAGAAAAAGACCCGGAGGTCGGGTGCTTTGAACTGAACAGATCTGTACTGCTGTTCAGATCTGTGGGAGAAATAGGAGAATAAAAAAATAAAAGAGCTTACCTCACGCGCAGACCCAGCCTTCGCGATCGCAGCTCACCGGTTCGAAGCTTACCGGAGAAAAAGGCCCAGCAAGCTACTGCAAGTTGCCGCAGCGCATGAGAGAGCCAGAGAGGGGGGGAGGGAGCGAGGTGAAATGGGGTCGTTGTTCTTTAAGTGTTCTAATTAATTTTAACGGACGCTTTTAGCGTCGTTTATTTTTTGTTTTTGCTTTTTTAACGGACGCATATAACTATCAAGTATTATAGAAATAAATAAAGATTAAAAAGTGAAAATTAAAAATTAAAATTTAAAATTTAAAAATTGAAAATTTGTAATATGATTAGTTAATATTTTTTAAAATTAAAACAAAGTACTACTTTGTTCATTTTTCTCCTCAAAATAACAATCCAAACAATGATTAAAATAAAAACATATTGTAGGTATTTCTTGAATATTATATTTTTAAATTGATTTTTGTTTTTTTTTAAATAATTGTATAGCAATTGAAAAGGATAAAAGTTTTTTTTTTTTTTTTGAATGACTTGTTTTTAAAACTTTTAGGAATTTCATGATTTGTTTTTAGTTTAATTATATTTTAAATTCATATAATCATCTTATTTTAATTTTCCATTAAAAACTTTGGGCAATTAATTAATATACAATAGTTAATTTCACATATTGACAGACTAGTTAGTAACGTCAACAAAAATAAGTTTTAATTTTAGAGAACAAAATAAAAAACTATTAACATATATAGACCCATTCCATAACCTCTTTTTTATTATATGATAGTGAAAACAAAACTAAAAAATAAAAAATGAAAATGAAAATGAAAAGATACTAAATTATTATTCAAGTACACCACTTTACCTTTTTAAAATTTTATAAAATTTGTGTCAAAAATTATAAAACAATAATATTTCACTTTTGAAATTTTATACATATATTGAAAACTTGAAAGGATCCGATATTTTTGTAATTTTAAAATTTTAAAAAATAAAAAATAAAATTATTTTCACAATTGTAAAATTACAATTTCATAGGAAACAGAATTTAAGATAAGTTATAGGGACAGTAACAACTCAAAAAGTTAGAGCTCCACTAATTTTTCTAAATATCTTAGATTGTTTTTTTCATGAATTCTTAGAACTTCTAAAATAAGAGGTTTTGAAAAGTGTTTTATGTAACATGTATTATTTCAAAAGCAAGTCAAATAACTTTGTGCAATTAATTAATATTTTTCATGAATTTCTATTGAATCATTTTGTTAAATAATTTGAGATTCTATCCTGGATATTTTCCAAATTTCTTTTGAATCTTGTTTAGGTAAATTTTTACCGTTCCAATTTGCTAATCTTTTTTCAATTTTTCCTAATGAAATTTGAATTTTGTTTTTATCTTATGTATTGCTTTAAGTAGATTCTTTTTATCCATTTTAATTTCTTTTATAAACTTTCATGTTCGTTTGATATTTTGAACCAATCTATCCATTGTCTTTATAAATTTTTCTTATTTTTGCAGGTCTTAAATTCCTAATCGGGACCACCCTCACGCTCTCCTGGTAAACAGGCTAACCATAGGATTTTCACTGGCTGACCAACACTTAGTAAAATTAAAACATACAATTTTTTTGAAAAATTTTGAAAAGAAGATGAATAGCTATGGCTCTTATACCAAAATCCTACAGATCGTTTAAACAAGAAAGTAAAGTAGAATTCTAAATCAATCAAGCTAGCATTTATACAGGATCAAACAATTTCTGATGCAAAGGATCAACCAATAAGGTTGCAACTATAGAGCATACTTATGAAAATAAAAATTCATTCAAATATTTGAAAACACAAATGAAAGCATTACTTAATTTTATTGATTAAGCTTTTTACATGACAGAAATCCTAAGGACAAAATTAGAGAGAGAGAGTTGAGTGGAACTCGAAGCTCAGGCTTTCTCTAGAGGAAATTAAACCCCCAACTTGGTGTGTCTTACATTGAAAATAAAATACATATTTATAGACTCAGGGCTTGGATTTCAAACCATTTGGAATTCGGGGTGAAAAGATGTGGGTGCTCATTGGGCCCCATCGACCACAAATTTCAACTTTGGATCCATTACAAGATAGACGAGCCGATGCAACGAGACAACAAACTTTAATTAAATGTGACAGTACATGGACAGCTGCCTTTGTGTGGGAACCCACCACCTTTAAATAATTTACAAACACTGGATGCTAAAAATAAAAATAAAATTACAACTCTGGCCCCAAGTGGTGGACAGGTGTAAAACACTCCACTTTCTGACACTCAAAATACAGAGTTGGAGAAAATACTTCAAGCTATAAAATGATGACTTTTGAGCAAATGGATTTGATGGCAAAAAGGACGTCTTGACATTATTTTTTGTCTTCTTTTGATAATGATAGACAATAAATTGATGAGTTATTGTTTTCTTTTGAAAGAATGTGCGAATAAAGTGGCCGCAACTTTTGACTTTTGACAATTGAAAAATTATTTCTTCTTTGAAGATTTCTTTGCCTCTGAAGAATCCTTTTGAGCAAACTCATACCACCTGTCAATATCTGAACCGATGAGATTAAAATCAGCGGTCCTCGGAGAATCATAGTCTGCTGATTTTGAAGAGTCTAAATCAGACGATTCAAGTTGAGCAATCATTTCGATCAACTTGTTCTTCATGCTGTTGGACTTTGACTTCCTTGAGCATACTGAAATAATGTCTTTGTCTTCAAAAACTTTCTTCTTATCTTTTGCTTTTGGATAAGAACCTTGAGATGGAGGGCTTTGTCCTAAGGACTGGGCAAGCCAGGCTCAAACCTTTCCTTCAGGCATGGAAAATTTTTTCCACCATCGAACTTTAAAAATTCTTCTAATTGTCTTGAATTTGATTGTCCTAGACTTCTACTTTTGGTTAATAGAGATCGAAAATTGATTTTGACATTTCCACTTGGATCTTGAATAATACTTGTAGCCATTGTTTTTTGTATTGATTGAATTTTTTCTTCATGGTTTTCACTTAACTCATTAAATTCTCATTCTAGGCTGAAATTTCTAGCAAACATTGTATTGAACCAAACATTGATGTAATTTTTTTAATCATAGGTTTGAGAACAAAAAACTCCTCTGAACCTTCTTGAGACACGTGGATGCTGATCCCACTCAGAAGGAGTAATTATCTTCAAAATTTTGAATTTTGAGAAGTTTACTTTTGAAACATCTTGAAGATCATAATTATGATCTATGAAAGCTGAATTTGTTTCAAACAAAAGATTTTAAAAAATTTTCCAAGATGGTTCCTATCATGGTTCATATTCTTTGGTCCTGAAAAATGCATTTTCCCTGAAATTATTCAAAATAACTTTAAACTATTTCAAAAGAATTTTTAACATCCTCAGGACCTATCAGACTTTTATTCAAGCCTTTTACAATTTTGTTCAATTTTTATGATCACATGGATTTTTTTCTGAGACTATGTTACCAAATGAAAGTTTAAATAATTATTCAAAAACAATATGAAGATTTAGGCAGAAAAAGCATTTCAAGTGTTTATACATAACCTAATAGGTTTTACCAACTTAAAGAAATTAATTTTGAACCGGAAGTACCACAAGGATATTATCAAGAGGAATCTGAAGAGTCAATTTCTCCAACCATGTCTCAAGCTTTAGATAAAAAAAAAAAAAAGTCGTAGAAGAAAGTCAAAGAAAGAATTTATTAATCATAAGTAAAAAGTTTGAACCAAATATGCAAGTCCTCAAAGAAGATTACAAAAACAAACTTAATCAAAAGAATCGAGATAAATTCTTTGCAAAATATAATAAAGAAGGAAGGGAAAAAATAAAAACTGAATGGTTAGAAAAAATGCAAAAGTTTCAAAAGGATATTCTATTTTTTAAATATTTAAAAGATAGACAAAATGTTAATGTTATTCATAATAATAAAAAGCATTGGAAGCTATTAAACAATAACTATGTATGATCAACACATCCGCCAACAAACTCTTTCAAAATTGATTACAAAGGAACAGAAGTAATAGCCTCACCTTACAAAGAAGTTAAAAATGTTAATAATGATCTTGATCAATTAATTAATCAAAATAATTATACAAATCAAATGCTTCAATCTATTGCAAATCAATCTACAAGAATTGATAATATTTTAGAAGGATCATTAGAAATTAAAAATAATAGTATCTTTGAAAAAGGAGAAATAAGTAAAAGTAAAAAGAAGGAACCCATATTCAAACCTTTCTCATTATTTGACATTAATTTTAGTTTTGAATCTTAAAATGATCAAATCACTAGAAAAATTGAAGAAATCCTTAAAAAAACATAAAACATTAATACTTTAACAAAAGAAGAAGCAATTTATAATTTGAAAAAAAGTTTTAGAGAAGAAAGTAATTTCGAAATAAATAAAATAAACAATAATTCTAGGAAAAACAAAAGTGTTAGAACTTATTACAAAAGACCCACACCTCCAAGTTTATTATTTGAAGATGAACCTTTAAAATCAAATAGAAGTTTCAGAAGTGATTCACATGAATGGAATCTTGATGGATTCACAGAATATCAAATAACTACTTTAGTCCAACAAATGACATTAGCAGTCACTGCTTTCAAAATAACTAATCCAAGAGCTGAAAAACCAACAATAGCAGCAATACTAGTTCAAGGATTTAATGGGTCATTAAAAGCTTGGTGGGATAATTATCTCATTTCAGCAAAAAGAGATCAATTTTTTACCGCGGTCAAAATTGAAGAGAGAGATGGTCAACCAACACAAGTAAGTGATGTTGTATCAGCATTACTATGGTCAATACTCAAAGCCTTTACGAGAGATCCTAATGATAATATGGAGAAAAATAGTGTTATATTAGTCAATCTTATATGTCCAAAATTATCTGATTTTTCATGGTACAAAGATATTTTCATTGCAAAAGTTTTATGGAGACCAGATGGTAGAAGTGGGTTTTGGACAAAAAAGTTTATAGGAGGATTGCCCAAATTATTTGCTCAAAGAGTTAGAGAAAGAATCAAAGATACATTAGGAACGAATTATATAACAATTACATACAGACAAATCATTAGTGTTATAAATCATGAGGGTTTAAAATTATGCAACAAACTCAAAATGCAATCCCAATCCCAAATGAAAAATGAATTTAAAAAGAATAAAGAAGAATTAGGAGATTTTTGTACTCAATATGGGTATGAAAGGATCCAAACTCCTTCAAAAAGACATAAGCATCATAAAAAGTATTATAAAAAAGCATCTAAAAGATATTACAAAAATTATGACAAAAATCATTATAGAAAGAAAAAGAAAAACTATTCAAAAGATTATAGGCAAACAAAAAGTAAAACAAAATATAAGGATAAAAAAGAAATAACTTGTTTCAAATGTGGAAGAAGGGATCACTATGCAAAAGACTGTAAAATTAAACAAGACATTAAGGAATTAAATTACAATGATGAACTCAAAAGGAAAATGATTTCATAAATCACAAGCAGTGAATCATAATTATCATTATCTTTAGAATCAGAAGAAATTATTCATGAGATACAAGAAACCTCTTCCTCATATTATTCAGAATCATCCTCAAAAGAAGAATCATGTAATGAAAAAGTAGGATTTTGTTTTTGTGATAAGTGTTTAATATCTCTCAATGTAAATACAAAAGAAGGTGAAATAATGTTAGAAATGATTGAACATATAGAAGATCCAAAAGTTAAAAACAAATACTTAACGAAATTAAAAGAACAATTAATTAAAGAAGAAAAACCTAAGTTTCGAAAAGGATATGACATCACAGAAATTATTAATAGATATAGGGAAAAAGAACTTTTAGTTAATAATACAAATAACCAACCAACCATCCAAGATTTACAACATGAAGTTAATAATACAAAAGAGGAAATAAATAAGATAAAAGAAGAGATGCATAATCTACAAATAAAAGTTAGTTCAAACAGTAATAAAGGAAAAGAAAAAATTGAAATAATTGAATATGAAGAAAATGACTTTGAAATAGATAGTGAAAAAGAAGTCTTTTTAGGATACTTATCAAAAGTCAATATACATAAGTGATACACAGAAATTAAAATTGTAATTAATAAGACATTTGTTCTTGTTGCCCGTGCCTTATTGGACACTGAGGCAGACAAGAATTGTGTTCAAGAGGGACTAATTCCAACTCAATATTATGAAAAAACATTACAATACAATTGTATGAAGCAAATAATGCAAGGCTTCAAATACAATACAAAATATTAGACATACATGTATGTAATCAAGAAATTTGTTTAAAAACAACTTTCATACTTGTCAAAAATATGCAACAGGAAATCATACTAGGAACACCATTTTTCACTCTAATTTATCATTTTAAAATTGATGAAAATGATATTCATACTCAAATTGGAGGTCAAGAGATTACATTTGAATTTTTGGAAAAAATGAAAGAAAAGGAAGTTAATATTCTAAAAGATCTTGCTGTCAAAAGAATTAACCTAATTTGACAAAAAAGAAAAAATATTAAACAATTATCAAAAGAAATCTATCATAAGAAAATTGAATAAAAAATTCAAACCCCAAAAATCAAAAGTAAAATTAAACAATTCAAAGAAAAATTAGAAAAAAAAAAAGTTTGTTCAAATTTACCTAATGCATTTTGGTCAAGAAAAAAGTATATGGTAAAATTACCATACGTCAAAGATTTTACAGAAGATAAAATACCTACAAAGGCAACACCTATTCAAATGAATCAAGAGCTATTAGAATATTGCAAAAAATAAAATAAAATAAAGATTTACTAGACAAGAGGTTAATAATTAGAAAAAGTAAATCACACTAGTTGTTCAGCTTTTTATGTTCAAAAACCAAGCTGAAATTGAAAAAGGAGCTCCAAGACTTGTAATAAACTACAAACCTTTGAACAAAACTCTTCAATGGATTAGGTATCCAATTCCTAATAAAAAAGATTTATTAAAATAGATTATGTACAACCTCAATGTTTTTTAAATTCAACATGAAATCAGGATTTTGGTAGTGTAGCCATAACTATTCATCTTCTTTTCAAAATTTTTCTGAAAAATTGTATGTTTTAATTTCACTAAATGTTGGTCAGCCAGTGAAAATCCGATGGTCAGCCCGTTTGCCAGGAGAGCGTGAGGGTGGTCCCAGTGGTGGTCCCGATTAGGAATTTATGACCTGCAAGAATAAGAAAAATTTAGAAAAACAATGGATAGATTAGTTCAAAATATCAAACGAACATGAAAGTTTTTAAAGGAAATTAAAATGGATAAAAAAGAATCTACTTAAAGCAATAGGTCAGATAAAAAGGAAATTCAAATTTTGTTAGGAAAAATTGAAAAAAGATTAGCAAATTAGAACGGTAAAGATTTACCTAAACAAGATTCAAAAGAAATCTGGAAAATGTCCAGGACAAAATCTCAAATTATTGAACAAAAAGGTTCAATAGAAATTCATGAAGAATATCTTGTCAAATATCGCTTTTTTATTTTGACTATTGATGACAACTGAAAAGTGTAATTTACAATTTTTTAAGTGTTGTAAAATAGAATCTAAAGGTGATCCTTGGGACTCGACCTCTATTTTTATTTGCTTTAGTATTTTAGATGTTCTAAGCAAATAGTTGAGTAGGAACAACACTGGGTTTATTTGAATGATTTGAGGGTTGGTACACAAAACGTTTAACTTTATAATAGTACCCTAACTATGTAGCAAATTTTTGAAATTGTATCATTTTAGTATTAACCACTGTAAGTTGAGCTTAGTGGATATAGGCTTAGATTCTTAGGATATCTCACATTATTCTTTAAGTTGTTAAGTTGTAGTGTTTAGGAGTGATTTCTCACTTCTGTAGTAGTGCTCTTAGGGGTAACCCTATTTCTTTTCTTTTCTTTTCTTTTCTTTTTTACAATTCAATTTTCAATAAATTTGTTAAGAAAATAAATAGATGAAAGGAAACTTTTTTTAACCTTAGGGGTTGCCATTACTTGTCTTTCTCGTATTCCCAACTATTTTATAGTATTTATAATTTTGATAGGGTTGAAAAGATAATGAGAAATTTCTTGTCCAATTCATATATGTGGGGATAAAATGATTATTTAATTATTTGGAAAGATAGGTAGAAGTCCAAGTCTTAAAATGGAATAGGGATAGGGTATCTAGTGGCTAAAAATGTTTCCTTAGCTTCTATAAGAAGTGGTTGTGGCGTCTCCCTTTGAAAACATGACTTCTTTGTGATAAAGTGATCACAAACAAATGTACGTGGAATGAAGGGGATGGCAAGTTGGAGGGAAATATTCTTGCGCTAACCCATGCAAATTCATCTTTTAGATATATCCCTCTTCAATTAATTTAACGAAGGTGGAATTAAAATCCCTCCACAGGAGAAAAAAGGAAGTTCCACTAAATCTTTTTCCACCTCTTTACTCTTCACGATATTATTATTTCTAACTTTCTTATTCAAGATGGTTGATCTATTCTTCGTGTTGTAAAATTACGCCTTTAGATTATGTGCATGCACACACTGAAAATACAAAAAAAAAAATAAAAATAGAGAATTTTAAATCAAAAAGAAGAAGAAGAGCATAAATTTACATAGTTTAGCAATGTGCCAGCATCGACGGAGTCCCTTTGCAATTTTCATTATCAAACGAAAATTGTCTTAGGGTTTCAACCCTTGGCTACAATATGTATTTATAGTCCCGTATGAAAATCCAAAATATCCTCTTATGATAATACAATTATATTCGTGCCTTGACTCAAACATACTGTAATGTACCACTGAGGGGGATTCCCTCTCCCTCATACGCACCTCCTATTTGTACTAGACCTTAAGTAGATAACTCTGTTAAATATGTTAGCTTTACCGTAATCCCAATAAGGGGGGTGAATTGGTATTTAAAAATTGATGCCCTAGGTCAATATCATAACAGTAGTATTTTCACAACCCTAAAGTCAATCTAGAACAAGTAAAATAAATCAACTGCAATGTGTAACAGAAATTAAATAACACAATCTAATTAACCAAGCATGCACTAGAAAGCAGTAAAAAATAAGTGACACCAAAAAGTGTTATAGAGATTCTGAAAATTGCCTACATCCCCACCTTGCCTAACAAGCACAAAGATTACCACTATAATGCTCACTTAAACGGGTGGAGCAGCACCTAAACAATTAGGTCAATTAGCACAGGACTGACCTCAACCTTTACACACAATCCTTATCGGGCTAGATTACCGCCCCCTCAGACCACGCCTGGAATACAACAGTATTTTTCTCAATCAACTAGTACAGTGATTATACTTTCATATAAAGCAGATATGTACCAAATACGCGCAATCACATACACATCAATAATATGGATATAGTGTAAGCTCAGTGATGCAAATAGTTGTGCTAACAACATTCAATATGACTCCTGGAATACAATAGTATTTTTCTCAATCAACTGGTACAGTGATTATCCTTTCATGTAAAACAGATATGTACCCAATACGCGCAGTCACATACACATCAATAATATGGATATAGTGTAAGCTCAGTAATGCAAATTGTTGTGCTAACAACACTCAATATGATATTATCAATGAAATGCTCAAGAGTATTCAATACAAGCAATATCTTGGAACTTAAGCAAAGCACATTTCAATAGCAAATCAAGATTTCAAAAATATCAATCAGATATCCAAACTAATTCAATAAGATTTTCTTCAATGAAATAAGCACACTACTAGTTTGATAATATTTTTTCTTGTTGAAAATATTTTTACACAACAAAAATCAAAGCTATGGAAGTCTTGCAACAATTATGCAAAGACCCCAAAACTTGCTAGTCTATTCCAACAATGATTTATAATATAAAATCAGTGGGATAAAATTAAGTCAAACACCCCAAAAAGAATATCAATAATCATACAAGCAAATGAGAGTTTTAGCAAAATCTAGCTATCACAAGCACATTATATACGCTCTCACAATCTCAAAATGTACCAAGAGAATGAAAATTCAAGAGTATTTGGACAAAAAGAGTATTGCAAAAGAGAGGATTTTTGGCTAATGAATTTGTTAATTAATTACTAATCCTCACAAATGAGCTAATATTTATAGGCAAGGTAAAAATTATAACCGTTAGGGACTTGTTGGGAATTCTTAGAAAAGTTCCAAAATGTTTAAATACAATTAACCCAAAATAACTCGTATTTACCACAGTTAAAATATTTTTAACCCGGCGAGGTTCGGGTGGCTAAATCGTGGCTCGGTCACTCGAACAAATACAATCATAAAAGGTCTTTAAATCAGTTCGGCAGCGCGAGTTTCAGCTCGGTGGCCTGACCCAAATTCAAAAACATTTCTTCGGATTTTTAGGTGCCCGATCATAGGTTCGGTAGCCCGAACTCATGTGTTCGGTCGCCCGAGGCCTTATTTGAACTAAATCCCTCGGTAGCCCGAGTTGGTGAGAGGTCCTTTTCAAGTAGTTCGGACGCCCATGGAAGGTATGCACAAAATTGTTCGGTCGCCCGAGAGCCTAAGTCAACTGTTGACTTCTCAACAGTTCGGGCGCCCGAGGAGTTTTGAACTTCTGGGGTTCGGTTGCCTAAGCTATCTCAAATTCCCTAATAATATTCAATTAAGTGTATTTTTAACACTCATGTATTTTGTATGATATATGTGCATAAGTGTTGGGACCTAAAGTCATACTATTGTCTTACTGAGCTTACCATATATCCTATATGCAAGATATGCAGGAAATTATTACAAACCATATCCCTAGTTACTATTGCAGACCCGTATTACATTAATTGAATTTACAATATGAATTAAAATCTTCAGGGTCTTCATGTCTTACTTCAAGTGTCATTCCTTGAGATGCTTATCTAAGTCTGCACAAACTCTTGAAAACCATCAAATACCTAAGTATTTGTCATTATCAAAATCGGGTGTGACCTATAAGATCAACAAAATACGAATCATAACTCAACAATTCAAATCTTTAATTCAATCATCATATTAAGGATAAAGTGGTGGATGATTTTTGTTCTTTGAATACCATTCTTTATTTGTCCACAGTGGTATAACTTTTAAAATCTATCAATAAAGGATTAGGGGGAGGTTTTGACATGGAGGTTTAGATGTTTAAAGGCCTTAAGCACTCCTCAATGATGAAAGGCCTTGTGGTGCATAGGAGGGCATTGTCAACTTATGGTATTTTAAAAGTTTGAGAAATTTAGTACAAAAATAACAATTAATAAGCTTAAACACAAATTTGATACAAACACGATTCATAACGAGGTTAAGACATGAATATCTCACTCTATTTAAGGAGATTCAAGCCCTTTGTGCTTTTTCAACTTAGTCCACAAACTAATGTAGAAGAACTTCACTTGATTTATCTCCTACAAGTAGGGGTGCACAAAAATTACCGAAGAACCAAAAACTGGACCGAAATCATAAACGGTTTGGTTTTTTGGTTTTTGGTGTCGGTTTCGGTTTACCAAAATAAAGAAATTCGATTTCGGTGTCGGTTTCGGTTTTTATGTAGAACCGAACCAAAAAATCGAAAAACAGAATAATATAAGATATATATATATATATATATATATATAGGGTTTTAACTTTTAAATTTTAACTTTTTTATTATTTATTTTCACTTTTCACAATTAACTTTTCAATCAATTTCAAACGCCTTCGGGCTTCACCCTTCCCAGTTCCCAGTTCCCAATTCCAAGTTCCCAAGTTTCCTCTCCCACCTCCTCCTCTTCCTTCTTCCACAAGCCTCATCGCCTCGGTTCCTCACTTCCTCTACTCTGTTCGGCTGTTCCTCACGACTCACGAGTCATCTCTGATCTCTCTACATTCTAGTGACTCTACAGTCTACACTCTGGTCGGCTATGCATGTGTAGCGGCCAGCGACCAGCGTGCCTCCCGCCTCCGCCTCCTCCACCTCCTTCCTCATTTTTCTTCCTCTCTTCTCAGCTCTCTGTGACTCAGTTCCGTCGTGCGTCCGTCGTCATTCCAGCCAAGACTCACTCGTCCGGCTCTGCCTCCCTCTCGGCTCCCGTGGTCCCGTCCGATCGTCCCTAGTCTTCACTCCCGGCCGTCCCTCGTCCGGCTCTACCTCACTTTTAAAGTTCAGAGCTGAGAAATAAAGGTTATTTTTTTTTTTTGTAAAAAAAATCGGTTTAAAATCGAAAAACCACAACCGAACCACCACATTTTTGGTTTTCAATTGGAGCATATTTTTGGTTCGATTTTGGTTTCGGTTCAAAAATCCCAAAACCGACAAATTCGGTTCGGTTTTTGATTTTGGCCAAAATTGAACTGCACCGAACCGTGTATGGCCCTACCTACAAGATACAATAGCCTCATTTGAATCGTACGACTCTCTCTAATTATACACAAATGGAAGAGTCCAAAGCTCCACAAAGAACACCTTTCTTAGGTTATTAAACTCTCTATTCTCATATGATAGGTGTCGGCACTAGATTCTGGTCTAAGGGATGTGTTGACGAATGGAAATTGGCTATATATGTATGGCAATCTTCAACCAAGATAGTTAAATTGGGTTCGAATAGACTTGAGAAAATACAAAATATAGAAAATGTGGAATCACCATCTTTATCTTCTTTTAGAGAGAAAACAAAGGGGAAAAAAAGCCTAAAAAGGTCTATGGTCCAAAGAAAATGGGCTCGGGAGTACATTTATGTGTAGAGAAGGTGCTAGACCAACCATTTTAAGGGAGATTAATCGTCCAGCACCCTATAACACTTGTTCAAAGAACGGTTACCGCTATGTGTGTGCGTGTGTGTGTCCTAATTAAGAAATAAAAAGGAATAAGAAAAATGGAAGGAAAATCCCTTTTTGGGTCATCCAGTGAAGAATCACTATCCAAGAGTCCAAACAACAGGGGTGATAGTTTTGACATACTCTTGTTTGAAAGGAGATTTTGACCTCAGCTTATCCTAAATTTTGAAAACAAGAGTTAAAATAGAAGATATTATAAAAAAAATTATTTTGAATGATTGCCTTAAATTCAAAGATGACTATTCCCTTTGGAATTATGGTTTAGGAAGTTCGCCATCAAAATTTTTAATTTTAATAATGGATTGGATGAGATGGGTGAGGTTTTGTGATTGAAATTTAAACAAATAGGGGTTTTTGGCCCCAATCTAATGATTGAAAATAGAAAATTCAATGTTGAGGGAGTGAGAAAATATCTTGATTAACCTTAAGCCTTAATGAAGGGTTGAAATAAATTAGTCATTAATGAAGAGTTAAAAATCTTTGATTAACTATCAAAGTTTTAATGCAAAAATGGAGTCAACCCTTGATGGAGGATTTGAAAATCAAGGATTTAATGTAAAGATAAGGTCAACTCATGATTGAAGATGTTCAAAATCCCTGATTGAAAATTAGGGTTTTAATGCAAAGATAGGGTCAACCTCAAATTGAGGACTTGAAAAATCTTGATTGGCAATCAAGGTTTTCGTTCAAGGATACAGTGATATTGAAAACCCTTGATGGAAAATCAGGGTTTTAATGCAAAGATAGAGTCGCCCCTAAATTGAGAATTTGAAAATTCTTGATTGGCAATCAGGGTTTTAATGTAAGGATTGGGTCAACTCTTGATTGAAGATATTGAAAATTTATGATTGAAGATCAAGGTTTTAATGTAAATATAGAGTCAACCCTAGATTAAGGATTTGAAAAATCTCATAGTCACTGAGAGTATGCTCTAGATTTAGTTAACTCTCTAATTTAAGGCTTTTAAATCTTTGATGTTCCAATTATTTTGATTGGGTAGAGTATCCTTAATTAAGGCAATCATCATTTATGAAGAAAGATTTGACATTTTTTAAAAAAGAAAGTTTCAATTTTGATCAGAAAGGAACGTTCTTTGAAAAATTGCTAGGATCATCATTGACCTTTAAAGGAAAGAATGTGAAAGGAGTTTTAAAAAAGGAAAGGGACATTAAAAAAAAAAAAAAAGGATTCCAAATTTTCCCATAACATCAATCCCAGGGTACAAGCATTGACTCCATTTGCCCATACATATTTAATGGAGAGCACTTATCCCTTGTCTAGGGTTGAAAAAAGAGAGAGAGTACCACACGGTGAAACCCCCTTGTCGTCTCATCATCAGCCAGGTTGAGAGGTTTTGAACAAAAATTGGATAAATGATGAGACTCGCTAAGAATCATGCAATAACCAAAAGGTACATTCAATAACTTGCATGCATACATAAGTAAAGAAACATTAACTTGCACAAAGGGGAAGTGCCCATAAGCATCATCAAACTTAAACATTCAATATTTGCAATGGCCTTCACATAATTGATGTAACCACACCTTATGATAATGACAATTTCCAAGAGATATGTCTCCTTACGATATGGTATCCTACATTATTAAATTATATCTCCCCTCAAGAAGGCCACAATTTTAGTGTAAGGTGTCATGCTAACCATTCAAATAGACAATATGGATGAATTGATGGGTGAGCGTGTTCATAATGACCTCAAATTTCCATTAGAATCAAAGCATTTTGCAAGTCGTACCACATATATCAGATATAGAAGAAATGAGCTAGCCTTCAAGAAACCATTATGCATGCAAAAAGCGGGTTTTTGATAACAAGCATAAAGTGATAGCAGGCATATTAATCTCAAACTTTCATTAGAACAAGCATTCTCATAGTCATAGCAATATCATGTGGGTAAATACAACCTCAGCATCCACAAAACAACACCCCAGCAGCCCCAAAATAGCAACCCTAGCAGCCCCAAAATAGCACCCTAGCAGCCCCTTTTGTAGCTACTTACAACCCTAATGCAGCCCAAAAAACACCCCCAAGTAGCCTCCTTTTTGTTGTTGCTTACAGCCCTAATGAAGCCCTAAAAGCACCCGCAAGCAACCTCTTTTTTACTAACGTTTACAACCCTAATGCAAATCCAACAAAAATAATCCCAAGCAACCCCCTTTTTGCTGTTGTTTACAACCATAATGTAGCCCTAAAAAACAACCCCAAGCAGCCTCCTTTTTGCTACCACTTACAACCCTAATGCAAGCCTTAAAAACAAAAACAAAAAAAAAAAAGACCCAAGTAGCCTCTTATTGTTGCTATTTACATCCCTAACACAGCCCAAAAAAACAACCCCAAGTAGGCTCCTTTTTGCAACTGCTTATAGCCAAACTTAGCAAAACCCTAAAAGATACTTGAAAACATAGCTACTGTTGTTTGCAGCAGTAGTTGTCACACATTGCTCAAAGAAACGCAGAATCTCACCTTGGCATAAAATAACTAGGGTTTATCAAAAACCCTAGTAATCGCCTACCTTGACCACTAACACCCTCACAACCCTTAACTTCCTTTCTTGTAGCCTAATCTCACAACCCCCTAAACTTGAAACAACTACCTTTAGTCTCCCTACACCTCTTTAGTCGTAATGGCTCAAAACAACCAAGTTTTAACACATATATAACATCATGATAAACAAGAACAAAAAAATCCAAGATGATATAAAAAAAACTAAAAATGGAAGAGATTACCTTGAAGAAATCAAATTAGTGCCCGTTCTATCAAGCTAAGTAGCTCACCCCCATCAACTTCGTGAACTTCTTTTCTAGCTCTCCACATGAAGAGGTTGCTAGCTCCCTTTTGCTTCACAAGTTGGTGCTCCTCCTCTTTTTGGTCGATTACTCCCAAGGGTTTTTTTTTTAAGCTACAAACCCCCCTTTTTAGTCTTATATTTCTATCTGTCTTTTATTCTTTCTCTCCTTCCCTTCAAGGTTTTTCTTCTCCTCCCCCCCCCCCCTCTTTTTTTTTGCCCCTTTCTTTCTTGTGTAGTCATAGCCCCCTTAGTCCCTATCTCTTTTCTTTTCTTTTATGGTCGTAGCCCCCCCCTCTCTCTCTCTCTCTCTCTCTCTCTCTCTCTCTCTCTCTCTCTCTTATTATATTTTTTTTCTCTCCTCTCTCCTTTAAACCCTAATCTCTCTTTAACCTATTCTCTCCCAAGCTCTCTCTTTCTAGTTCATTCTCTCTCTTCACATCCCAAGTGAGCTCCTCCCCTCTCTCCCTTGCCCTCCTTCTCTTTTATTTATAGGCAATGAGGAGGAGTTAGGTTTTCTTAAAAAATTCAAAGGATAAGAGTGTCCTTGGGGAGGTTAATTACAACCTTGTCCCTAGGGCTTATGTAGCAAGCTCTTAGGCCACCCAATTGAGCTCCCCAAGGCTACAAGGAGCCTTCTTAATACCTCAAGGAGGCCCAAAAAGGCCTTGTGAGCCCCAATTTGGCTCAATAAAGCTGTAAAGGGCAGTGTGGAAGGCCTAAAGGAACTCTAAAAGACCCCAAAACCTTGAGGGCTCTCTTAAAACTTGCCAAACACCAATAAAGCTCCATAAGGTCCTTGAGGGGCCTCTAATTTGTAAATAAAGCCTCTTAGACTCTCTTCATCCCACTAACTCAAGTAGGAAAACCTTCGAGTCAAAGTGAGCATCAACAATAAGACAGTATGATGAGCATGATGTGAAAAGAATTGTGTGTAAAAAACTATATGTAGAGCCAATGCTTTAGGGTCTATTTATAGAAACACAACACTTAAAATCAAGGTACACTTAATATTTTGAGTTTATGAAAAACATCAAACAAAGACTCAATTAAATAGGTATCTAATTCCAAGGTATATACCCCTTTCTAAAGACTCGATTAAATAGATGTCTAACTCCAAAGTACATGCCTTTCTCAAGATGATTAATAAAATTTGACAATATTAAAATATTAAAATAAACTAAGAATTCCCCCTAATTTTAATATAAATAGGCAACATGCATATAGAGAGTTTAACAAACAAAGAGGGATAATTATGCATAATGAAGGTGTGCTCTGCATTGAGCTTTCACTTAGTGAACAACAATCTTTACTCCAAAGGCAGTAGTTGTCTCAAACTTGAACTATGACTGCTTAAGGGAAATAAAGTATTACTTCTCACACATCTAGATATTGACACGACCTTTAATAGTCAGCACATTTCAGCCTCATGCTAATCCCAATTTCATGAGCATATTTGAGAATAAGTCCAATTCTCATAGAGAATGACCCCCTCTCATGCTAACATAGGTAAAATTTGCCAAAGGTGCTCACATAACTCTAATTTCCCACTCATAAAGGATACAAATTATCATTAAAATTTTTTTAAAAAATTGACCTCCCAATTACAATATAAATGCACTTACACTTTAAGGATGAGTTTAAGATAATAATACATTTCTTATGACAACTATATGATCCATTCTTCCCATTGAACCCAATTATAGGATTTTTGGTCCTTGGGTTAGGTATCCTCATACATAGTTCCTGATTTTATAGGCTTCACCCCACCTCGATATATTCTAAACCTTTTCTCTTCCAAAGGTCTTAGTTAGTGATTCTATAATATTCTCAAAAGATTTTATATAATTCAAATTAATAATGTCATTACTTAAATATGATCTCACAATACTATGCTTCCTTCTTATGAGTCTAGATTTGCCATTATAATAACAATTGTTCACTCTACAAATTGTAGTAGTGCTATCACAATTAATTAGGATAGGTGGTATTGGTTTTTTCCCAAAATAGAATTTTATATAACATATCGCTTAACCAACTTGTTTCCTCACTAGCTGACACTAAAGCAATTAGCTTAACTTCCATAGTAGAGTTTCTATCATTGTTCATTTTTTAGATTTCCAACAAATAGCACCACCACCTAAAGTAAAAAAATATAATTAGTGGTAGAGAGGGAATCACTTGACAAAGTATTCCCAATCGACATCGCAAAAATTTTCAAGTGTTCTAGGATACTTAGAGAGAAAACAAGTTATAACCTTTGGTACCAACTAATATTTCATTATACACTCAAGAGCATTCCAATGTTCTTCACTTGGCTTGCTAAAAAATCTACTGAATACTCCAACTACATATGCAATGTCAAGTCTAGTTAGATCAATTGCATATCTAAGGCTACTGATAATGCTACTATATTCCTTTTAATTAATCACTTTATTTTTATTCTCAATATGAAATAAGTGATTATTCAAATCAATAGAGACATGCTTATATTTATTATAACCATATTTATTCAAAATTTTCTCAATGTAATGCAACTGATCAAGAAATATACCATCACATGAACTTGTAATTTTCATGCCTAAAAAAGTATTAGCCTCACTTAAATCTTTCATCTCAAAATGTTTTTTGAGTGTATCTTTTGTTTTATTTATAACATGCAATTTTGAACTAAAAATTAGCAAGTCATCCATATAGAGGCTAATAATAATATGTAAATCTTCCAAAGATTTATAATAAATACACTTGTAAGAATCAGTTGATTTTTTATCCATTCTTAATCATGCAAGAATCAAATTTATCATGTCATTGTTTTGGAGCTTGTTTTAAGCCGTAAAGCGACTTGTTTAACTTATACACTCTATCTTCTTGGACAAACTCTATAAAGCCTTTAAGTTAGTCAATATAAATTTCTTTATATAGGTTCCCATGAAAAAAGTAGTTTTTACATCCATTTGATGATTTGTAGAATATAAATTGCAGCAATCAAAATTAATATTCCAACAAAATACTCCTAGAAACTAGAGAAAAGGTATAAAAAAATATCAAGCTTTTCTTTTCATTTAAACCGTTTAGCTACAAGATGAGCTTTATACTAGTCTATTGGCCCATCCAGTTTGAGTTTAATTTAAGGACCCATTTGCACCCCATGGTTTTACAACCCAGTGGTAAATCTACAAATTTCCATGTTTTATTGCAAATCAAATATTGCATCTCATCATTCATAGCCTCTTTCCAAAAAATTGCATCAAGTGATGTTAATGTATCTTGTAAGGTTATTTGACTTTCCTTTAGTTACGACTTTTCAAGGGTTTCCAGGCCTAGGGTTCAGTTAACCGACTTTATTTTCGAAACCAACCGTTTAAATTTAAGTATGGTACTTTTAAAGTATAGTATAAGTCCTTATGAACGTTTTCACCGGTTGGAAATCGCTATTTTAAGCCACAAGCTTATTTTAAAAATTAACCAAAGTGGTAGGGTTGATTTTCACCAATTTTTTTTTTCCGTATTTAGCTATATACCTATATTTAATAAAATAACAACTTGGAGATATTCATACCCTAGTTTTAGCAACAGAAATTACTTTATCAAGTAGATGATTTATTTATGAATTAGATGATGAAAAATATTGTGTGGCATGAGTATAATTTTTAATTAGCATTAAATGAGTAGGTTTTGTGAAATACTGAAATGTGACGGCTATACGTCGAGATATGAGATATGAGAAATGATATGATATGATATGCCGGTTTTTACCAAGTCATTATCCAGCAGATATGTAGTAGAGATATGTACAGTTATATGAAATGAATTATGAATACAGTTTTATACGATATAAATTGTCATATATGATAGTAGAGCCCTGTAATTATGTTGTCATGTTAAAGTACGATACCGTAGGTAAATGTATGTAGAAGTGCAATCCACATATTGAGAGTGTGGATGGGAAGGACGATTGGTGACCAAGGTAAAGTACTCCCCAAAGGTTTTCTGGGGCTCCATTTGATGCAGTAATCCCAAATGACTCAACCTTCGGGCGGCCTTCGGGTACAGATTGAGTAGGCACCATCATACTACTTTATGTTTGACTTAGCATTAGTTGGCTGACTATTTGCTAGGTCCAGCCTTTGGGCCGCACAACCCGTTATGGGGGGAAGCATGTCGCACGTGTATGTGATAGCATGACGACGCTAGTCCTATAGACCAGGCTATATTTTCTAGGCATATATGAAAACATTTACTATAGAAAGGGCTATATTGAGCCAACAATATGTTATTATGAAAGCATGTGATTTCAGATATACATTTTAGTACAATTTTAAATGCCAGTTAAATGATTAATGATAACAGTATTATGTAAACACAAAATCTCATGTTAACCACACAATGATGACAATGTAATCCGTCTTACTGAGAGGTGTCTCACCCTAATATAAAAATGTATTTTCAGGTCCTCCAAGGGATCAAGCCTAGCGTTCTTTTGGGTTGAGTTAGATAGCAGACAGTTCTTGTTAGAGCTGGTGAGATGTTAGTCAGTGTTTGTCTTTCGGGGATTGCAGTAACAGATTATGTTTTAATTATGTATAAATGTATATGAGAACAGTTAGAAACTTTGGTAAGTATTAGATGATGTTGTATTTCCGCTATGTATGTTTATACATATTAGTATGAAACACCCATTTTTCCCTTATTTAGGCGAGTTGTATATATAAGGTATTGGAAGGTTTGTATATTATATGTGTTAAGTAACAATCCGGGGCCACCTAGAGGGCCAAGGTGTTACATACTAACCCATTTTATTTATTTTGTTTGCATATTAACCCATGCTAACTCATGCATACTTAACCCATTTTACTTTTTTTGTTTGCATACTAACCCCCACTAACTCCTACTAACCCATCTATTTTACTTGCTTACTAACATTTATTTTATGTGCTTACTAACATTTATTTTACTTGCTTACTAATATTTGTTTGCTTGTATGTTATCTTATTTACTTACATTGTGTACTAACTTTGTTAGCTTTATCGTTAACCCAAGAGAGGGGTGAATTGATATTTCAAAAATTAATGTCCTAATTAAATCCCCTAACAGCAGTATTACACAACCTTATGGTCAATCTAATGCAGATAAATTAAATTAATTTAAAAATACAGTGGAAATTAAATTGCACAATAAAATTAATCAAGCATGCACCAGAAAGCGGTAAATAAGAGATGACACCCATAAATGTTATTGAGGTTCAGAAAACTACCTACGTCTCTATCTTGGCTAACAAATACAAGGATTACCACTATAAAGCTCACTTAACGGGTGGAGCGGCACCTAAACAACCAAGTCAATTAGCACAGAGTTGATCTCAACCTTTACAACCAATCCTTACCGAACTGAATTACCGCCCCCTCAAGCCACGCCTGGAATACAATAGTATTTCTCAATAATGAAACTGGTACAGTGATTATGCTTCTCAGTAAAGCAGATATGTACCCAATATAATCAATACATCACCGAATGATATAATGAAGTAAGCTTAATGTGGTCTAAATGTCTACTCTCAGATATTTATACAAATATTGCAATCAGTGCGTGAGAGTATAAATGATATGATCTTTGTGTCAAAATAATGATTTCAATCACAATGAACAAACAAAGATCCTTAGCACACTTTAAATATCTCAAAAAATATTTTTCTACAAATATAAATCTCAAGAGATATTCAGATTTAATTTATAAAACGATTTGATCTTGTGTTTAATAAGATAAAATCAATCAAAGGATGTTGCAACAAATTTTTTTTTGCATACGCACAAATATCTCAACAAATTATTTCTCAAAGTAAATTACACGAGATATTTGAAGATGATTTGAAAAATATTTTTAGCAATCAAAAAACATTGCGAACTCCTTGAGATATTGCAATGAGAATGCAATACTCGCAAGCTCAAATGAAGTTTCCCTAAAGAAGACTTATCAATAAAGTCTCATAGGAAAAACTTAAAGCTTTGCTCCCAAAGAAAATAATCTCAATCAACCAAGCATGGGAGAGCAAAGGCTTAATAACAAGGACACTCAAGCATACACTTACGAAGGGATTTTTGCAATAAGAACTAACAAGAGTGGGTGTAGGAGGCTTCAAAACGAGTATATGAGAATTTTGAATTTCAGAAATTTTTGCTAATCAAGGTTGCTAATTAGGTGCTAATATTTTCAAATGAGGGGGTATATATAGACTACCCCATAATTATAATCGTCTAGGACACATAGGATATTATTAGGATTGTTTTAAAACAATTTAGCACAATTAACCCTGTTTAAAAATTTCGTGGGACTAAGACTTGGTTTTGTTGTTGTTGTTGTTGTAACCCTGTTTAAAAAATTTAACTATGGTAAAAAAAATTTCCAACCCAAGAGCACCGGTCGACCGGACTTGAGATTCGGTTGACCAAGTGACAAAGTTCGATCGATCAGGAGAAATTTGAACTGAGAGTTCAGCTGACCAGACTAAGGGTCCTAAGGGTAATTTTTCCATTTCTACGCTATTCAGTCGACCAGGTGATTTTGAACTATGAAGTTCGGTCGATCGGGCAGTTGGATTCTCCCATGTGGGGGTTCAGTCGACTAGGGTGTTGAAAGTATAAATCCGGTCGGTCGACCGAGGAGTCAAACGTTGCCTGTGTGGGAGTTCGGTCGACCAAGTTGTGTGAACTTGGTAAGGTACGGTCAACTTAGCTATGGTCAAACTGTTGACCTCTTTATACATTCCAGTTCGATCGATCGAACTTGCATTTTTAATGCATTTCGGTTCCAATTTCCTTATGCAATCACCCTATCCATATAAGCATATATGTTTATGTATGCATGTGGGTCCTAAGGTCATTCTAGGTCTCTTTGAGCTAACCTATCATATTATGCATGTAATGCATTAGATTATTATAGACCATTTTCTTCCAATTACTATTACATACTCGCAATACATAAAAATGAATTTATAGTACAACACAAATATGGTCTTCAGGGTCTTCACGCTCTACTTCATGTGCCATCATTTTGATTTGCCAACTATATACCTGCACATATCCTTATATAGCTGTCAAATACAACAAGTATTTTGTTATTATCAAAACTGGGCGTGACCTATAATGTCAATAAACTTGTTTACTCACTCACACAAACTCTTGCGCACACCCGTCTTTACACACATTCATGCATATATTAACACTCACAACCACGTACACTTTACATGCCCACATGCATATATACATACATCCACGCACAAATGCATCATGATCCATGACATCATCCATTCATGCACGTGTCTACCCATCACACATCATGCATGCATGCATGCATGCATGCTCATTCTTGCCCATGCACACACGCATCAGCATCCATGACATCATCCATTCATGCATGTGCCTACCCATCACACATCATGCATCCATCACACATCATGCATGCGTGCATGCTCATTCTTGCCCATGCACACGTACACTCATGTATTACATCATCACCCGTGACTTGATCCATTCATGCATGCGCCTTCCCATCACACATCATGCATGCGTGCATGCTCATTCTTGTATATGCATCATGCATCATTCACACGTCATGCATGCTCACTATTTGCTACACACACATATGCTATGCACCCACACGCACCATGACACCACACATGACACCGTGCACATTCTCCTGCACACACTTTAATATGCACTTGAACGCACACAACCCACGTGAAAGGCAACGTGTGTTGACTATTGGTATTGACCAAGACCTTAAAGTGGTTTTCCCCCGGGATCAGTCAATGTTTGACCTGTTCACTCCTCCTGAACTAGTTAGCATCGATTTTCTTCATTTTATTTATTTTGTATCATTTCAATGTTTGAAAAGTTCACAAAAATGTTAGAAAAAGCCCAAAAATTTTAGAAAATTTCAAAAATATTTTCAAACTTTAACTTCCATGGTTTTCATCTTAATTTTATTTGTACTATTTTGAAGTTCGGGAAAAATATTGAAAAATCACCAAAATCACAAAAAATGTTTTCACACTTAGAAAAAAAATCGCAAAAGTATTTTTTTAGGCCCAGAAAATCATTTCCATCCCGAACAAATTCCAAAAACCTCTCGGAATATTACTTTTCACTTAGAAAATTCTATAAAGATTTCAAAACTCCAGGAGTGTATTTTTGTAAATTATTTTCTCAATTTTCCATTCCGATGATTGCAAAGGGAGACATTGAGCTCTTCGGAGTATGAAATGCCCTGGTTATGAGGGAATACTTATATAGTATTTTATTTTGTGCATTTTTTTTTTGATTTTTGAAAAGGATTAATTTTTAAAGGCTTATTAAATTTATTTTGGGATAATTTTTGATTAATTAGATACCGTTCGTAAGAACGGGTGCGTAGGGGATGCTAATACCTTCCTCTTGCGTAACCGAACTCCCGAAGCTGACTCTGGTAATGCAGACCAATTCTACCCTTAATTGGGTAGTAATCAAGTGTTCTAACCGCACTCCAAAAGGTCCATCACATCTTATTTTTCCACGAAAATACTTTTTAAAAATTCACCCCATTTTTCCCAGTTCGCAGCCGCACCTTTGCAGTGTTTGGCGGGTCCGGGGCGTCGCGACAATAATAATAATAGAGGATAAAAAACATTGATGCATATGTTTGGTAAAAAGATGGACCTCCTTTTGGGTTTAAAATATCGCACATGTTTCTCCTGAGATTTCAAAAATTTCATAAACTTCATTGACGTTCAATTATTGAGATAATTGATAAGGAGTGGCATAATTAGAGTATCTCATAATTAATATATCACAAAATTAATAGAACAAGTTTCATATTAGAATAAAAATTTAATATACAAACTCTTTTTACCTTGTCATCTAAGAGACATTGATTAAATAATGTTTATAACAAGATCCAACATTTAGATCTTAAAAAATTTAAAAAGATATAAAATCTAAGATGAATTATTTTCAGTTGTACAATTTAAACGATGTTAAATAAAAGGGTAAAACACATTAATTTTCTCTAAAATTTGGTAAAAGAAATTAAGAACCTCTCCTGATATTTCAAAAATTTCATACACCTTCCTATCATTTTAAAAATTTTACATACTTCTCTTCATATGATATTGCCTAAAGAAAAAAATGTCTTTTGATCAAGAAAGTTTATGTCTTTTTGGTTAATTTAAAGAAAAATAAAAAAATTTGTGAAATTGAGAGGGAATTTTTGAAAATTTTAAAATTTTAGAAAAAATTCATTTTTATTTTTTATTTTTTTACCAATCTTCTGTGAGTGGCTTTTACCTAAAAGAAAATAAAAAAAATAAAAATCCCTTAACATCATGTGTCTGTTTCAGAATAATACTTCTTAACAAGAAGTTTGTTCAAAATTTTATTTCGGTGAAAACCTGCCCTTTAAACTGAACTCAAAAGCAAGTTGTCATTCCGTTAATCCGTTTCACCGGCAAAAGTTAAAAAGAGAAAAGAGGAAAAATGCTGATCCTAAAATGTGGGGAGTCGATGGTTCTGTCTGCAGCTTTGCCCTTCGGGCTTTTGGCCACAGAAATGGAGGGAGCTCTTTCCCACATGTATCCTTTCTCTTCCGTCCGTCACTCCCGCTTTCGTCATCTCCGCAACAAACCTGAACTCAGCTCCGACCAACCACCGTTACTGCCTCCATCGATTCTTCTTCGAGCAGTCGGTTCTGCAGAGACGCGCCAAGCTTCTCCTAAGCCATCGAAGTTTACGAAAAGAGCCCGGCAGCGTTTCACGGCGTTATCTACCTCCAACACAGGTAATCTCTTCCATTCAGTTCCGGAGAAAATGTGTCACGAGGAAGTATACTGAACTGTACAGATATCTGTATACGTATCAGTGAGGACTTAGGAAGATTTTTTAGTCCCCAAACTCTTTTGGATCATAGGAAGATGTTTGAACCGAAGAACAATGCCAAATTGTCTATGCAATTTTGTTTTGGGATAAAGTTTTCAGTTGGGGCCTAAACACACTCTGATACCACTGCGAAACAGGCAAATTAACAAGAGAAGAAACTGGACATCCACCTATTTAAACTGGTTTCTGGGAGAGTTCCGCTTACTATTCATTTAAAAAAATAGAAGTTGCGTACAGCAGATTTGTAAACCACTTTTTCAATCTTTAAAAAGTTTCCTTTTTGTTTGTTTGGGGAGCTTTAGGAAGTTAGGATTTGGAAGCTATATATTTTTTTAGAACAAATTATTCATTTGTTCCCAGAAAACTCTAGTCGTTACAAGAAAAGTATCACAAAAGCACATTTTAAATGATATTGCATCACATGATTTGTTAAAATTTATTGGGTGTAAAAAGGTTAACTACTTCCAAAAAGTTAACAAAAAGCTTATTAAGACAAAAATAAGAAAACAATTACATAGAAAGAGGATTAGGCATCCTCCAAAACATATCAAAAACCAGGAAAAGAGAAAATACAAAAGATGTAGATCAACCCTGCCTTCCAGTCCCTTTGGATATTAGAGAGCATAAGACCCTGAAAAACCCCAAAAGAATGAGCCCAAAATGAAACCAAAAATGCTTTTCCCCCAAATCAAACTCGAGGGAGTCTTCTGATCTCTAAAAATTCTGGTGTTTCTTTCAAGGAAAGTGTCCACAACATGAGCAAAACCCGCACAACTCCACAACCTTTTCTTTTCCCTACTCCTTCCTAAACCCTAAAAATGCAATGCAATGAGCTCATGAACGGCCTGCGGTGCCACCCAACCTCACCAGAACAGAAAAACAGAGTGTTCCATGAAAATCTTGTCACCTGTCATGCAAAAATAAATGACAATTAATCTCATTCTTCTCACAATGCATCATGCAAAGATCTTACCTGAGAGCTTTGTGAGGCCTCCTAGTCTGAAGGAAGTTGTCGTATTAGCTCGGTTGAAAACCAAAGTCCAAAAATAAGGGCAAATTTTAAAAGAGACTTTAGCCTTTCACACAAATTTATCCAAATAGAAGGCACTACGGCGAAGAGATTTAGTATGGTGGACAAAAAAAAGACTGAAGAAAAAGACACCAAAGAGCCCCAAATCCAAAGCCTAGCATCCCCTCTCCTATTAGGCTTGAAAGAATTCAGAATGCTTAACAGGAAAGTGAGCTCGATTATTTCTCTTATTGAGAATCCAGAAAAAAAAAAATGGAAGTCCCAAGATACAATACACCTCCATTAGAAGAATAGAATTGTAAAACTGATGCATTATGAATGGAAGGTAGTCTATACAAATGAGGCACTAAAGATTCCAACAAAGTCTCACTCACCCAAATATCCTCCCAAAAACAAATTGTATCCCCAATTTCGATAGAAAAATGGATGAGGGGAAAAAAACAACCAAAAACCCGTGAGACAAATTTCCTGGGGCTTGCATGAATGAATCAATTCCTTTATATTAGTTCCTTTCCAAAAGTTTGTTTTCATGAGCCACAAGAGGCCAAACTAAGGCTTAGTCCTTCTACTTAATGTATGTCCATGATTCTTACAAGAACAATCCCCCAAGTATAAGGAGAAAAAGGGTTTACACTACTTTAAAACAGACAACCCTAATCCCCATTGACCCATGCCTTAAAAATCTTACAAAGTGTATACTACCCTACAATTGTTGGTTACAAGAAAATCCTCATATTGTGTTTTCATTCAAGTATGACATCCACCCAAACCTACACGACGACTCTTTCAATTGTCACGAGAACATTTCCTATAATCCTTGCAACAACTTATAATAGTCTTTATGGCCTAGAGCACAAATGTGGCAACCAAGAAATCTATCATAGGTGTTGGGGATGTGGTTCATATTCAGAGCGGATCACATTACCGGAGAAAGTTACGTGAAGTGAGAGACAATTTCATGATAGGAGTTTGCAGCACTAAGGGCAAACAATCGACGGATTGGGCCCTAACTGTTGACGGTTTTAGGCAGTACGCAGGATGTTATTTTCTCAGCCCCAACCGTCGATGGTTTGGCTAAACCATCAACAATTACTATCGGCATAGATTACGTAATTTGAATTCGGGGACTTGTAGATTGGTCTTATCTGTAGGATTTTCCTTCGAGGGATCACTATAGATGTAGTTTAGGTTTACTAGAACCCTTCTATAGGCATTGGGTTCATACTTAAACAATATTGTAACCTACAGATTGTAGCTTTGACATTGATCATAGTGAAAATTGAAGTGCTGCTACCGTGGACGTAGGCTATTGCCAAACTACGTAAATCTTGTGTGTTCTAGTTGTGTTTTTGCTTCTTCTTATTATTGTTTGATTGCTTCTTGAGTATATTTCATCATTGAGTGATTGCATTGGTGGTTGTTGATTGTTCGTGTTTGATTGTGTGCTTCTGCTGCATGTGTTCAAGTTGAACGAACAACAATAAGTGGTATAAGAGCTATTGGTTCTACAATGGCTAGAGTCTCTTCAATTAAGTTCGATGTAAACAAGTTCGAGGGAATTGGTAATTTCGGGCTTTGGCAACGAAGGGTGAAAGATCTACAAGTGCAACAAGGGATGGTGAAGGCTTTGTACGGAAAGAAGCCGAACGACATGAATGAAGCAAGTTAGAAGAGCTTGAAGCGAAGGCGGTTTCCATGATCTGACATTGTTTGGCCGATGATGTTATGTACAACGTCATGGATGAGGAATTGCCAACTACGATTTGGTTGAAGCTTGAAAGCCGGTACATGTCCAAGTCGCTTACGAACAAGTTGTATCTTAAGCAAAAGCTTTATTGGCTTAAGATGGCAGAGAGTTTGGACCTTTCTCAGCACATCAACACTTTTAATCAAATCATTAGTAATCTGAAGCGCATCGATGTGAAGTTTGAGGAAGAGGATAAGACATTGATGCTACTAAATTCCCTACCGACGTCTTCTACATACAAAAACCTGGTTACGATGCTAACTTGGGAAAAAGAAACCATGGAGTTGGAGGATATCACGAGTGCGTTTCTGGGGTTCCACCAAAGGAAGAAGGCTAGCGACGAAGGTTCACATGTTGAAGGGCTCGTGGTGAAGGAGAATCGGGATCATGGGAGGAACGGTTTCTGTGGTGGATCGAGCGGCCATAGGGCTTGGTTCAAGTTCAGGAAGAAGAAGGACGTACAGTGTTTTAAGTGCGACAAAATAGGGCGCTTAAAACCCAAGTGTCCAGAAAGGAGGAAGGGAGGTGTTGAAAGCAAGGAAGGTTCATCAACGGCGGCGAATGTAGTTGTAGAAAGGGACTTTGGGAGCGGTGATGGTGATACGCGCTTGGTTTCATTGGAGTCAGATGAGTTTACAGATTCTTGGATTTTGGACTCTGCATGTTCATATCATATAATGCCCAATAAGGACTGGTTCATTACGTATAGACTGGTTAGTTCTGGTTCAGTTCTGATGGGGAACAATGCTGTGTGCAAAGTGATCAGGATAGGGAATATTAGAATCAGAATGTACGATGGTGTAGTGTGGACATTGTGTGATGTGAGGCATATACAAGAGTTGAGGAAGAATCTGGTTTTGTTAGGCACCTTGGATTGTAATGGTTTCAGTTATAAATCCAAAGGTGAGGTAATAAAGGTGAGTAAGAGAGTTTTGACCATGATGAAGGGGAAGAGAGTGTCAGATAATATTTACACACTACTGGGTACCGCGGTTATAGGTGGAGCTGCAGCCGTAGAGTTTGAATCTGACAGTACTCTTCTGTGGCATATGTGTCTAGGGCATATGGGAGAGCGTGGGATGTAGGAATTTCACAAGAGAGATCTTCTAAAGAGAGGAAAATCATGTAAGCTGGAGTTCTGCAAGTACTGCATGCTTGAGAAGTAGAATCGGGCCGTGCATAAGACGGAGGGAGTACTGGACTACATTCATTTTGACGTTTGGGGACTAGTGAGAGTGGCATCACGAGGGGGACAAGTATATTTTGTGAGTTTTATCGTCGACTACTCACGAAAGGTCTGAGTTTACTTCATGCGTCACGAGTTAGAAACGTTTTCCAGGTTCAAAGTGTGGAAAGCTAAAGTGGAAAACCAGACCGGGAGAAAGATCAAATTCCTCAAAACAGGCAATGGGACTGAGTACACAAACTCGAGATTTAGAGAATTTTGTAAGCTACAAGGCATAAGGAGGCATTTTATCGTGCGCTGGACATCGCAACAAAACAGTGTGGCGGAGAGGGTGAACTGAACCCTGACTAAAAGGGCTCGGTGCCTCAAGTTGCAGGCTAGGCTCGCCATGAATTTCTGGGCTGAGGCGGTTAGTGTGACGTGTTTCTTGGTAAACAAATCACCTAGGGCATCACAGAATGGGAAAGTTGCTGAAGAGGTGTGGACTAGTGAAAAGGTAGACTACTCTGGTCTTAGAGTATTTGGGTGTCCAGCCTATGCGCACATCTCGGGTGAGTAGAGATCTAAGCTTGAGACGAAGTCTAGACGGTGCATCTTTTTGGGGTATCAGAAAGGTGTGAAAGGGTTCAAGCGGTGGGATCCAGTGGCAAACAAGTTGGTGATCAGTAGGGATGTAGTTTTCGATGGGAAAATTATGTTGCGGCATACTCAAGATGAAATAGAGAAACAGATGCCATAAAATCGCAGCAGCAATGAGTGTGCAACTCAGGTTGAATCAGAGACTCAAGGTAGACATGCAGGGATTCCTAGCCTGAGAGATCAGCTAGCGGTGCAGTTGGAGTCAGAAACTCAGGGTGGCGATGACACAGGGAGTTCTAGCTCGGATGACTAGTAGCCGCGTCGGAGTATAGCTGTAGACAGACCTAGATGCGTCGTTAGGCTACCACCAAGATATGATTTTGATGGTCTGGTGTCTTATGCGCTTATCACCAACAGTGGGGATCCTACTACCTATCAGGAGGCGATGCATAGACAGTAGAAGGGTAGCTTGATAGGCGCTATGGTGGAGGAGATGGAGTCATTGCATAAGAACCAGACGTGGGACTTGGTGGAGCTTCTAGCTGGGAAGCAGGCAAATAGATGCAAGTGGGTATACAAGAAGAAGGAAGCAGTTTCAGAAAGGGAAAGAGAAAAGTACAAGGCTCGCTTGGTAGCAAAGGGAAACTTGCAGAAGAAAGGAGTAGATTATAATGAAATCTTCTCTCCTGTGGTCAGACACACTTCCATCTGGGTAGTGTTGGGATTGGTGGCGCACATGATATGCATCTGAAGCAGATGGACGTAAAGATGGCATTCCTCCATGGTGACCTGGTGGAGCTGATTTACATGACACAACCAGAAGAGTTCAGCCAAACTGGACAAGAGCATTTAGTCTGCAAACTGAACAAGTCACTGTACAGGCTAAAGTAGTCTTCGAGGCAGTGGTATAAGAGGTTTGACGCTTATATGACCCAGATTGGCTACTGGAGGTGTGAGTACGATTGCTGCGTCTATGTGAGGAAACTTGTGGATGAGTCTCTTATTTTTCTGCTGCTATACGTAGACAATATGCTAATTGTTGCTAATGACATAACCGAGGTAGATCGGTTGAAAACTCTGATGCGAAAGAAATTCAATATGATTGACTTGGGTGCAGCTAAAAGGATACTTGGCATGGAGATTCGTGGAGACCGAGCTGTTGGGAGACTATGGTTATCTTTGGGCGGCTATGTGGAGAAGGTGTTGGAGAGGTTTAGAATGACCAATGCTAAGCTGGTGAGCATGCCTTTGGCGAGTCATTTCAGACTGTCTACCGCCCAATGCTCAAGGACGGATGATGAGGTTCAGGATATGTCGAGGGTCCTCTATGCTAGCGCAGTGGGGTGTCTGATGTAAGCTATGGTGTGTACGAGGCCGGAGCTGGCACATGCTGTCAGTGTGGTGACTAAGTTCTTCTCGAATTCGGGTCGATAACATTGAGATGCTGTGAAGTGGATTCTCAAGTACTTGAGGGGTACGATTGGATATTGCATAGAGTTCATAGCACAACAGAGTGATCCATTGGTGGTGGGGTGTGTGGATGCTGATTACGAAGGAGGCCTGGATGACAGGTTGTCTACCACGGGGTACCATTTACTCTAGTGAGAGGACCTATTTGTTGGAGGTCTATGGTGCAGTTGCTCATGGCTTTGTCTACTACCGAGTCAAAGTACATGGTAGTGGCTGATGCTGCCAAGGAAGCTTTGTGGCTTACGGGGTTAGTCAGAGAGCTGGGTGTCCAATAAGGTGGAGTTCAGCTGTAGTGTGACAGTCGGAGTACCATTTACTTGGCGAAGAATCAGGTGTACCATGCGAGGGCGAAACACATTGATGTGCGATATCACAGGGTCAGGGAACTGATTACTTCAGGGGAACTTCTTTTCTTAAGAATGTCCATACATCTAAAAATGTAGCTGATATGCTGACGAAGCTGATCACGACAGACAAGTTCAAGCATTGCTTGGACTTGTTCAACGTCTCCAAGTGCTAGAGGGGAGACAGACCCAATCTAATTGCTTGGGTGGAGTAGTGGTTATGCTTTCAGATTTCCAAGGTGGTGAAATTTCACCAAGGTGGAGATTGTTGGGGATGTGGCTCATATTTATAGTGGATCACATGTACTGGAGAAAGCTACATGAAGTGAGGGACAATTGCATGAGAGGAGTCTGCAGCACTGAGGGCAAACCGTTGACGGATTGGGCCCTAATATTTTAAGGATTTTTTTTAAGCAAAGAAGTTTATTAGAAGAGATAAGTCTGTACGTATGAAGAAGAAAAAGGAAAAGAAAAAGGGAAAAAAATTTGGAGAATAAGAAATCCTCCCTTTACAGCAAAAACAGAAAATTACAACAAAAGATCATCATAATCTGAAAGCCAAACTCAATGAAGCAGGGGAAACAGTCCAGCTGCAGCTCCTCCAAAGAAACAGATGAAAAAAGCCATTAACTGACACCCACAGTGATGTAAGATAAGCCACTCTACTCCAAACCAAATTATTAGTAGTGGGCCAGTGGTTATTTGTTTAAAAATTCTGGTGTTTCTCTCTAACCAAGCACACCAAAAAACAGCTATAATGGTACATCGCCACAAGGCTTTCCTATCCATTCATTTTTCCAAAACCTCTAAATGTGATAGAGCAAAAAGCCTTCATGGTGAAGGGACGAATCCAGTCTTCATTACATATACCAAATAAATTATTCTAGATAATCCAAGTAAAGGGGCAATGAAGAAACAAATGTGAGCAAGTCTCCCTACTTCTCAAATGAAGGACACAAACATCTGATGATAGGGCCTTATTAAAGCATCTCTACTAAAACACATCATTAGTATTTAATTCTATCAAGAATCTCAGTCCAAATAAAAGCTTTTATTTTTGAGGGAGCTTTAGCTTTCCAGATCAAAGAGTACAAACCAAAAGGATCCACATTAGAGTTGTGAGCCAAATAGGAGAAAAACGATTTACAAGAGAAATCCCCAAATTATCATTCCCTAAGTGCATGTAAGAATAATCGGGCAAATTAGTTAAAAGAGTCAACTCATCAATCTCTCTATCATTAGGATTTATTTCGAAATGGAAATTCCGAGAAAGATGATCCCCTTTGCGAAAGAAAAAAATCAGACATAGGGGTATCATGAAGAATAGAGACTTGGTAAGATAGGGAAAAGCAATAGCCAACAACATCTCTGCAATATGAAGGTCCTCCTAGAAATGAATTTGCTCCCCATTACCCACCATATACTGGATTTTTGGAAAGAAATAATCATAAATTTGAGATATAAACTTCTATGGACCCACATGAGTAATATTAACCCCAACTTTAGCATCCCACTCATTCTGTAGTAGACCAAATTTACTATGAATTACCTATGCCAAAGAGAATTTAGATTCAAAGGAAAGCGCCATAACCATTTCCTTACCAAAAGAATGTTTTTGGACACCAAATTACCAAGACCTAGACTTCCCTCCCTTTTAGACCTACATAGAGTCTCCCAGCCTACAAGGTGATCTCTTCGACTTTCTCCCCCACTTGACCACAAGAAATACCTCCATAGTTTCTCAAGCCTTTGCACTACTCTCACAGGAATTCTAAGAAGATAGAGATATTACAATGGAGTGGAAGATAGACACGCGTGGATAAGAGTAATCTAACCCCTTGAGGTGAAGAACGCTCCTTTCCACCCATCTAGTCTCGTAGCCACTATCTCAAAAATAGGATCCCAGAAAGAATCAGCATTAGGTTTACCACCTAAGGGAACACCTAAATAGATAATCGACCAAGTCAAAACCGCACAATCCACAAGCCTAAGAAAAGGGTTAACTGTAGAAATCCTGAAGATTATTAGAAATTCCAAGAATACAGGGTCAATATAGGGATTTAATGGGCAGATTTTATGCATTTATTTTAGGCAATTCTTTCCTTGTTAATATGCCGTTGTATTATATATAGAGAGTAGTGGTTGTACAAAAATTAATTCAAGAAATACATAAATTATTCATTCTAATTTCATGGTATTAGAGCTAGAAGATTAAACCTAGCTATCAGTGGCAGAAACCGCCGGCCAAAGTAAAGGTTCGATGACCTCTGATTCTCACAAAGGGGAGAATGAAGCCATCTCCACCATGGGCTCAACAGGACTCGACAACTCGTCCTTCCAGCTCACGGTCGAGAAGATGAATGGCAAGAACTACCGAGAATGGGCACAATCGATCAAACTTGTGATTGATGGCAAGGGAAAGTTGGGATTTCTTACCGGTGAGACATGGAGACCTGCCCCAATCGAAGTTGCCGCCCTTTGGAAATGGGAATTGGAAAACTTCATGGTCACGACGTGGCTAGTAAGCTCCATGAAGCCGTTGATCGGGAGGACCTATCTCTTCCTGCCATTGGCGAAGGAAGTCTGGGATGCCGTACGTGAGACCTACTCCGATGCCAAGAACTCGTCCCAAATCTTTGAGCTTAAGACAAGATTGTGGCTGAAGAAACAGGGAGAAAGGGATGTTTCGAATTATTATATGAAGATGAACGCTCTTTGGCAGGAGCTAATGCTCGGGAGATAGTGTTCGATATAAAAAATGCCTTAAAAATGAACGGGTATTTGAGTTTCTTGCTGGTCTAAATCGGACCCTTGACGATGTCCGCGGAAGAAATCTGGGATGCCATCCTTTACCATCGACATGCGAAGTTTTCTTGTGAAGTTTTCTAAGAAGTAAGACGAGAAGAAAGTAGGCATAAGGTAATGCTGAAGGAGACGGTCTCTACTAATCATACTGGACCAGAAATGTTTGCCTTGGTATCTCGAGGGACTCTTCCAGGATCGAGTTCAAGACAACAGAAGGGACGCCCTTGGTGTGAACATTGTCGAAAAATTGGTCACACTAAGGAGACATGTTGGGAGATACACGGAAAACCAGATGATTGGAAGCCACGACAAGGCAACAAAAATCGTGGCTACCAAGCCACGGTTGACAATCAAGCTGAAAGACCACAAGGGGAGAAAAGTACAAATAATTCCAAATCAAGTGGTGCATTTAACTCTGAGCAGTTGGAACAACTTTACAAAATGTTCTCTACCTTTCAGACTTCGGGTCAGTCTTCCACAAATAATTCTTCAGGTTCTTTAGCCCAAAGAGGTAATTTCTTGCAAGCCTTGAGTATAAATTCTAGATCCAAAACTCCTTGGATTATTGATTTTGGTTCTTCTGATTACATGACCGATGCCAATCATCTTTTCTCATCATATTCACCCGGTGCTGGAAATTTGAAAGTTAAAGATGGATCACTCTCGTCTGTCACAGGCAAAGGGAATATCCAACTCTCTAACTCTATCACACTGGAGTCTGTTCTTCATGTTCCTAATTTATCTTAGTAATTTACTATCCATTAGCTAGTTAACGAAAAATTCCAATTGTTCTGCTAAATTTCTTCCCTCTCATTGTGTTTTTCAGGACCTATCATCGGGGAAGACGATTGGCAGCGCTAAGGAGTATGAGGGACTCTACTACTTTGAGGAGGCTACTGTGAGTGAACAATGTCAAATTGCTAGCTGTGATTCTGCATCTGTTCCTAAGGATAGTAATATTTTGTTATGGCATTTTAGAATGGGTCATCCCAATTTCCAGTATTTGAGATAGTTATTTCCTTCCATTTTTTCAAATAAAACATCATTTGATTTTCAATGTGAGATCTGTGAAATTGCAAAACACCACCGTACTTCTTTCCCAAAGTCCAAATACAAACCAACCGCACCGTTTACGATGATTCACAGTGATGTATGTGGCCCATCTAACACTCTCAATCGTACCCACACAAAATGGTTTGTTACTTTCATTGATGATCACACTCGCATTTGTTGGGTATACTTGTTAATAAACAAAACTGAAGTGCATTATGTGTTTATCAATTTTCATTCCATGATTCAAACACAATTTCACACAAACATTCAAATTATGCATACAGATACTGGCACTGAATATTTTAATAGTATTTTGGGAAATTATTTACGAGAACATGGGATAATACATCAAAGTTCATGTGTTGACACACCCCAACAAAATGGGGTTGCCGAACGAAAAAACAGACATATCCTTGAAGTAGCTCGTGCATTGCTGTTTACTACCAATATGCCAAAAATGTTTTGGGGGGATGCCATTCTCACAGCTACGTACCTCATTAATAGAATGCCCGGTTGGGTTCTCTCCTTTGCTTCACCTCTTCAAAAATTTGAGGCATTTTTCCCAAACTCTCGCCTCAGCTCAAATCTATCTCTCAAAAGTGTTTGGTTGTACTGCTTTTGTCCATATACATCATTGCAATAAATTGGATCCATGCGCTCTCAAGTGTGTCTTTCTTGGCTATTCTCCTACCCAAAAAGGGTACAAATGTTATGATCCTGCAACAAAAAGGGTATTCGTTAGTTTCGATGTTACTTTCTTTGAAACTACTCCTTACTTCAAAAAACCCTCGCTTCAGGGGGAGACTTTGGGTAGTAAAGAAGCTCAAGTTTTGGATTTCAATACCTTTTTTACTACACCTGTCCCAAACACTGAGTTTGTCTTGAAAAATGCTTCTAATATGCCAAATACAGAAGAAAATTTGAATTCAAGGGGAGATGCAGGACAACAATATAACAAGGAGATACTTGTCTACTTAAGAAAGCCAAAATTAAAGGACACAGAGAATCTTATACCTGAAGCACCCAAAGAGTCGGAATCGGTGATTGATCCAAGCAATCATGAGTCTTCATCCACTCCTGATCAGGTAATGTCTTTCAGTAATCTTGAGTCCTCCTTTGATAAACCTACATAGGATGATCTCAATTTACCTATTGCTCTCAGAAATCTCATTTCCAAATTCGTGTCTTATAATACTTTGTCGACAGGGTGTCGTGTTTTTACCTCTAATCTTGACAATTTAAAAATTCCTAAGAATATTCAGGAAGCTCTTGAGATCCCTGAATGGAGAGAGGCAGTTATGGAGGAAATGCGAGCCTTGGAAAAAAATGGAATGTGGGATGTGATGAATCTACCGAGAGGAAAGAAACCAGTGGGCTGCAAATGGGTGTTTACTGTGAAATACAAGGCTGATGGGACAATGCAATGGTACAAAGCTTGCCTTGTTGCAAAAGGGTTTACTCAAACCTATGACATTGACTACACAGAGACTTTTGCACCTGTGGCTAAACTGAATACCGTTTGAGTTCTCCTAGCCTTGGCAGCCAACCTAGATTGGCCACTCCAGCAACTTGACATCAAGAATGCTTTTTTGAATGTTGAATTGGAAGAAGAAGTCTTCATGATGATACCACTAGGATTTTGTAAAAGGGGTGAAGAAAACAGAGTATGCAAACTAAAAAAGTCCCTGTATGGACTCAAACAATCTCTGAGAGCCTGGTTCGATAGATTTACAAAGGTGATTAGGAGCCAAGGATATCAGTAAGGACAATCTGACCATACTATGTTCTTCTGGCAATTTGAAGATGGGAAGAATACAATTCTGATTGTATATGTCGATGACATCATCATAACTGGAGATAACATAGCATAAATGGACAGGTTGAAGAAAGTCTTGGCCACTGAGTTTGAGGTAAAGATTTGGGACAAATGCGGTATTTTTTGGGGATGGAAGTTGCTAGATCAAAGAAGGGAATCAATGTTTCTTAAAGGAAGTATGTCCTAGACCTCCTATCTGAAACTGACATGCTTGGGTGCAAACCAAGCGACACTCCCATTGAAGCAGGAAAGAGAAGAGAAGACATTGGAAAACCTGTTGAACGAGAAAGGTATTAGAGATTAGTTGGCAAACTAATTTACTTATCACACACTAGACCTAATATCGCATTTGCAGTGAGTGTGGTGAGTCAACACATGCATTCGCCGAGGGAAAGTCATCTAGAAGTAGTGTACAAGATCCTTATATATCTCAAGGGATCTCCAGGCAAAGGACTATTTTTCAAAAAATGTGAAAGCAAAGAAATAGAAGTCTTTACAGATGCCGATTGGGCGGGATCAACAGAAGATAGAAGACCCACTTTCGGGTACTGCACCTTTGTATGGGGAAACTTGGTGACTTAGAGAAGCAAGAAACAGAACGTTGTGGCCAGAAGTAGTGCTGAAGCAGAGTTTAAAGCAGTTGCGCAAGGGATATGTGAAGGACTATGATTACGAAAACTCTTGGAGGAGTTACATGTCACAGTAAAGTTCCCTATCAAACTCTATTGTGATAACAAAGCAGCCATTAACATCTCTCTCAATCCAATCTAGCATGACAAAACCAAACATGTAGAAGTGGACAAACACTTTATTAAGGAAAAGGTTGAAGAAGGAACCATTTGCATGACTTATGTTCCTACCAAAGAACAAACAGCCGACATTTTCACCAAAGGACTATCTTGACAAAGTTTTGATGATTTCACATACAAGTTGGATATGATTAACATTTATGATCCAACTTGAGGGGGAGTGTAGAAATCCTGAAGATTATTAGAAATTCCGAGAATACAGGGTCAATAATACGAGAGATTGTATAGGGATTTAATGGGCAGATTTTATGCATTTATTTTAGGCAATTCTTTCCTTGTTAATATGCCGTTGTATTATATATAGAGAGTAGTGGTTGTACAAAAATTAATTCAAGAAATACAGAAATTATTCATTTTGATTTCATTAACATTAATGCCAAGGCCCACCAAACTACTCTTAGAAAAGTTAGTCGTCAAATCGGAAACTTTCTCAAATACTTGAAGGATGGTTAGCAAATTAGAAAAGCAACCCATGTTATATGTGAGAAAGAGAATAGTCATCTGTGAATTGGAGATGCAAAATCATACACTCCTCATACCTATCTTAATCCCCTCCACCAACACTCTATCAACTCCCGTCTTAATCATCTTGCTCAAATCATCAACTGCAATAGTAAAGAGAAAAGGGGAGAGAGGATCCCTTATTTTTATTCCTGGACACATGAAACCAGGACTTAGCTTCACCATTAAATAGGATAGAGAAACCCACCAAAGATAAGCACCCTTTAGTCCATTTCCTCCACCTCAGACTGAAACCTTTTTCATCCATAACCTTGTCAAAGAAATTCTAGTTTACCCTATCATAAGCTTTTCCAAAATCTAGTTTCAGCACTAGTCCCCTCTTTTTGCTATGAACAACATCTTCAACCACCTCATTAGCTATCAAGGTAGCTTCAAGGATTTGTCTGTCACTTATAATAGCACTTTGGTTGAGAGAGATAGTATCCTCTAGAACGATAGCCAATCTCTTAGATAGCACCTTAGTCAAAATTTTATAGACACTCATGACTGAGCTAATTGGTCTAAAGTCCTTAACTTTAATTGCACAAATCTATTTTGGGCACTAGGGCAATAGAAGTAGAACGCAATAAATGTAGAACTAATGCTTCTTCCTACTGCTACATTATCAAAACATTCATGAAAGACTTTGAGTAGATCTCCCTTCAAAATTTCCCGACAATCTTGAAAGAAAGCTATAGTTAAACCATTTGGCCTAGGGGCCTTCTCTCTATCCATTTGGAAGACCGGCTTTTTATCTCTTCTTCCTTAAACGGCGTCTCTAGCAAGGTTGCCTTGTTAGCTGATATAGGAGATCAATCCAGCCCCTTGACCGCAATTCTCCCCTCTTCCTATTTTGAAGAAAGATTCCTATAAAAATCAATAATCATCCCCGCAAGCTTTTAATGAAATTCTTTCTTCTTCTACCATTAGCCACTCTCTGGAAGAGGCTAGAATGACAATTCCTGCTCTTGACCCAATTCATCCTAAATTTTTGCCTCTGACTCATCTCTTCTCTTAAAACAACCCACTCAAAACTCATTGGCCAACTGGATACATCTTCCACCAACCAAGATACAATACCCTGTGGGTTTCTGGTTGGAAGGCGACTTAGCCCAATCTAAATCTGTATATCCATGGATATAAGTGTGACCTTGAGCACGATATAAAAGACCTCTCTTGGGTGCACCTTTGAGATATCCCAAAATGTGAAAAATTGCGTCCCAATGACTTGTCCTTGAAGAATCTAGAAATTGACTCACAACACTTGTTGCAAAAGATATATCCGGCCGAGTGACTGTGAGATAATTCAACTTTCAAACAAGTCTACGATATTGTCTAGGATTAGGTATAAAATCACCCATATCCGACACTAACTTGCTGTTAGGATCAATGGGTGTATCAACTAGTTTAGATCCCAACAATCCAGTTTCATCCAACAAATCAAGAACATATTTCCTCTATGAAAAAATAGTTCCCATACGAGATCTAGATACTTCTGTACCCAAAAAGTATTTCAATTGTCCCAAATCTTTGGTTTGAAACTTAGTCTGTAGAAAAAGTTTGAGACTCTGAATACCTTTATCATCATCACCCGTAATAGCAATATTATCCACATAGACAACAAGAAGGATCCTACCCAATGAAGTATGACGATAAAATATGGAATGATTTATAACACACCGTCGAAGGCCAAACTCAAGTATTGCAACACTGAAACGACCAAACCTGCACTCTAGGAGATTGTTTTAAACCACGTAGAGCTTTCTTGAGTTGACGCACTAAGCTTGACTCCCCCTGAGCAACAAACCCAGGTGGTTGCTTCATGTAAATCTCCTCCTCAAGATCACCATGCAAGAAGACATTCTTCACATCTAACTAATGCAAATAATGACAAGTAGTAGCCAAGGAGATTAATAGACTTAATGGGAATAACTATCTCCAATGATCCCATTCCGTGATGATGTTTATATGCGGAAAGGGAAAGGATGATTATCTCTACGGAGTTGCAGCCCAACAAAGCAAGGATGATGCGAAGTTAAAAAAAATGGAAATCGGAAAATAACATGGTCATGTCATGGCTCATTAATTCCATGACAAATGACATTGGAGAATATTTTCTTCTCTACGGAACAGCGAAGGAGATCTGGGAAGCTACCAAGGAAACGTATTCTAACAATGAGAATACATTTGAATTATTCAAGGTGGAAAGTGTTCTCCATGACTTACGCCAAGAAGATTTGATAGTGACCCAATATTTCAACACCCTCAACTGTTACTGGTAACAACTGGACTTATTTGAGGAGCACTATTGGAGCTGTCCCGAAGATGGAATCAGGTATAAACAAATTGTTGAAAAGAAAAGAATATACAAATTTCTGATTGGATTAAATAAAAATCTTGATGAAGTAGGAGGAAGAATCCTAGGATCCAAAGCACTGCCAAAAATCCGAGAAGCGTTTTCAGAAGTTCGCCGAGAGGAGAGTCGAAAGAAGATAATGATGGGCCCTCAAGATTCCGCAACAAACCTAGAGAGTTCAGCCTTTGCGGTTCAAGGAAATCCATATAACAGCAGTGACAGTAGATCGAAGAAAGGGAGGCCATGGTGCGACCATTGTCGATGTCTTGGTCACACCAAGGATACCTACTGGAAAGTCCACGGTAAACTTGCAGATTGGAAACCTTCTTGCTTTGCCAACGACAGAGAAGGACGGGGAAATTTCGTCTCGGTAGATGAAAAACCAACACCACCCAAGCCCAGTCTCTTCAGCAAAGAGCAACTAGGCAGAAAATGTTCTGCCAATCTTTAGCAGCCCCTACTACTACTGTGGTTGGTACCGGTTCTTTAGCGCACAAAGGTAATTTTTTAAGTGCTCTTAATGTCAAAAAGGAGAAGATAGGTCCATGGATTATAGACTCAGGAGCATCAGACCATATGATCAGAGATGGAAATTTTGTTTCAACTTATAGTCCCTGTTATGAAAATTTAACAGTCAGGATGGCAAATGGTTCACTCTCAAAGGTAACTGTCATTCGTTCTAATAATGATAGTGCAATTATGTTGTGGCACTATAGGTTAGGACATCCATATTTCTTGTATCTCGAGAAACTCTCTCCTTCATTACTCAATAATAAAAATCCAAATTATTTTCAGTGTGAGGTGTGTCAATTTTCAAAACATGTTCGCAACTCTTATCCCAACCGACCCTACAAAGCATCCCAATCCTTTTCAATGATTCATAGTGATGTGTGGGGGCCATCTAGGATCAAGAAAATTACAAGATCTCGCTGACTTATATCTCTTATAGATGATCACACTAGACTTACCTAGATATTCTTCACGAAAGAAAGGTCAGAGGCAAGTCAGATTTTTAAAAATTTTAACACCATGATCCAAACACAATTCCAAGCAAAAATACAGATTGTGAAAACTGATAATGCCAAAAAATATTTCAAATCTATTCTTGATGATTATCTCTTGCGTCAAGGTACAATACACCAAAGTTCTTGTGTCGACACTCCTCAGCAAAATGGAATTGCTGAAAGAAAAAATCGGCACCTACTAGATGTTGCCCGCTCCCTCATGTTCTCTACACATGTACCGAAACACTTATGGGGTGAAGCCATTCTCACTGCAACCTACCTCATAAACAAGATGCCCTCTCACATTCTCAAATTCCAAACTCCCTGTCAAACTTTACTTCAGTCCTTTCCCTATACTCGACTCATCTCCACTACTCCCTTCAAAGTAATCAAGTGCTTAACTTTTGTTCATGTTCATAGTCAACACCGGGGTAAACTTGATCCTAGAGCCCTTAAGTGCATTTTTCTCGGGTACTCTCCAAACCAAAAAGGTTGTAAATGCTATTCAACAACTACTAAAAGATATTATCACTCCATGGATGTCACCTTTTTTTAGCAACAATGATATAACCCCAAATCTGAAATTCAGGGGGAGATTACACGAGAATTCCACCTTTGGGATATTGAAGAATTATCTCACCATTCTTCTGATTCTGGCCCTTCTCACCTATCACAAATTTCTAAATCTATTCCAACTACTGACTCCATTTCTCCTTCACATCCCTTCTTAGAATCTCCGGTGAAACATCAGCATCTGGACACTATTCAACCAACAAAAAATGATGAGTTGATTACCTATTCACGAAGGAGAAGAAACCAAAAGGTGATAGAACAACAAGCATCCCTTGAGCAAATCCAAGAGTTTGACCGAGCCCTAGATCAAGTGAAAATCTACCAAGTAACTCTAATCCCGAGACTTGCCATGATGAGTTAACTAATGATGATAGTGATTGTCCTATTGTTGTGAAAAAATTAGTGAGATTATGCACAAAACACTCAATATACACTTTTGTGTGATATCAGGGGCTGTCATCAAATTTTAGATCTTTTGTTGCCAACCTTGACAAAGTCCAAGTTCCTAATAACATACAAAAGGCTCTCGATACACCTGAATGGAAGTCCGCTGTCCGGGAAGAAATCAGTGCACTAGAAAAGAATGGAACATGGGAGATCACAAAATTACCAACTGGAAAACATCCAGTAGGTTGCAAATGGATATTCATTGTGAAATAAAATGAAGATGGAAGTGTTAACCAATTCAAAGCTCAGCTGGTAGCAAAGGGATTCACTCAATCATATGGAATCGACAAAGAAGAGACATTTGCCCCAGTAACCAAGTTAAATACAATGCGGGTCCTCTTATCTTTGGCAGTAAATTTAGACAGGCCTCTTCACCAACCAGATGTCAAGAATGCCTTCCTTGGCAGGCCTAGGTCTATAATCCATGGACCCTAGCTTCTCCTTTTTAACATTAAGAGCACTTAAAAAATTACCTTTGTGCGCTAAAGAACCGGTACCAACCACAGTAGTAGTAGGGGCTGCTAAAGATTGGCAGAACATTTTCTGCCTAGTTGCTCTTTGCTGAAGAGACTGGGCTTGGGTGGTGTTGGTTTTTCATCTACCGAGACGAAATTTCCCCGTCCTTCTCTGTCGTTGGCAAAGCAAGAAGGTTTCCAATCTGCAAGTTTACCGTGGACTTTCTAGTAGGTATCCTTGGTGTGACCAAGACATCGACAATGGTCGCACCATGGCCTCCCTTTCTTCGATCTACTGTCACTGCTGTTATATGGATTTCCTTGAACCGCAAGGGCTGAACTCTCTAGGTTTGTTGCGGAATCTTGAGGGCCCATCATTATCTTCTTTCGACTCTCTGCTCGGCGAACTTCTGAAAACGCTTCTCGGATGTTTGGCAGTGATTTGGATCCTAGGATTCTTCCTCGTGCTTTATCAAGATTTTTATTTAATCCAATTAGAAATTTGTATATTCTTTTCTTTTCAACAATTTGTTTATACCTGATTCCATCTTCGGGACAGCTCCAATAGTGCTCCTCAAATAAGTCCAGTTGTTACCAGTAACAGTTGAGGGTGTTGAAATATTGGGTCACTATCAAATCTTCTTGGCGTAAGTCATGGAGAACACTTTCCACCTTGAATAATTCAAATGTATTCTCATTGTTAGAATACGTTTCCTTGGTAGCTTCCCAGATCTCCTTCGCTGTTCCGTAGAGAAGAAAATATTCTCCAATGTCATTTGTCATGGAATTAATGAGCCATGACATGACCATGTTATTTTCCGATTTCCATTTTTTTTAACTTCGCATTATCCTTGCTTTGTTGGGCTGCAACTCCGTAGAGATAATCATCCTTTCCCTTTCCGCATATAAACATCATCACGGAATGGGATCATTGGAGATAGTTATTCCCATTAAGTTTGTGTCTTGTAATGGGCATGAGTGTTCTATCTGAACTGCTGCTGTTGCTTGAGACCATGGCTTCCTGATTGGTGGTGACATCTGAGACTAAAGAGGTGGAGTCACGTCTCCCGTCCCAATGGCCATACCGTATTTGGTCATATGGGAAGATTAGGGTTCAGAGGATGCTCTGATACCATGTTGAAATGTGGAAAAGAAAACTGAATATTCCACTAACTTATGAAAAAGATTACATTCCCTCTAAATATATGATAATTCTCATCTAATTACTAGGGATATTTACAATGGAAAGCAGTAAAATAGGAAAGACTCTCTACAGAATCAAGTACCATGCTACCAAAATCCCCTAGGATCGTGGAACCAAAAATGGCTTGAAAATCAGTTGATATGTTAGCTGTAAATCTCCTAAAGATCAGCCTCTAATAAAGGCTGATAGATATCTAATAATTCTACAAAGAATATCCAATTTGCTAGCAAATCTGGTATCCCAAATAATAGCAATACCCCTGAGGAACCAGTAAAAGCTAACCACACCTAGTCTTTGAATCTAGAATCTCTGATGCGTCATAATAATGACAGGGGCGACCTTGACTATATTTTAATCTAATGACATTTATCAAGACTGCCCAAACCTATAATATTCTAGCTTAGAATCTCCATTCTACCAACTTACTGCCCCAAACTCTCTTTCCCTCCCCCCTTCATAATTAAGGTAAGAGGCTAATTTTTGCAATTATTTTTCCACTTTCTATTTTTCCTTTCATAGGTTTTAGGAGAAACAACCACTTTGACTCCTTGGCCTAATGGATCAACTACGGAGCATGCCAATTTATCTAAAAGGTCCCTCTGGTTTCCAGCTGTCCCTCTCACCTCCCAATGGGTCAAGGGTTAAGGTCCGTCCTACAGAATCTAAAATTTCTTTGGCTGGAAAGATCTTTTGTTAGACAATAATTAATAAGCATAATGTGACCCCTCAAGGAGACATAGGATCTTTGCCAACCCTTCCATCACCCACACTAGATTACAAAAAGGTACTCATCTAGGGTTACCCCCAAAGATGGGAGTATGTCAAGGGTTAATACAAACATGAATCATCCGCTAAAGATCTAAGCGACGCTGTCTCTAAACCTTATTAATCCTTGCGACTCCACTCTTAGCCATATTAATCTTTACACCACAATTTTCTCAAAAGTTTTCATGAGTACGAGTACTTTCTAACATCTCACAACATCATCCTCCAGTGAAAAAAAAAAAAAAAAAGGTCGCCCAGGAAGTGATGATGTGGCACCTCCTCATTTTTCAACCATCCCTAAACCCTTTAATTACTTTGAGCTTAATTGCTTGTAAAAATATTTTGTGAAACATACCAACCATAACTATAAAAAAGAAAGGAGAAAGAGGATCCCTTTACTACAAACCACCAAATGCTCTAACCAATTCTTTGGCTATCTATTAACAATCACTGACATGTTCATAGAAGGCTGAAATCATTAATCCATTCCCTTCAAACAACACCAAACTCTTCTTCTCTAACAACCTATCTAGAAAAATCTCAGCATACCTCATCATAATCTTTCTCAAAGTTCAACTCAAAATAGTTCCCCTACTGATCCTCTTAGCATCATCTATGACCTCATTAGCAACCGATACAACATCAAGAATCAATCTATTCTTAATAGAAGCAGACTGTGACATCATTATCGCCCAAAACCCTCCCTAAGCCTCCTAGATAAAACCTTAGTTCAAACTTTATAAAGATTAATAACCAAACTAGTTGGCCTATAGTCTTTCATTATTCTTTGGATAAGAGCGATAAAAGTAGAATTCACACTCCCCCCAAGTGTTCCATTGCTCTGTAACTCATGAAAGAACCTCCCCAATTGCTCCCAATTATTTTTGGAAAGAAACAGTTTTGAAATGACGTCTTTCTCTCTATCTCAAAAATTGTCTCTTGACTCCCTAAACACCAAATTGTCGCTCTAATGAAAAAGCTTTTCCTTCCTTAGGGCTCTAATAAAAGCCCTTGAATCACATGAGACTTGCTTGGATCTCCCTTGAATACAACTCATTTCAAAAGTAATCTCGTCACATGGTTGATTGTGATCTCTCACCATGAAACTAGAGTGTAAATCTAGCTCATTAATGAATTTCCCCCTCCTCTTCCTAATAGTCACTGGATGAAACAATCGAAAATTTTCGTCTCCGTCTTTAACTCATTTTAATTTAGTCTTTTTTCTTCAAACTCATGTCCTAAAATAATCTCCTTCAAATCATTACTTAGCTGAACTTTTCTAGTCCTATTTGCTTCATTCTACAATCCACATTGTATTTTTGTCAGTGCCTTAATTCTTTAGTGAAACACCATTTTCTCTCTCTTTCAAATCACCAAGAGTCTCTTTATTATGAAATTTCTACTTATTTTTCATGATGTTTTCAAAAGTCTACGACCCCTAAATTTGACACTCTCTTGACCAAGTCTCAACATTAGCCCAAAGGTGATGAGAAAGCCACATATTCTCAAATCTAAGAGGCATAGGGCTCTACTTAACTTAATTAGAGTCTAAAAGCAGTGGTCAATGATTAAAAATAGGCCTACAACAACATTTGGAAGAATATCTTCCTATTTTTGTAACTATTAATACGAGATATGTTTCCCTTGATGCCATCTTAAATACATTAAGTAAAGTGAGCATCTGAAAGAGGGCTGCCCCAGAGACTACAATGGTACAATCCATGATAAAAAAAGTGCCTTGAACTAGTGATAATTCAATACCTCCAATTTTTCATCAGTGTGAACAACATTAAAATCACCTTCCAAACACCACCTTTGACTACAAACACCAAAACATTAACAAATTTATCAAAACATGACCCTCTCAAAGCATACTATGTGGGTCCATGAACATATGTGGTACGCTGCTCCCTGAAATCCCTCATCTCTTACTTAATTGAAAAAACTTTTAACTAAAAGTAAAACCCTTGCCCACCCAAATGCTTTTAACTAAAAAAGCATTCACCTCCAAATTTAAGTTGTGAAGAAGCAAAACATCACTTAGGCATGGGATTCAACTTAACATCACTGCTTTCCGTGGAATTATCTTCCATTCCTCTATCCATGGTGCTCCCAATCGACTCATGCAAATTCTTCATTTTTTACACCTTTTAACATCACCATCATGCCTCTACTAACCTTCATAACTCCACCCTAACTAGAGTACCCGTATCCTATCAAATCAAGCTGACCCAAATAAATTAAATTCTTCCCCATCTCTAGTACATGCCTTACATGACCAGAAGTTCTCACACAACCATCAGCATTTTTATGCATTTTTTTTTCACATTACCTATTTGGACATCAAGTTTAGTGACTTCTCTCTCTCTCTCTCTCTCTCTCTCTCTCTCTCTCTCTCATGCTAGATCGATTTGGTTCTTGATGGTGGGCATGTCAATCCCTTCAGAATTTCAGAATACAAAGCGCCAAGAAGATCTCAATTTTCCTAGAGATGGGCGAGATAGAGTGGTTCCTTGCCACTTGGAAGATTTCTAGGTCTGTAGAAAGGCAAGGCCTGTGATTTATTTTTGGTTTCATCGTATGAGGTGCAAGGAAAAAACCTTTATGCCTCAACTCAAAGAGAGCATGTTCAGTAAATTTCTAGCCTTAACATTGATCAATGCTAGTGGATGGAGGAACATTTCCTTTTTAGAGGGCTTTGATTTGATGGGATGGTACAATATCTCCCCTATAGCACTTGATCTGGGGAGGTGTGGGATACCTAACTTGAAAGAGAAATCTGAGGTCTTTGTGCCAAAGATGGTATCATTGTTTGACTTGTAATAGGAAAGTAGCCAGGGATCCCCGTGGGGTTGAGTGCTCTTGTCCTCACTGCAGCATCACCATGAGGCTCGCATCAATGCTTAGTTGAAGTTTTACACATAAGGGATGGAGAAGGTGAGTGAGGATATGTATCTTGCATGTCGTTAGGCAAGATAGCAAGAGACAGATGGCCACAAACAATTGTTTTTTCAAAAAGTTTTGGGCCAGGCTCCCTTGGCCAAAACCTATTCTTGCTTTGTAGATCTTGGGGTGGGTCTCTGCTAGCATAAATTCTGGTTGTTCTCCAGCCTCTTATCCTCTTAGGCTTCTCCCTTTGGCCCCCACCCCCCTGTCAGCCCAATTCCTTCACTTCTATCACAACTTATAAAGCCTAAGTTGTGCCAAAACTAGTAAGGCCCCGGTCAGCTTTGGGACCCCTGCTCGAACAATCCTGGAGCTCCCACCTTAGTAGGATCATCTCATACAGGTTGTTGAGTCTAGTTAGTGGTTTGATTAAGAGTCTATGAAGTTGCAAGAGAGATGATTGCCTGGTGTTAGTTTTGGCCCCCTAAATGTGTAAATGACAAGCATGACAGTCTCCTCTCCCCTGGAATGGTGGTGATAAAAGGGCTAGATGCTAGCAGTGTTTGTTTCAAGGACCATCGTACCCACGGTAGTCAAAGGCGCAAGGCGCACTGAGGCGCAAAGGGTACTTGGAGCCAAGGGGTGAGGCGCAAGGTGAAGGTGCACGCCTCATGAAAGTGAGGCATATAATTATTAAAATTGTGTCCAATACCTATTGATGTGCAATTGATATATGAACACATCAATAGCAAGATTTAAGTCTTGTTATCCTAAATGCAAAAATGTTGGGGATGTGGCTTATATTTTGAGCAGAAGCGCATGCACCGGAGAAAGCTACATGAAGGAAGGGGCAAGAGCATGAGAGGAGTCTGCAGGCAGAAGGATAATTGTTGACGATTTGGGCTCTAATCGTCAACGGTTTTAGGCAGAATTCAGAGGTGTTTCTGCTCCAAACCGTCGATGGCTTCAGTTGGCGCAAGTTACGTATTTTCAAATCGGGGGCTAGTGGATTGGGCTAATTGGAGGAATTTCCTCTGGGGATTGCTACATGCATGATCTTAAATTTCCACGCAATTGTCAAAATTTTTGTCCAAATTTTCGATTTCGTCACCCTCGAAATCGAAATGGCAGTCAATTTCTGTCTTGCATAATTTCCGTCGAAATCTCAACAAATCATCTGAAATTTATCAAAATCTTGAAATTTTAGCAAAACTTGTTGAAATTTTAACTATATGATGAAATTTTGTCAGAATTCAAATGAGAAATTTAGGAGTGAAATGAATTTATATCTTAATTAATTAATTAATTTTATCGAAACCAGTGTTTTAAAAGGCGTTTTTGAGCATTTTGGGCCTAAAACGCCCTAAAGCATTAGTGGAAATGTGTAAGTCCTAAAAGGCGTACGCCTCATGTGTAAAGTCTCGCCTTTTACGCCTTAAATGCCAAGTGTACGCCTTCGAGATTCTTGGTTTATAACATAAATTAAACAGGGCAGAACCCTGAATGCATCAAAAGCCCTATCCTACCTCTCTCACACGAAGCTTCCTCTGTTCTGCTCCCTTGACGAAGCCTCGATGAAGCCTCCAACGAGTTTTCTCCTCGACGATAGCCTCTACTTTTTCTCTGACGATTCCTACAGCAGCTCCTCTCTCTCCGACGACTCGACGGCTGCTTCCAACGATTCCTCCAAGCTTCTCGTCTCTCTCTGACAATTCGACGTTCCCTTCCAAACTTTGATCTGCCTCCGTTGAGTCCTTCTGGCGCATGTTTTCCCTTCGACAAACCCTTCGGAGCTGTCGTCTCTCTGCAGCGACACTCTGTAGTCCGTTGCCTCTCTTCGCCACCCTCTCACCCTCTCGTACTCTCTGCCACTACGTTGGCTACAATTGGCTTTGAAATTAGAATCTTAGAGACATTTTTAATTTGGCTTGGCTCATGCTTATTTTTTAAATATATTGAGACTCGCCTTACGCCTTCGCCTTTCAAAACACTGATCGAAACAAAAGATTATTACAAGTGCTTTTGAAATTATATGAAAAAAAAAAACTTACAGTAATATTTTATTTAATTATTTATGTCTAAATTATCATTACTTGTATAATAAATAATATTTAAATGATTTATGAATTTCATTGTATTAACTGAATATGTTTAATGTACATTATCTTACAAATACGTTTGATAATACTATTTTACAAGTTTTTTACTTCACACAAAACATAGATGTATTTAACTTGTATTATATTAGTCCCAAAACTTAAATTATTATGTTTGTTAACCATTTCTAAACTTTCACAAAGAATTCCATGCTTTACAACTAATTTCCGTGATTTTTTCCAAATCAAAATCGAAATCTAAATTTCCGTAGAAATTTTCGTACTTTTGGAGCTTCAAAATTTGAGTTGAAATCGAAATTTAAGACAAGGGCTACAGGGATTGTTTAGATAGGATCTAAGGTTCCTGTACGTTTAGGTTTGCATATAATCATTGATTTGTAACCCTATTGTAAGCTTTGACATTGTTCATAGTGAAGACAAAGTTGCTGCTCTCGTGGACGTAGGCAAATTTCCGAACCACGTAAATCTTGTGTCTTTTGGTTGTGTTTTGATTATTCTCATTACTGAGTGTTTGCTTCTTGAGTATATATCATCATCGATTGATTGCATTAGTGGTTGTTGATTAATTCTTGTGTGATTGTGTGCTTCCGCTACGTATCCGAGAACAAACAACAAGAAGTGGTATCAGAGCCAGGTTCAACAATGGCTGAGGTCTCTTCGATGAAGTTCGAGGTGAACAAGTTCGATGAAATTGGTAATTTCGGGCTTTTGCAACGAAGGGTGAAAGACTTGCTAGTGCAGTAAGGGATGGTGAAGACTTTGTACGGAAAGAAGTTGGACGACATGAACGACGCAAGTTGGACGGAACTTGAAGCAAAAGTTGTGTCCACTATTTGACGTTGCTTGGCCGATGACGTGATGTACAACGTCATGGATGAGGAATCGCTGATTGCGATTTGGTTGAAGCTCGAAAGCAGGTACATGTCCAAGTCGCTTACAAACAAGCTGTATCTTAAGCAAAAGCTTTATTGGCTTAAGATGGCGGAGGGTTCTGATTTGGCTCAGCACATCAACACTTTCAATTAGATCATTAGTGATCTGAAGTGCGTTGATGTGAAGTTCGAGGAAGAGGATAAAGCATTGATGCTACTGAATTCCCTACCGATGTCTCCTGCATACTAAAACCTGGTTATGGCGTTGACTTAGGGGAAAGTAATCCTGGAATTGGAAGACATCACGAGTGCATTGCTGGGGTTCAACCAAAGGAAGAAGGTCGGCGATGAGGGTTCACATGTTGAAGGGCTCGTGGAGAAACTAAATCATGATTGTGGGAGGAGCGGTTTCCGAGGTGGATCGAGCAGCCATAGGGTTCGGTCCAAGTCCAAGAAGAAGAAGGACGTGCGGTGTTTTAAGTGCAGGAAAATAGGATACTAAAATCCGACTGTCTAGAGAGGAGGAAGGGAGTTGCTGATAGTAAGGAAGGTTCGTCAACAATGGCAAATGTAGTTGAAGAAGGAGACTTTGGGAGCGGTGATGGTGATATGCTCTTGGTTTCATCGGGGTCGGATGAGTTCGCAGATTCTTGGATCTTGGACTCGCCGTATTCGTATCATATGACGCCCAACAAGGACTGGTTCAGTACGTACAGATTGGTTAGTTCTAGTTCCGTTTTGATGGGGAACGATGCTGGGTGCAAAGTGATCGGGATGGGGAATATTAGAATCAGGATGTACGATGGTGTGGTGAGGACGTCGTATGATGTGAGGCACATACCAGAGTTGAGGAAGAATTTGGTTTCGTTAGGCACCTTGGATTGTAACGGGTTCAGTTACAAGTCCGAAGGTGGGGTAATGAAGGTAAGGGTGTTCTGACCGTGATGAAGGGGAAGAGAGTGCCGGGTAATATTTACACACTGCACTGCTGGGTACCACGGTTGTAGGTGGAGTTGCAGCCGTAGAGTCTGAGTCTGACAGTACTTTTCTGTGGCATATGTGTCTAGGGCATATGGGTGAGTGTGGGATGAAGGAAGTTCACAAGAGGAATCTTCTGAAGGGGGTAAAATCATGTAATTTGGAGTTCTGCAAGTATTGTGTGCTTGGGAAGCAGAACCGGGTTCAGTTTATGACAGCCATGCACAAGACGAAAGGAGTACTGGACTACATTCATTTGGACGTTTGGGGACCGGTGAGAGTGGCATCACGAGGGGGACATGTGTATTTCATGAGTTTTATCAACGATTACTCACGAAAGGTCTGAGTTTACTTCATGCGTCACAAGTCGGAGACTTTTGCCAGGTTTAAATTGTAGAAAGTTGAAGTGGAAAACCAGACCGAGAGAAAGATCAAATTTCTTAGGATAGTCAATGGGACTGAGTACACAAACTTGGGATTCAGAGAGTTCTGCGAGCAGTAGGGCATAAGAAGACATTTTACCGTACGTCAAACACCGCACCAAAATAGTGTGGTGGAGAGGATGAATTGAACCCTGGCTGAAAGGGCTCGGTGCCTCAGGTTGCAGGCTGTGCTCACTATGAATTTTTGGGTCGAGGTGGTTAGTATGACGTGTTTCTTGGTAAACAGATCATCTAGGGCATCACAGAATGGGAAAGTTGCTGAGGAGTTGTGGACAGGAGAAAAGGTAGACTCCTCTGGACTTTTATTTCGGTGTTCGGCCTATGCGCACATTCCTGGTGAGAGGAGAGATCTAAGCTTGAGGTGAAGTCTAGACGGTACATGTTTCTGAGATATTTGAAAGGCGTGAAAGGGTTTAAGCTATGGGATCTAGAAGGTGGTGATTAGTAGGGACGTGGTTTTCGATGAGAAAACAATGTTGCGGCATACTCAAGAAGAAATAGAGAAATCGATGTTGGAAAATCGCACTAGCAACGAGCATGCAATTTAGGTGGAGTTAGAGACTCAGGGCAGACATGCAGGGAGTCCTAGCCTGAGAGATCAGCCAGCGGTGCAGGTGGAATCAGGAACTCAAGGTGGAGATGACAGAGGGAGTTCTAGCTTAGATGACCAGCAGCAGCGTTGTTGCATAGTTGTAGACAGACCTAGACGCGTCGTCAGGCCACCCCCCAGGTACGGTTTTGATAATCTTTTGTCTTGCGTGCTTATTACCAGTAGTGGGGATCCTACTACTTATCAAGAGGTCGTGCACAACCAAGAGAAGGGTAGCTGGATTGGTGCTATGGTGGAGGAGATGAAGTCATTGCATAAGAACCTAACATGGGACTTGGTGGAGTTTCCAGCTGGTAAGCGGGCAATTGGATGCAAGTGGGTAAACAGGAAGAAGGAAGCAGTTTCCAAAAGGGAAATAGAGAAGTTTAAGGGTCGCTTGGCGGAAAAGGGGTACTCGTAGAGGAAGGGAGTAGATTATGATGAAATTTTCTCCCCTGTGGCCAAGCACACTTCCATCAGGGTAGTGTTGGGACTGGTAGTGCAACATGATCTGCATCTAGATTAGATGGACGTAAAGACGGTGTTCCTCCATGGTGATCTGGGGGAGCTGATTTATATGACACAGCCAAAAGAGTTTAGCCAACCCGGACAGGAGCACTTTGTCTACAAACTGAAGAAGTCACTGTATAGACTAAAGCAGTCTCTGAGGCAGTGGTACAAGAGGTTTGACGCCTATATGACCCATATCGGCTACAAGAGGTGTGAGTGCGATTGCTGCGTCTATGTGAGGAAACTTGTGGACGGGTCTCTCATCTTTCTGCTGCTGTATGTTGATGATATGCTGATTGTTACTAAAGACATGACCGAGGCAAAACGGTTGAAGACTCTGTTGGGAAAATGTTCGACATGAAGGACTTGGATGTAGCCAAGAGGATACTTGGCATGGAGATTCCCAGGGACAGAGCTACAGGGAGACTATGGTTATCTTAGGACGGCTATGTGGAGAAGTTGTTAGAGAGGTTTAGCATGACTAATGCTAAGATGGTGAGCATGCCTTTGGAGAGTCATTTCAAGCTGTCTACCGTCCAATGCTCAAGGACGGATGATGAGATCCGTGATATGTCGACGGTCCTCTATGCTAGTGCAGTGAGGTGTCAGATGTATGCCATAGTGTGTATGAGGTCAGAGCTAGCACATGCTGTTAGTGCGGTGAGCAAGTTCTTCTCGAATCTGGGTCAACAACATTGGGATGCTGTGAAGTGGATTCTTAGGTACTTGAGGGGTGTGTTTGGATATGTCATAGTGTTCAGTGCGTGATAGAGTGATCTGTCGGTAGTAGGGTATGTGGATGTTGATTATGCAGGAGACCTAGATAACATGAGGTCTACCATAGGGGACGTCTTTACCCTTGTGGGAGGACCTATTTGTTGGAGGTCTATAGTGCAATTGCTCGTGGCTTTGTCTACTACTAGGTCGGAGTTCATGACAGTGGTTGAGGCTGCCAAGGAAGCGTTGTGGCTTATGGGGTTGGTTAGAGAGCTGGGTGTCTAGCAAGGTGGAGTTCAGTTGCAGTGTGATAGTCAGAGTGCCATCTACTTGGCGAAGAATCAGGTGTACCATGCGAGGACGAAGCACATTGATGTGTGGTATCATAGGGCCTGGGAACTGATTGTTTCAAGAGAACTTCTTCTTGAAAAGGTTCATACGTCTGACAATGCGGCTGATATGCTGACGAAGCCGGTCAAAACGGACAAGTTCAAGCATTGCTTGGACTTAATCAATGTCACCAAGTGCTATACGGGAGACGGGCCCAAATCTACTGTTCGGGGTGGAGCAGCGGTTATGCTTTCAGATTTTCAAGGTGGCCAATATTTGCCATGGTGGAGATTGTTGGGGATGTGGCTCATATTTTGAGTGGAAGCGCTTGCACAGGAGAAAGCTACGTGAAGTGAGGGGCAAGAGCATGAGAGGAGTCTACAGGCGGGAGGATAACTGTCGATGGTTTTAGGCAGAATGTAGAGGTGTTTCTTTTTGCTCCAAACTATCGATGGTTTCAGTAGGCGCAAGTTACGTATTTTCAAATTGGGGGCCAGTAGATTAGGCTAATCGGAGGAATTTCATCCAGGGATTGCTACAGAGATGGTTTAGATAGGATCTAAGGTTCCTGTACGTTTAGGGTTCGCCTATAATCATTTATTTGTAACCCTGTTGTAAGCTTTGACATTGTTCATAGTGAAAACAAAGTTGCTGCTCTCGTGGATGTAGGCAAATTTCCGAACCACGTAAATCTTGTTTCTTTTGGTTGTGTTTTGATTCTTCTCATTACTGAGTGTTTGCTTCTTGAGAATATTTCATCATTGAGTGATTGCATTAGTGGTTATTGATTGATTCATGTGTGATTGTGTGCTTCCGTTGTGTATTCGGGAACGAACAACAGCAAAAAACAATGTATACTATATTTCAGAAATAAACTTAAATTGATAAATAAATTAAATTCAGAAAAATGTATTGTATACTGTATTTCCAAACAAAACAGCAGCTAAATTCAGTGAAAAATGTTGTATATTAATTATAAACTTGTGTTAAATTACATAATTAATTACATATGATATAATATTAACTTATTGACTTAATGCATGTTAATCTATAACTTGCGAGGCCTCTCGCTTGTTCGAAGGCTCACTGGTTTGAAGCCTCTCGCTGTTGAAGACGTAGGTCGTGCTGGTTTGAAGGCTTGAACCTCGAAGACGAAGGGCTCTTGCAGAGGCTCTCTTGCTGGTGAAGGCTCGAAGACTCGAAGATTTGAAGATGAAGGTGTTTCGTGCTGGTTTGAAGGCTCGAACCTCAAAGATGAAGGGCTCTTGGGAAGGCCCTCTTTCTGGCGAAGACTCGAAGATGTGAAGACGAAGGTGTTTCGCGCTGGTTTGAAGGCTTGAAGACGAAGCCTGGACCTGCTGGTTCTAGTCGAAGCCTCTGGGTAGGGTTAGGGAGCCTTGCATTTTCTTTCTTAAAAGGTTAAAAAGAAAAAATGAAGTTTAAATGTCAGATATCTCAAGGCACGACTCACTGTACCTTGAGCCTCAGTGTGCTTCACTGTGCCTTGCTGCGCCTCTTGAAGGTTGCCTTGCCTCAACCCTGGTGTGGCGCTAGCCTCGTTGTCCCTCTGTGCCTCTTGCCTAAGGCGCGCTTTTGACTACTTTGTTTGTACCTGATTGGGTTCTCCTGAAAATGAAGATAGTGAAACCATGGAATTTCTTTTGAAGGCTTTGAAGAGAGGGTCATGAGTCTATTTGAAGAAACAGATAAAAAGAGAGAAGAGAGGAAGGGAAACTTAACATTAAAAAACCTATGGGAAGTAGTTCGAAGAAGGATGCTATTAGGGGGCTCGAACCATTGGAGTTTTCAGTGAATCATGACAAGACTGGAGGGATCTCAGACTTGGCGGCGGCTGAAAGCAGCTGGGATATTTCGTTGAACCAATGTTTACGAAACTGATATCATGGAATGTGAGGGGCCTTAATGATAAATCAAGAAGTGTTTTTTTAAACAAGGAATTGTATTAGAAGAGAGAATAATGTGCATAAGAAAAATAAAAATAGAAAAAAAGGGGAAAAACAAGGAGAACAAGAGATTCTCCCTTTACAACAATAAAACCTGACTATAAAGATCACAGAAAAAAAAGAAAGCAACTCAATGAAGCAGAGCCAACTGATCCTGCTGCAGGCATTCCAAAGGAACATGACAAAAAGGAAAAAAACTAAATCTGTGAATCAGGAATGTATGCTTAACTTTTCTCAACCATTGTAGTGGAAATGTTGTATGCTTGCTGGAAACTTAAACTAAATCTGTGAATCAGATAATGGTCAACAGCTTATGGGGGAATGAGAATTGCAGGTGGATTTTCTTGGAGAAATGCAGGTGTTCTTATTTTGTGGAAGGATGGGGTGGTGGAAATGCTGTATCACTCCATAAATTCCTTACAAGTTTCCTCCCTATTCAGGAACCTTGAGGATAACTTCAAGTGGATTCTCACTAGTGTCTATGGTCCAGGTGAAGGACCTTCTAGGCAGTTCTTGTGGAATGAGCTCCTGGAGGTTAAAGGCTGTGGGTTGCCCCTTGTGTTAGCAGGGAGACTTCAATATGGTCTTGTATCCTTATGAAAGAAGCAGGAGAACTTTGGATATTGTTTGCATTAAAGAGTTCCCTATATTTCCTTTAATGAGAATGCCCTCATTGATATTCCCCCCATTCTTGGATCTTTCTCATAGTTCAACTCCTAGGAAACTCACTTATTTTCAAGAATGGATAGATTCTTTATCTCCATAGACTGGGAAGAACATTTCCTTAAGGTTACTCAAAATCTTCTTAGAAGGCCCATCTTGGACCACTTCCCTATCCTCCTTGATACAGGAGGAATTAAGCAGGGGGCTAATTCCTTTTTGGTTTGAAAGCATGTGGCTTAAGCACAATGGTCTCGGTGATTAGGTTAACAATCGTGGTTTACTCTTCATTTTGAGGGGAAAGCAAGCTCTGTAGTTGCCTATAAATTGAAGGGGCTGAAGGATAAATTGAAATGGTGGAAGAGGAATATTTTCAGAAATATTCAACTTGAAAAAATTAAGATCCTTAATTGCATAAAGGAGCTTGATGATGAGGAAGTAGGCCAAGGCGTCAATGCTGAGAGTAAGACAGCAGTAGTTTTGCCCAGGAAAGAGCTTGCTAATGTCATTAATATGGAAGAGAACACTTGGAGACGAATATCTAGGGCTCTATGGCTTAAGGAAGGGGATCAGAGCACTAGTTTCTTCCACCGAACGGCAAATGTCCATTGTAGGTTCAACATGTTGACCAGAATAAAAAATGAGGGGGAGACTTTAGTTGAAGAAGTAGATACCAAAAAGGGCATTTGCGATATCTACAAAGATCTTTACACTGAACCAGACACTTGGAGGCCAGCAGTAAATGCCATTGCTTTCAGCACTCTCAATCTTTTGACAATGCCATGGCTTGAAAGGCCTTTTGATGGGGAGGAGATTTATCAAGCCTGGGCACTAATAGAAATAAAGCGTCCCGAATAGTTTCTCTTTGGCTTTATCAAGAAAATTGGGGTCTTCCTATGCAGGGCATAATCAGCACTTTTGATGATTTACAGAACTGGAAGATTTATGAATGGCATTAACTCCACATTTGTTATTATGATTCACAAGAAAACCGGGGCTTGCGACGTTATGGACTTTTGCCCAATCAGTCTCATGGTAGTATCTTAAGGTCCTTTCTATGGTACTCATTGTGAGGCTTAAAAAAGCAAGTCTGGAAGTTATTGGATAGTACCAGCATGCTTTTGTAGCATGCAGGCAGACTATGAATGCTGCCTTATTGCAAATGAAGTTGGATGCCTATGGTAAAGATAGGAAGAGTGGCGTAGGGGGTGGGGGGAGGGGCTGAGTTTTAAGTTTCAAATGGAGAAGGCTTTTGCTCTTGTAAGTTGAAACTTCCTTCTTCACATTCTCAGAAGAATGGTTTTTAGGTTACATTTGATTCGTGGAATGCCTATTCCTAGGAATAAACTAGTTATAATAGGTTAGTTACAATTAGTTATACAAAAAATTATGATGTTACCATAAGGCAAATAACAAAGAAAAACTTTTCATGAATCTATAACTAGGAATAGACAAGGAATAACTATTCCCAAATTTCACCATGGGAATGTCTATTCCTCTCTTATTACATGTTGGATGAAATAATAAGGAATATATAAGCTGTGGCTATTACTTCTATTCCCAAATTTCTCATTGTCTTCCATCTTATTCCAAGGAATAAATATTTTGTGAACCAAATGTAACCTTACGGAGCTTTGGTCTAAGTGGATCCAACAATGCCAACTTTTTTAGCGCTCATCAATGGCTGCTTATCTGACTTTTGTGCTCTTCTTGAGGTTTTGAGGCAAGGTGATCCTTTCCCCACCTTATTATTTATCTTGGTAATGGAAGTGTCATCTCTTGTTGAATAAAGCTACCGAAGGAGGCCTTCTCAAAGGACTTAGTAGTTAGTATTGGAAAGAATGGGAGAGAAAGTGGAAATCTCTCGTCTTCCTTTTTTGGTTGATGACACCAGCATTTTTTGCGAAGAGGAACCTGAGCAAATCCTCAACTTTAGGGGCTTTTTTCTCGGGTTTGAAGTGATCTCAGGTCTGAAGGTGAACCTGGAAAGTGAAATTATTCTAGGGGACAGCACCAAGTGGCCTCTCCTTGCGGGTCTTTTGGACTGCAAGCTATGAGTTTCTTGTATTACCAAGCTCGGTCTCCCCCTTGGAACCAATGAAGGAGTTTGGGGCCCCATTATTGAAAGATTCGAAAAGGAGCTGGCTGGTTGGAAAGGAACTATTTGTCAAATGGTGGGAGAGTTACCCTGATGAAGAGCACCTTCTGCAATCTCCCATTCTATTATATGTCCCTCTTCCCTATCCCTCACTTTGTTGGCAAGAGGTTAGAAGGAATTCAAAAGAGATTCCTTTGGGGGAGCTCAAATATCAGGTCATCAAATGAGGGGCTGTTAAACAACCTATTCAACATGGAGGCTTATGACTTAAATCTCTCTCTACCTTTAACAAAGCCCTCTCGGTAAATGGCTGTGGAGATTCGTGAAGGAGAAAGACCACCTTTGGAGGGGAATCATCACTTCAAAATATGGTCTTCAACATAATGGTTGGACCACTAGAGGTGAGAAAGGAGCTATGGTTTTGGATTTTGGAAATTCATCAGGAAAGGTTGGGATGGTTTTTCTCCCTCATCAGTTTCCAAGTGGGAAATGGGGATAATGTTTTCTTTTGGCACAATATTTGGTGCAGTCAATGTCCCCTTAGCACAATTGCCTTCATATTTAGTTTGGCTTGCAAATTAGGATGCCCTAATCATTAATTATTTTCAAATTATAGATGAAGGGACTTTTTGTAATGTTCCCTTTGATAGGGAAATTGACCATCTTGTTGATTTTTATGGTATCTTGCACAAATTCCAATATAAAAAACTTACTAGTGATCCCAAGTTGATCTGGGATAAAAAATGATAGACTTGCTGTCAGGTGCTATTACAAAAATCTCACTCCTCCAATGGCAACCAGCAACAACTTCCCCTGGGAATCCATATCAGAACAACAGCCCCCCTCAATGGTTGCTTTCCTAATGTGTGGGAGGCAACTCTTGGGAAGATTCTTAACATTGATAACTTACAGAAAAGGGGGGCTGTTTCTTGCAAATAGGGTGTATTTGAGTCAAGCTGAATCAACAATGGGATATTCAAACTCAATTCGAAAATGTTTAGCTCGAAACTCAACTCAAACTCGATTGATCACAAAATTTCTGGACTTGAGCTCAACTTGATTAAGCTCGATTTGATTGTAAATTAATATGAAAATAATATAAAACAATATAATGCATATATAACATTAAATTAATTTATAAAATATTTTTTATATGACATATAATATTAAATTAATAAATTTACAAAAGCTCGATTGGGCTTACGAGTAGTTTTACAAAACTCGAACCCGACTCACCTACACCCCTACTTGTTAACAGGTGCTTCTTCTGTTTGGAAAATGCGGAGTCTATTGATCACATTCTCTTGCACTGCTTCTTGATCTAAATTTTTTGGAGCTTGGCCGCATCTATGATCAGATTGCCATTAGAACAGTGGAAGGAGAGTTATAGGCTTGGAAATTTATCTGCTCATGCAAGTAAAGGAGGAAAGCTTTGTCAGTTTGTCCTCCATTCTCCTTGTGGGTTTTTGCAGAGAGAAAGAAATAAGAGAGCTTTTGAAGGATCATCTATGCCCTTTAATGTTATCCAAGACTGATGGATTGCTATTGTCAGTAGTTGACATTGTGGATTGTTTTTGATTTGACACATGTAATTCTCGACTTTTCAGACACCTTGCAGTGTGGGTGACTTCCTCTGGTTTATTTGTACTTGGGTAGCATCCCATTGATGCTTTTAATTGAATTTATTTTTGATTATAAAAAAGTTACCTATTTTGACAAAAATCTTCCTTGCCATTTGCCATGGTGATGGATCCATTATGTTTCTTATAGGACTCAACATGCATCGCCACTATTTTTTGGGCTTCAGCATGCCCTAGTCTCAAATTAAGCCTCCCTCACACCCTCCACACCTTGATCGTTTTTCTCCCAACCAGTGAGGTTGATACCAAATCCTTCAAGGGCCATAGGAGAAAAGTTACTAACAGTAGGGCCAAATCCTCCTTATATATGCTTGCTTGATGCTAGCCAATACACTGATCAACTTCTCAAAAGCCTTAAAGTGGTCTTGTAACTATCGCCATCATTCAACTTTGACACAAACAATTTTTTACCTCTAGCTTTTCTCTAGAATTTTGCATAAATTTTTTGGAGAAGTTTCTTGACAATGTTTATGTAGACACAAGGCGCTAGAGAAACAAAATTTACTGCTTTTAACTCGCGCCTTTCTCAATGGTCATTGCTAGTTGTTGCCTGTTTCATATCTTTCCCAAACAAGGCCATGATCAACACACGTTGCACCAACACCTCCTTAACCATGCTTTGCCACTTTTGAAAATAAAGATTTCTATCAAACAGCCCCTCTTGGCTGCCATCTCCACATTGCCCAGGTTCTCTACCTTGGGATCTGATACCACTTGTTGGGCCTAACACACTTTAGTACCACTTCTTGTGACAAACTGGAATGCATCAGACAAGCAAATTAACATGTAAAGGAACAGCACACACAAATTTAATGTGGTTCAGCCCTTTTAATTGGTCTACATCCATTTTCTTTCATAAGAACAATCAGCTAAGCATAAGGTTTACACCACTCTTAAACACTCAATCCCAATCCTTATATAGCCATATGGGCCATATCCATCAAACCTTACACAGTTTAAGACCCTACAATTGTTGATCACAAGCAAACCCTCAAAATTTTCTCATCACCACTCACGATTACTTAAAATAGCCCTGACAGGCAAAAATTGTTGGCAGGAAATCCATCATATGAAACTCAACAAAATTAGGAAACCAAGTTTTCTATTTGCCGAAGTTTAGAACCATCATATGAGTTTCCTAATTCAAGTCAAATTCCAACACTTCCAAATATCATGAGACTTCTTGTGCTATGTTTATAATTTTAAGCTTGATTAACATTAAATTAAAGCAGTATGGGTAAAAGCATTGAAATTGCATGTTTTTTTTTTTGGCTTCATCTGTTTGGTCCTCATAATCAATCAGTCATTCCCCATCCAAAACCCTTCCCGCCCTTTCCTTTGTACTTGAGACCTCCAACACAAAGAACCATAGTGGCGTAGACAAATCGTTGGCCATTGGTTTGTTCCCTCGGCAGTCTTTGAACTTATATGTTGATAATGATGCAATCTAATGACTTTAATTATATATTTAATTTTTTTAATATATGAATATCTAATTTGGTAATAAATTAATTGCAATTTTTTGCAGACTAATCCTTATCAACATAGAGTAGCCTACTTATGCATGAATTTAATTCTTTTAGTGATTTTTAATTTCATGTTAGCATCATTCATTCATCTAATATGGAACTTTTTAGGATCCCGCAATTCCTCAACAAGAACCCATGAGCTAAATTTGGAAGTTTCCCCTCACAGAGCTGGTAAATTTCAACTTCTTATTATCTTACTGATGTGTGTAGAATTGGGTTGAATGCTTTTGCTATTAGGGGTTAATTATGACTGGTTGGTCCGCTCAAAGTTGCATAAAAGAATAAGTTCATTTTATTGGGTTTGGAAGTTCCCTTTCGTTGGTTTGTTGTGTATATTTATTATTTATTTTTATTTTTTTAAAATGTAGTTTCTGCAGTGAGATTGATGCGGATAGAGCTGGGTGGTGCTTATGCTGACCTTCTGAATGATACAGGAAAGGGATCTGGGCATGATGAGATGGCATATGTTGAGAGAACTATTGGGTTTCGTACCCGGGATTTGTATGATAGAGATCTGAGATTGGTCTCTTCCTCATTCCTGGTTCTTGCTTTGTATATTATAATTTTCTTTTGTTAATCCTATTCATTATCTAAGATATGTCATATGTGCTACTGTTGTTTCTTTGAACCATAATTTTAGTTCTTGAAGGCATCGACAGAAAATTTCAGTAGAAGCTGGCACCTAAATACTGGGAACTTAACCCTATAGCACAACTGTCTTTGTTGACATCAACTTCAATATGCTTCCTTATATTTATGTAATGTTTAGGAATTCCAATATTATTTATTGTCGTCGTCGTCATTGTTGCTGTTGTTATTATTGTTATGATGGCACAAGTGTATAATAGAACTAACATATGACTTCTATTAGGTTACAGTAATTGTTGGAGGTACCATTCGTTGGAGAAGATATCTTGATCATTTGATTGTTTCGTTATGTCATGATGAGAACACTTTTAGGAGCATGGAACCACTTCTCTTACAGGTATACATGCTCTGCATATTTTATATGGACGTTTTTTCCTGGAAAGATAAATTGATACTCTCATTTCTTCAAGTCTGCTGTGGTAAGAAATAGTCTTGATAGGTTCTGAATTTTGTTCCTACATTTTTTTTTCTGTGCAAGGTAAAAATCAAGAAATCCAAACAGGCTTTGCTGGCTGATTTAATAGAAGGAATCATTTTGATGTCTTATCTATATATGGTCTAATTTTTCAAATATCAAAAACTTGTCAGCATGTTCATTGAAAGTGTGCTTAGGTCCAAGGTGCACTCAGGTGCCAAGGCCTACTCAGTCAGCATTGGGCAAGGTGACATGCATGAGGCATGCGCTTACGCAGTCATATTTATGTCTCTGGACCAGGTGTGAGGACATGCCAGCTGCGTATAGGCCTCTTTTAACTTGATACATAAAAAATCATGTATTAAGCCAAATCAAGAAAGAACTTTTGATGAACCCTTAAATACATAACTGAATTATAAATAAATTAGACAATTCTATTTATTTATGGACTAAATTATTTGTGTGCTACTAGTGTGTGTATAGTAGGGTACGTGTAAGTTTATGTAGACGTGATAAATTTTTTAGAAACTATTTATGTTATGTATAAGAATTTTATGAACAATTTAGAAGAAGATTTTTTTAGCTGTATGGTTAAATCCTAGGAAAATTTAAAGAAGTGAATCTCACCTTTCTTAGGCACACATCTGTGCCTTGTGCCTAGGCCACAGCTGCCCTTTGTGCCCTAGTGCACCTTGTACATTTAATGACCATACTTGCCTGCTTTCATGTGTCAAAAGATTAGACTTTTTTTTGATTCTTTTGATTTTTTTAATTGTTTGTCAAAGCTTAGGGTTGTCCAATTGCTGAAATAGAATAGAGGCTGAATGTGCATGCAGGCTATTGTGTGTGTGTGTGTGTGCATGCACATATTATATTAATTTAAAAACATGCTTCAAAAGATAATGTGGGGCATAGGAACCTTCACTGTGAAAGTGTCACAGTTAATTATTCTTTTGTATTGTATGTTCGTTTTTAGATTCTTCGAATTGGTTGCTACGAGATTGTGAAGCTGGATGTGCCGCCATATGCTGCTGTTGATGAGGTAAATTTTAACCTCCTTACCCCCTCCCCCAAATTTTCTACCGAACACATCCTGATTACTGTTTCTAACGTAATTTTAATGTATTTTTGTTATTAAAAAATCCTTGTATACATGGATTAACCCGAAGTGGATTGTGAAGCAGCTCTCTAGTTTCAACAATGTGCAGAGTACTCTGGAATATCACCACAGTGAGGATAATCGTTCTATAATAAATAAGGTTTTTAAAATCGGGTTTCTACATAGGATTGCTAGGGGATTTAGTGGGATAGATTAAGAATCATAAGCCTTTACTAACCATTGAAAATAAATACAAAAAATTCATTTATAGGTTATTTTAACGAGAATTCAATAATGTAAGCCAACAAACTTGGCTACCAAGTGTTCGAAACTAAGAAATCCTAAGTAGCTCATATGGTAGAACTCTCATATAAGCAAGAAATCAAGTGTTCAAATTGTTGAATTTCTAAATAAAGCCAACTTATATTGAAAAATAAATACATACTTAAAAAAGGACAATTTTTAATACAAATTAGTCAACAAACAGCTAGACAACATGAATACCTAAAATTATATTTATATTAGCAAACAAAACAAAAGCCAAACTATTGTGCGTACTATAGACCCATTATGCATACGCGGGAGCTTTGTGCACTGGGCTGCCCTTTTTTTTTTTATTAGCAAACAAAACAAAAGCCAAACTATTGTGCTAGCTCCTCAACATTTATCTCATTATCCATGATACATTGTCATGTTGTGCTTCATCAATATTATTGAATGACTACATATATTAGCAAACAAAGACAAAAGCTAAACTATCAAGCTAGCTCCTCAACATTTATGTCATCATCTGAGCTGTACATTGCTATATTTTGCTTCGTCAACATCATTGAGATAATCATTAATTACTATCTGCTACTCATCATTAAAATCATCATCTCCATAGCTATCATTATAATCAAATGCATTGGTGTACTAATTATAATCTTCATCTTCAACCTTAACATTAATGTTTCATCTTCAACCTTAGCATTAATGTTTGAACCACTTAATGAACGTCAATGAACTAAACATAAATTAATATGTCCATAACTGCATTAGTGTTAAATAGAAAAAAATCACTACATAAGTTGTCGATTCATAGTTCAACTTGTACAGAATGAGCACCAAGCCTACTGTTAGAGCAATTTTAAAAATATAAATTTATTATAAGATCTTACAAGCCTGCTACAATCCTACTAGGATCTGGATTGTTTTGTATAAGTAGTATCTTGCTGAATCATGATTTTGACAACTATAGTTCCGTAATTTTGTTGGAAAATTGTTACATGGTGGCATGGTTAAACTTTTAATTGTGCTACTCAACCTGTTTGGTGTTCTTCATAAGACCTTAAAAAAGGAAAAAAAAGAAAAAAAAGAAAAAAAAGGAAAAAAGACCATTACTACCTGTCCAATCGATCATTCACTTGTCTACAGGACAGATCATAAAGGTGCCCAATAATGAGCCTGGAAACTCTGAAAGAGATGACTCTAGAGTGGAATCAGATCTTGATCTCAATATTTCTTCTTACCTTTGGCATGTAATATCTTATTTAAATGTTCTTTAGCCATTCTATGCTATATGTAACTGCAGAATGTGAGGCTTGCGAAAGCTGCCCTTAGACCTGGTGCAGGTAACATGGTTAATGGGATTCTTCGGAAGCTTGTTTTGCTTAAGGTGTGTCATTTTCTATCTATGAATATTATAATCATTTAATAATTGTGAATGTTTAATCGAGTGCTTAAGTCTCTGCTTTTGCAGGAAAATGACTCCCTTCCATTACCCAAGGTGGAAGGCAATGATCGTGCACAAGCTCGAGCTCTTGCAACCCTTTATTCTCATCCAGTTGTAAGTTTGTGGTGCTACCTATTATTTGCACTTCTATTAATAAATTTATTGGATGATATGAATTCATCACAGAGATAAATTAAGGAATGAACATATTCGTGGTAAGTTAGGTATAACTCTTTTAGAAGATAAGGAACGAACGACTCAGATGGTTTGAGCATTTGCAACGTAGGCTGATTAGTGCACCAGTGAGGAGGAGTGAGCTAGTTTTTGTGAGGGGCAGTAGAAGGGGTGCCGGGGAGAGTTAGACCTAAAATAACTTGGAAGGAGATAGTGAGTAAAGATTTAATAGCGTTGAATTTGCTGAAGGAAATTGCCCATGATCGTATAAATTTGTGGAAAATGATTCATGTAGCCGAACCCACTTAGTCCACCTAGTGGGACTTAAGACTTGATTTGTTTTTTTTTGTTGTTTGTGTTTGAATTCATCATAGAAATGGTTATTGCAATGCAAACTGTCAAATTTATCTATTGAACTGACCTAGTCATTGCTCACAGAGTGACATTGTATCAGCATGATAAGTTTTTTAAAATTAATTTTGAAAATTTCAAAGGTAGTTGATGTGCCTAAGTTATCACAAATTTTCAGTGAAATTGGAGGACTTAATTCTACCTCCTTAGAAAATGAGCAATGTTAAAACTTAGTATAGTTGTGTTTGAGGTTGTTGTTTATAAAACATTATTTGGTAAATTGCACTCTGATATTTAAAAAATAATTGTGGACTCCAGTCACTGGCAAACTAGCTGGGCTAAGGGTCCAAACTGTTGTGATGCAGCAATGAACATTTAATAAATTTTTGTTGCTAATACAAGAAGGTGTTGACTAGATATTCTCCATCCATGAGTTTATTCTCCAATTTTAGTGTGGACAAGTGGTATCTATTGAGTTATTCTAAGGGCTGTGTTATCTTGTTTAATTATTTGTTTTAATAGTGAAGGATGCTTCATGCTTAAAGTTAAATTCTTCTAAATTAAAGAAAGATAATTATATTTTGTAGTTTGGAAGAAGGAAGGATAGGGTAGCCCTGTGGAATTGTAGCCAGTTTGCAGTTTTATGGGGTTTATGGTTGGAACATAATGTGGGGATTTTTCTTGAGAAGGAGTTGAATTCATCATTGGTGTGGGAAAAAAATTCAGTATTTGACTTCTTTATGGTGTGTTAGGTTTGGAATTTTCAGGGAAGCTAGTTTTCAGGATTTAAATAGGGATTGGAGGAACTGGTTGGCTTGTGTTTTGTTGTTTTAGTTTTTTTCCTGGTTTGAACCAGATTTTTTTCAGGAGATTTCTTATTCTTCCTCCTTGTAAATTCTTTCCCTATTAATGAAATTTATTTTTCTATAAAAAAAATCATCTTTTTTTGTAAATCTTATTATATTATATTTTATTCTATATTGTTTTCAGTGGATGGTAAGGCGATGGACAAAGTATCTTGGGCAGGAAGAAGCTATTAAACTGATGATGTGGAATAACAGCGACCCCTATTTCAGCTTGAGGTTTTAGCTTAAAGTATGGCTTGTTTTTATAATGTCATAAAATGGATCTCATAGTCTTTTTTATTGCTAATGTCAGGGCAAACAGTGGAAAGGATTTTAGAACAGCTGACCTCATTGTACAACTTAAAGATTTGAAGGTGCTAGTTTAATTCTTTTACGTCCCTAATATCTTTGAAGTTCAATTATGTGATTAAAATGAGGGTAGTGTTACTTGGCTTAATGGTCTAGTATAATATATATATTCTTTAAATACTTGATTTGCAATTACTTCACTTCTATTTTTTTGGACACACCCCCATATTATGCTTCAGTAACTCATATAGTGTATTTTATAATATTGTGTATTATTTTTGCATGCATGTACACATTTTTTGGGGACTATTTACTGGGTGTATAACTAGTGACATTATATGTTTAATAGTGGATTAATTAAATTTTGTGTTATCTACCCTCCCCTGACCTGTGTGTATGCTAGAACAGACAGCTTCTTCTTCTTCTTCTTCCTTTTTTTTTTTCCAGAAGAAGGTAAGAGGTGATATATTAGCACAAGGGAAACAAGAGCAGTTGAATGAGGGGAAATTTACAAGCCAAAGAAAAGAAGCTTAAAATCCAAAGGAAACAAAAGCTGACAAAAATTTTGTAAATTTTCTAAGATTAGATAGATTGCCCCTACCATAAAAAGAAGGATGCACTTCAGAACTAATTCTAGGTCAAAGTTAAGAGTTCTCAAAAATCACTGAATTTCTGGCTTTGCAAGTATGTTAAAACCATGGCTTTTGCTTATGACAGCAGTTGGGTTACTTCCCAAATGAGAAAACTCATGAACCTCTTTACTGCAGCAAGGGAAGGATCTAGGAATTTGCATACAAGAAGTGCCTCTGATAATGTTTCTTGTGGACCTGCAACCAGAGAACAAATGTTTTTTTTCCCATACACTGATGAGGAAAAAATTAATAGAAGAATTGACTTTTTTCCTCACTTGAACAACCTGTTAAGGATTTTAAGTCTATTTCAAGCCAAGCTATGAAGGCATGTTTGGGAATATTCCTGTTGAGTGGCTTAGCCTAATAAATGAGGATGAGGGGACAACATGGCTTCACTTCCTTATTAAGTCCCAACCAGAACTAAAGAGTAAAAGATCGTGAAGAAGAAGGAAGCTGAAGAATTTAAGCCCTCAATTGGATTGGATAGTCATTCTTGGTCCTTAGTGTTGGCCCAAAGGCAACTCAAGAGGAGGGATGTATTGGGTTTAATGATATTAAAAGTGCTTGATACAAATTTAAAGCTAATTACACAATCAAGCAAATAATGCAAAAATGAAAGCAATTTAAAGAGAGAAGGGAAGAGAAATTGAAAGCTCTTTTATATTGGTTCGACTACCCCTGCCTACGTCCACTCTCTCAAGGCCAACTGCCTTGAGGTTCCACTATTTCCCTTGTTTTAATGGAAACCAAGGAAACCAATTACACCCCTTGTTTTTCGAAGACAAGACAACCACATTACAATCCTTGTTTTCTACAAAGACAAGGCAACCAAAACAATAAAGCTTTACAAAATAAAATTCCTCAAAAGGAAGAATATTGTTGGCCTAACAAGGCTTAATCTCGTTTTGTTACTTAACATGTTTGTTTAAGTTAAGTTTCAGGGCTCAAGTGTTTTTATGAAATCAAGTGATTATGTTTGAAGAGCTTGAATGAAGTCGACACTTAAAGCTATGAGTCATGATGGATATAAAGCATATTGAAGAATTTGTTAAAGCTTGGACAAAGCGTTGAAGCTATACGACATGAAGACTTAGGCACTCAGATAGTTTTTATCTTGTTAAAATCTCATGTAAGTACTTCAAATTTCAATAATGAAGATTGACGCTCTTAGGAAATATTATGGTCTTATTTAAGTTTTGGAACCAAACTTTGAAAAACAATAAGTGGCCAAGTGGTCAGGCGTCTGATGATGAATTGTCAGGCGACTGATATGCTTTTGACTTTGTTAATGAACAAATAGAATAAGATCAGGCGACTGAACTATCGTGATCAGTTGATTGACCCAGTACTGACTTTCTGAATGCGCTATTTTTAAAGAGCTCAGGCGACTGACCCTATGGCTTAGTCGACTGATGTCTGTGTTTTAAACTTTTAACAGCGCTGATTTTGTTTTCAAATTTGAATAATTGGTTTCCAAACTTCGAGAAAACTTGGGGAAAATGGTAAGAAACCTTTTTGCTCTATATATATTTTCGCAAATTAGGTTAACTTACACACATACAAATTCAAAATCTAGTGTTATACTGCTGAAAGTTTTTTGAAAGCGCTGCTGTGTGTTCTTGCTGATTTCTCACAAAAATCTGATTTGTTCTTCTACAATCCTTACTCTATAATCATATTACTGGTGATGTAATCTTGAGCTTCATCTTTTTATTGATTTTATTGAAGTATATTGTGATTCTAACTTGTACAAATTTGCTCTAGCCAAGCGTATATTTCTTGTACAAACAAAATTGTTTCTTGTTTTGTTATTGACGATTTAGGGTTGTTGAATCGTTGCCTAGCGAGAGGGTTGTTCTCGTTAGAGAGGCGTCTCCACCTTGAACGGAGAGAGGGATACTTCACCTGGTAACGAAGTGGAAAGAAAAATCCTCAAAGCGGGTTGCTTGAGGCAAGGATGTAGGCTGCTGGCCAAACCTTGTAAAAATCCGGTGTTCAGCTCTTCTTCCTTTACTCTTTAAATTCTTGAAAGATTATAACCTGCGTGTATATTTATGTGTTCATTGAGAACTTGCTGAATATTTGAGATTGATTGTGATTGAACCAAGTTGTATCTTGGAGATTGGGTTATGTTGTTGGACTAAAAATCAAATAAGCATTTTCTCTGAATTCAAGTGCAAAGTTGCTGAGGTAAAATATTTGTGATTAATTATCTGATTGAAGCATAAGTGCTCAAATAATACAAGTTGCATTACTGAAATTATATCTTGAGAAAATCATTGTTCATTGCTGAAAATCAGATTCTGTTAATTGCTTAACTGAATTAATTGAAGTATTGACTTTGGATTATATTTTCAGATTTCATATTCATATCTAGGATTCCCGATTGGTATAGCACGGTCGCTGTTTAGATATTGTGATTGTGTGGTTGAAGTTTTAATTAAAAAGGGATTAAGGTAATTTGCAATTCCGCTAATAAATTTTTAATTCCCCAATTCACCCCCTCTTGGGAATACATCTTTAATTTCAAATATACAATTTAGAGCTTAAGAAAAACTTTCAATGAATAATCAATATTAAGGCTCAAGAGTTTTTCTTTCAAAGATGAACAAATTAAAGTATGAAAAGAGATTAAAGAGAGACTTGAAAGCAAGAGTACTTGGATATTCAGTATAAGTCCGTTTTGTAATGTTCTCAAGGCTTAGGATGACATATATATAGAATTTGGATGTTGTTCGTTGGAGCCTTTTGGCTTGTTATTGGTTGACCATTTACCAGCCGTTAGAGAGGGAAAAATGATGGTTGCAGGAAAAAGCAGTCAGACTGGTCGACCCCCTTCAAGGGCTAGTCGACCGCCTTTGGCCTCTACCTAGGTTGGTCGATCGCCCCCTAGGGTTGGTCGACCATCCTTGGCACAAGGGTGGGGTCTGGTCTTCCTTTTGTTCCTATTTTTCCGGTTCAGGTCCATTTGTGCCATGCCTTTATTTTCTCATAGCTTTACAATCTAAAGTTCATCACAAATGATAGAATCACAATACAGATAAATTAAATTAAGTCTTCAATATCTTCTCTAAATTCTTCAACTTTAGTGGCTTTAATCTGGTAGAACACAATTTATGCACACAACCATTAGTCAACAATAGTTTGTTATCATCAAAACTAGGTTAATGAAAACTTGGAGCTAACAATCTTCCCATTTTTAATGATGATAAACTATTTTCAAGAAATAAGAACAAATATAAAGCATTTAAATCACACACAAGTTCCTATTTTTCTTATCTCTCTCCCTTTGACATCATCAAAACCAAAATAAGAGGGGTGAGGCTAAAAATTAAAACATTTAAGCACGAAGTTTCAATTTTATCAATTAGTATATCATAAAAGATATAGCAATATGCCCCACATGAAAATTATTGCATGGTCAAAAATATGACAATAGATGATACCAAATTAATGCACGGTCATAAAATAATTGATACTATTTGTTGTTGATCATAAGTCAAATAAAAGAAAATTGATACCAATTAACTTAAAAGCAAAATTTTCATGTTGGAAAAAATTTCCCCTTTTGTCAATATCAAATAAAAAAAGAAAAAATTTTTTTGGGGGGGGGGGGTATGAATCTTGCAATATAGACCACAATTTTGAAAAATCAAGTTTGAGCAAAGATGTTCTAGTTTCAAGAAATTGCATGCATTTATGATTTTCAAAACTTCTATCATATTTTCATGATTCATCAAAGACCATGATCTCAAAAGTTTCAATTTTTACCATGGTCATATCATTTAAAATTTACAATCATATTTAAAAATATTCACAATTATGCTCATGTTTTCAAAAAGATTTTCACTTATGCTTGCCCCCTTGGTAAATTCCAAAAGGTTTTTAGGAGGGAGCTCTTAAGAATGAAATCCATAGAATAATTTACAATTATGTTTCAATATGCTTAAATGTTCATAACAAGATATTTAATATTCCATAAGTTCAATAACTCAACATTATGCTCAAATTCATAACAAGCTCAAAATCCATAACAAAAATTCAACATGCTCAAATTTTCCAGACACTTATTCAAGCTCAGCTTCAATAAGATGCTCAATTTTCAATAAGCTAAACAAAATATTCAATATGCTCAACTTCATCATACATATTCATATTCCAAAACAACAACAACAACAACAACAACAACAACAAAACAACAACAACAAAACCAAGCCTTAGTCCCACTAGGTGGGGTCGGTTATATGAATCCTTTTCCTTATGTGATCATGGACCATTTCTTTTGATAGATTCAAGGATATTAAATCCTTACTCACTATCTCCTCTAAAGTTATTTTTGGTCTACCCCTACCCCTACCCCTTCTACTGGCCCCCACAGTAATTAAGTCACTCTTCCTCACAGGTGTACTATGTGGCCTATGTTGCAAGTGTCCATACCATCTGAGTCGTCCCTCCCATATTTTATCTTCTATAGGAGCTACACCTAACTTACCATGACATATTCATATTCCAAAAAAATCATTATTCAAATACTTTTAATATCACCAACAAGATATTCATTTAAGCTCGTCTTTCACATATTCAATATTTTCAAAATTTGCAACTTATTATGCTCAATGATCATCAATTGCAAAACCAAAATGTTTCAATACATGATATTCAATTTTGAGCGTGCTCCCCCTAAACCAATGTACTCAAAATTCTAGCAAGGTTTCAAAAAATACTTCCAACAAAAGAGATTTTCAGTTTTTCATGCTTAACATACAACAAAATTTCCATTTACCTTTAAAAATCATGACAAATCAAAATTTCACAAAATTTTCATTGTATTTCAAAAATTAGCAAAAGATTTGCATACAACAATTATATCATGCAATCTAAGGGAAACACAAGTTTAAAAACAATTTTAATCCCTTATTTTAGATGAAACCTCAGGCGAAAACAATTTGTTTGAAAATGTAACAATTTTGAAAAAGCTCAAATGATTTTATTTTTCAAAGAAACTCATTTTCAATTTAAGTTCCAAATTTGAGGATATTATCAAGTGAAATTACCTGGACCCTTTTGGTAATATTTTCTTATGATAATAATTTCTTTTGTATGGGTAATGCCTCTTTTTAGGCTTGTCAAGAATGACATATTTTGATTAGCTAATACTCTGTCTAAGTTCTCCTTTAATTGAACAATTTTTGAAAAAAAAATGGTTGAGATTCTCAACTTTCTTTTTTCAAAAATCATTTTCTAATCTCAACTCATTTGTAGAAGAGCTAGACTTAATCTTAGCTTTCAAAATTTCATCTTATTTTTTAAACAACTCATTTTCATTTACCAAACAATTAAATTTTTGCTTGAGCTCTTTGTATTTAAAATCATTGCTTTCAAGATCATCATGCATTTCAATGAAAGCATTGTACAACTCATCATAGGAGAGTTGCTCATTTTGAAAGAAATTTGCCTCCTCTTTCGCCTTTGCTTCTTTTTAATCTCCACCGGCTATGAAGCAAAGAGTTAATGTTTCTTCTTCATCCTTGTTCTTTGTCTCCTCTTTGTCCCTTGTCTCCATTTCAAACATGTCACATTGATGAAAACACAAGTTAGCATATTTTTTTCGTATTTATCATCATGTAACATTTCAAAAGAATGCCAAATTTTCTTAACCGTATCACAAGTAGATATTTTATCAAATCATTACAATCTAAGATTAAAAACAAGTTGTTCATTGCCTTGGAATTCATTATGTGCAAAAGCCATTCATTTTCTTCCCACATTCATCTAGGTTTAGGATTTGTTAATACTATTTTCTGCCATTGTTGGAAGAGTGTATCAATTTTGTATAATATCCCATATTTCGAAATAAAAACTTTGAAGGAATATAATAATCCTTGTTTTCTAAAAAACATAATCATTTCCATTGAAAAATGATGGTCTCATGCTGGAATACCCCTCAAATGAAAGGGTGTTTGTTTCCATGGATCCTCTCTAAGACGGTTAAGTCCAAATTTAAAAGAAGAGCATTAGCTCTGATACCAATTTTTGGCCCAAATGCAATCCAAGAGGGGGTTGAATTGGGTTTGATGAAATTAAAAGTGCTTGATACAAAATTTAAAGCTAATTACACAATTAAGAAAATTATGCAAATATGAATGCAATTTAAAGAGAGAAGAGAAGAGGAGAGAAGTTGCAAACTATTTTGTAATGGTTCGATTATCCTTGCCTGCATTTGCTCCCTCAAAGCTAACCGCCTTGAGGTTCCACTATTCCCCTTGTTTTAATAGAAACCAAGGAAACCAATTATACCCCTTGTTAAATTATAGTCCTTGTTTCCTATGGTGACAAAGCAGCCAAAACAACAAAGCTTTATGAAAGAAAATTCCTCACAAGGAAGAATATAAAATTTAAAGCTCAAGACAAACTCTCAATTAATAATGAAGATTGAGGCTCAAGAATTTTTCTTTTAAAGATGAGCAAATTAAAACACAAGGAGAGATTAAGAGAGAATTAAAAGCAAGAGTACTTGGATATTCAGTTATAAGTATGTTCTCTAACATTCGCAAGGCTTATGAGGGCATATATATAGAGTTTGGATGAAAACTACCTATTTTCAGCTTGTTGGAGCCTTTTGGCTTGTCAGATTGATCGACCGCTTACTAGCTGTTAGAGAGGGAAAAATGACCATTGCAGGCAAAAGTTGCCAGATTCAGGGGCCACTCTACCGCCTTTGGCCTCTGCCAAGGTCCATTGACCGCCCAAGCACAAGGCTGGGGTTTGGTCTTTCTTTTGTTCCCATTTTTCCAGTTTAGGTCCATTTGTAACAACAACAAAACAACAAAACCAACCCTTAAGTCCCACTAGGTGGGGTCGGCTATATGAAGCCTTTTTTGCCAATTTATGCAATCATGGACCATTTCTTTTGACAGATTTAGGGGTATTAAATTTTTACTCACTGTCTCCTTCCAAGTTATTTTAGGTCTACCCCTACGCCTTCTATTGCTCCCTACACTAACTCACTCTTCCTCATTGGAGCACTATGTGGCTTATATTGCAAGTGTCCATATCATCTAAGTTGTCCCTCTATTAACTTATCTTCTATAGGAGCTACACCCAACTTCTCACGAATATGTTCATTCCTTAATTTATTTTTCAATGTTATACCACTCATCCATCTAAGCATTCTCATCTCGGCAACTTTTACTTTTTGGACATTCTGTTTCTTCTTCGCCCAACATTCTGATCCATATTACATAGTTGGTTTTATAGCTATCCTATAAAACGTCCCTTTTAATTTTAAGGGTATTCCACGATCACAAAGCACACTTGAGGCACTTCTCTATTTTACCCAACTTACTTTAATTCTATGCATTACATCATCTTCAATGTCTCCTTTAGCTTGCATAGTAGATCCAAGGTAACAAAATCTACAAGTGCTATTTATTTCTTCATCATCAAGTTTAACTGTCTCCAATATTCCTCCTATCATTACTAAAATTACATTTCATATAATCTGTCTTATTTCTACTTATCCTAAAGTCTCTAGATTCCAAAGCTTCTCTCCATAATTCTAATTCAGCCTCTACTCTGTCCCTAGTTTCTGTCAACGGAATAGAAAATAGAAAAAGATTTCTTTCCTTATTTCAGCCCACAATTATTTCCATATTTCTCCATTAATTATTTTGTATAGTTAGCATATATTTTGTTTACATGTATAGGGCTTGACAAATTATAGTTTACATGTATAGGGCTGGAATCATGCTAGAACTTATTTACTTTCCATGTATAGCATTCTTGTAAAGTCTATATATAATATACCCATTCGGCCATTCACACAATACTTTGACATGGTATCAGAGCCTGCCGACTGCTAATTTTTTTTCCCTTTGAATTTTGCTTTTTTTTTTTTTTTTTTTTGGTCTTCTCGGTTTGGAGGTGTCTCTCATTTCTGTGGCTGTTGTGGGTCTATTCTCTTCTGGAATTTTTTGGTTCTCTGTCTTTTGATAATTTTGTGGCTAAGTGGCTGTCGGAATAGCTTTTGGTTGCTGTTCTGGTGCTTCTTTGTCCTTGTGATTCTCGGCACAGCAAGTTTCTTGGGTTGCAATTTATTTTTAGTGCAGGCAGGTCGATCGGAACAGCTATCTGTTGCTGTTTCTGGTGCTTCTCTGTCCTTGTGATTCTCGGCATAATAGGTTTCTTGGTTCAAGATTTATTTTTTAGTGCAGGAAGGTTGATATTGGTTCTTTCTATTGCTGTTTCTGGTGCTTTTGTCCTTGTGATTCTCGGCACAGCAGGTTTCTTGGTTCAAGATTTATTTTTTAGTGCAGGCAGGTTGATCTTGGTTTTCTTTGTTCCTGCGTTGATTTATTTTTGGGCTTCTCGATTTTCTCCTTTATTTAGCATGGATCCCGCACTTGTGAGTGCCAAGTTTACGGGCAACAATTATTCTACGTGGGCCTTTCAATTTGAACTTTTCTTGAAGGGAAAAAATCTTTTGGGTCATATTGATGGCACGAATTGTGCACCCAATCTTGATAAATCCAAGGATTCAGTGGCTTTTCCTTCATTGGCTGTGCTTGATGCCAAGGATTCAGCGGCTTGTCCTTCATGGGCCGTGCTTGATGCTCGGATTATGTCTTGGTTTCTTGGTTTGGTTGAGCCACATATTGTCCCCAACTTGCAACCTTATCGCACTGTTCAATCCATGTGAACTTATTTAAAATCAGTATATCATCAAGATAACGGTGCCTGTCGTTTTTAGTTAGAGCATGCGATCACCATGTTTCAACATGACAATTGTTCCATCTGCTATTCAGATTGTTAATGGCAGTTCTTTGCCAATAGCTGCTGTCAAAGATGCCTCTTCTAAGTTCACTGATGTGTTTCTTGCTCCTCAGCTTTCCACAAATCTTATTTCTGTCGGTCAATTAGTTGATAACAATTGTGTTGTTAATTTTTCTGGTGATGCTTGTGTTGTGCAGGACCAGGAAACGGGGGAGCCGATCATGAAGGGACCTAAAGTGGAGCTCTTGTTTCCACTACTTTTTCCTGTTTTGACACTTTCTTTAGTTTCTTCTATTAGTTATTTTGTTTGTAATAATGCTTTAGATCTTAGTAAGGTGTGGCATCGTTGTTTAGGCCATCCCCATACTCAGATCTTATCTCATTTATTGAACTCTGATTTACTTGGTAATAAAGAACGTTCTTCTTTATCTCTTGAGTGTGCTTCTTGCAAACTTGGTAAAAGCAAAACTCTTAGCTTCCCTTTGCATGTTAGTAGAGCTTCTCAGTGCTTTAATCTTATCCATAGTGATGTTTGGGGACCTTCCCCGGTTTGTTCACGTGAAAAATTTAAATACTATGTGACTTTCATTGATGATCATAGCAGATTTACTTGGGTTTAATTTCTTCGCTCTAAATCTGAGGTTTTCGTACTTTCACTAAGTTTTTAGCGTATGTTGACAATCAATTTTATGCTTCTATTGAGACATTACGCACAAATTCCGGTGGTGAATATTTTGTCTTTTGAGTTTCAGGAATTTTTGGCTTCTAAAGGTATTATTCATCAACGTTCATGTCCTTCTACTCCCCAATAGAATGGAGTAGCCGAACACAAAAATCGTCATCTCCTAGATGTGGTACATACTCTTTTGCCGGAATCCTCTATTCCATCCTTGTTTTGGCTTGAGGCTCTGAAAACTACTACTTGATTAATCGTTTACCTTCTCAAGTCCTACACATGGAGTCTCCCTATTTCCGCTTATTTGCTAAGAAACCTAGTTATGATAACCTCCGTACCTTTGGTTGTGTATGTTTTGTTCATTTACCTCCTCATGAGCGACATAAATTATCTACTCAATCTGTTCGATGTGCATTCTTGGGATATAATGTGTGTCAAAAGGGATTTGTTTGCTATGATCCTACATTATATTGTACACACATTTTTAGGAATGTTATTTTCTGTGAAAATGAACATTTCTTTTTTCTCTTCTGTACCCTCCTCGTCTACTGTGATTCACCCCTCCTTTGAGGAGCAGTTCTCGGATCCTCATCAAGTCTGTTCTTGTTTTAAACCAGGTATTGTGTATACGCGACGCTCCCGCCCATTGTCTCTTCTGGTGGCTCATCCGATATCTGATCCTACCACACTCCAAATTCAGTCAGTTGCAGCACCTCCAGAGCCTTTGGTACGTCGCTCTTCTCGAGTGTGTGTACCCCCGGATAGGTATAAGTTTCCCTCTTCCAGTTCTAGCAATTCTGTTTCAGCTCTTACTGTTGCATTGTCCAATTTAGATATTCCCATATGCTACTCACACACTGTTGAGCATGATTGTCGGCAACAAGCTATTCAGGAAGAAATTGTTGCTCTAAAGGCCAATCACACCTAGGACATTGAGCCTTGCCCTCCCACCATTGTTCCTCTGGGTTGTAAATGGTTTACTCAGTTAAGGTCCGATTTGATGGAAGTTTGGATTGTTACAGAGATCGCCTGGTTGCACTTGGGAATAATCGGGAATATGGTGTCAATTATGAAGAGACCTTTGCTCTTGTGGCTAAGATGACTACTGTTCGTGCGATTCTAGCTATTGCTGCGTTCAGTGATTAGCCACTACATCAAATGGATGTCAAGAATGCTTTTCTTCATGGGGATCTTAAAGAGTGTATTCATATGAAGCCATCGCCGGGCTTGTTTCCCTCTCCAACTTCACATGTGTGTAAGCTTCGTCGCTCTCTTTATGTTCTCAAACAAGCTTCGAAGGACTGGTTTGATAAATTCTGCACCACTTTATTACAATTTTCATTCAGGCAAAGCAAGTATGACTCTTCATTGTTTCTTCGGAAATCATACATGAGTATTGTTGTTCTTTTGGTTTATGTTGATGATATTGTGATTGCTGGTTCCTATTTTGCTTTACTTGCTCAGCTCAAGACTTATCTCTTAGAGTCCTTTCATATGAAAGATCTTGGGTCTCTCATATATTTTCTTGATCTTGAGATGAATCGTAGTCCCTCCGGTATTTCACTCAATCAACATAAGTATGCTAGTGACTTGGTGGCTACAGCTGGCCTTCAGGAGGGTACTTCTGTTGATACTCCCATGGAATTAAATGTCAAGCTTCGCAAAGAGGAGGGTGACTTACTTGCTGATCCCAGTTTATACCGGAAGTTGGTGGGTAGTCTTGTCCATGTCACCATTACTAGACCGGACATTTCTTTTGCTGTACAGCATGTCGGCCAGTTTCTTCAGACCCCTCGTCATCTTCATTTGGCTGCTGTCCGTAGGATGATACGCTATGTTCAGGGCACTTTTGCACGTGGTTTATTCTTCCTTGCAGGCAATTCTACTCGTCTTGCTGCTTATAGCGATGTTGATTAGGCTGGTTGTGCAGATACACGTCGCTCCATCACTGGTTGGTGTGTGTTCTTAGGTGATGCAGTGACATCTTGGAAGAGTAAGAAGCAAGATAGATTTTCTAAGTCATCGACGGAATTTGAATACCGAGCAATGCCTCTTGCCTGTTTTGAAATTATTTGGCTTCGAGGTTTGCTTGCTGAGCTAGATTTTTCTAAGACCAATCCTACACCTTTACATGTTGATAATATGAGTGCTATCCAGATCATGGCCAATCCTATCTATCATGAGCGCACGAAGCATATTGAAGTTGATTGTCACTCTATCCGTGAAGCATTTGAAGCTCGTGTTATCACTCTTCTACATGTTTCCACTGAATTACAAATTGGTGATATCTTCACCAAGGCGAGCTCGTCATCTACATTGCTTCCTAAGTAGCAAATTGATGCTTGTTGATCAACCCGCATCAATTTGAGGGGGGCTATCAACGGAACAACAAATAGCAAAAGATTTCTTTCCTTATTTCAGCCCACAATTATTTCCTTATTTCTCCATTCATTATTTTGTACATTTAGCACATATTTAGTTTATAGGTATAGGGCTTGACAGATTATAGTTTACATGTATAGGGCTAGAATCATGCTAGAACTTATTTACTTTCCATGTATAGCATCCTTGTAAGGTCTATATATAATATACAGAACTCAAGGCCAAACCATTCGACCATTCACACAATACTTTGATAGTTTCATCAATTAATACATTATCATCTGCAAACAACATACACCATGGAACCTCCTTTTGAATACTCTTAGCCGGTTGGTCCATCACTAAAGCAAAAAGATAAGGGCTCAAAGCAGATCCTTGATGTACATCTATGGTGATTAGAAATTTTCTAGTTTTTCCATCTATAATCCTTACACTGGTCATTACTCCGTCGTACATATCCTTAATGACATCAGTATACCTACTACATACACCCTTTTTTTCTAAAATCCACCATAGAACTTCCCTAGGTATCCTATCACATCCTTTCTCTAGGTCAATAAATGCCATATGCAAGTCCCTTTTCTTTTCCCTAAACTTTTTCATTAATCTTCTTAAAAGATATATAGCTTCTATGGTAGATCTCCCAGGCATAAAACCAAATTTATTTTCTGAGACCTTTGTTTCTATCCTTAATCTTTGTTCAAATACCCTTTCCCATAGTTTCATCGTATGATTCATAAGTTTAATTCCATGATAATTATTACACTTTTGAATATCTTCTTTATTTTTGTATATAGGTATTAAAGTGCTTTTCCTCCATTCATCTGACATTTTCTTAGTTTTTATAATTGCATTAAATAAATTAGTTAACCATATAATTTTGTTATCACCTAAGTATTTCCAAACTTCAATTGGGATATTATTTGCTCCTATAGCTTTCCCATTTTTCATATTTTTTAGTGCAAACTTAATTTCGTTAACTCTAATTTTGCGAATAAATCTCATATGTTTTGTATTTTCCTCATTTGACAATTCTAAGTTTAAGCCTTCAATTTGGTTTTCATTAAACAACTTACTAAAGTAACTTCGCCATCTTTCTTAATGTCTTCGTTCTTAACCAAGACAATATCATCCTCACTTTTTATACATTTTACATTTCCTAAGTCCTTACTCTTCCTTTCTCTAGTTTTAGCAAGCATGGTCTTAAAAATCCACGAAATTGTCAACATTTTTGTAGAAATTTACGGTTTCTGTCACCCTCGTAATTGAAATGGCAGTCGATTTCTGTCTTGCATAATTTCCATTGAAATCAATGAATCATCTCGAAATTTATAGAAATCTCGAAATTTCAATGAAATTTATCGAAATTTTAACTATACAACGAAATTTCCTTTGAATTCAAATAAGAGATTTAGGAGAATGGTTTTAAATAAAGGCTGCAACCGTTACGTAACGCCATTATGTAACGGGTTTTTGGGTTACTGATACCGTTACACACCACGAAATCAGTGGAAAGAAAAATCACGGTTGTAGCGGCCGTTACGGACCGCGACCGTTATGTAAAGGCCGCTACACGACTGTTACATAAAAAAAATTAATTTATTTTTTACTTTTTCTTCTCACTTTTTCCCTCTCATTCATAAATCATTCTCAATATGCCATATGAGGAGGGGGAAAAGATTATAATGAAGATGGCAGTGATACAAAATTTACTATTTCTTTAAATACTCACAAGAGATGCATTAATTAACAATTTGAAAAATACTAACTTAGGAAAATATTTTATTTTGACAATATTAGTAATGTGATATTTATGTTCTATATATTTCAACTTCAACCTTCTTTATTTTCTAGCTATTTTATATTTGTATTATTCGTATGTCTTATGTTTTTAATAGATTAATGGAGTGTATAATGTTTTTTTTTTTATTAATTAATTTAGCACACATAAGAATTTATCATAGATAAGAACAATGAGAAGTATAAATACGTACACGCGCTTAATTTTTTTATCAATGGTGGTTTAAAACAAATGTAAACTTGTTACCCTTACCAAAAAACTTAGTTACCTGAACTAAAGGATCCAAAATACGCTAAAACTCTTTCTAAGAAGGGCTAAAAGCTTAAAACATGCAAGTACGCTAATATGCACAAGGTTGTGCGTGCTTTAAAAAAATTCACTGCCGCAGTGCCGTTACACCTAATTCTCGTTATGTAACATCTGCTACTCTCGCTTCCCGTTACAACCGCTACTGTTACGTTACACTACCCACTACCGCGATTTAAAACCATATTTGGGAGTAAAGTGAAATTTCTCTCTTAATTTATTTTATTTATTTTTATCGAAACAAAATATTATTGTAAATGCTTTTGAAATTATATGAAAAAATAAACTTACAGCAACATTTTATTTAACCATTTATATCTAAATTATCATTATTTGTATAATAAATAATATTTAAATGATTTATGAATTTCATTTGTATTAGCTGAATATGCTTGCTGCACATTATCTTAAAAATATGATTGATACACATACTATATTACAACTTTTCCACTTCATACACAATATAGATGTATTTAACTTGTAATATATTGGTCCTATAATTTACATTATTATATTTGTTAACGATTTCTAAAGTTTCACAAAGAATTCCATGCTTTACTACTGATTTCCGTTATTTCTCCAAATCGAAATTGAAATCGACATCGAAATTGAAATTTCCGTCACAATTTTTGTACTTTTGGAGCTTTGAAATTTGAGTCGAAATCGAAATTTAAGACCTTGTTAGCAAGTTTAAATATATCTCTTTCCCCTTCTTTGTATCTAATCTATCATATAAACTATTAAATGATTTGTATTTGACTTTACTAACGACCTTTTTTGCATCTTTTCTTGCCTCCTTATACTTTTCAAAGTTATCCCTGTTTCTATATTTTTGCCACGTTTTATATCAAATTTTTTTTGTCTTTACGGTTTTTTGTACTTTTTTATCCCACCACCAACTTTCTTTGCTATTCGAGAATCTTCTCCTTGATTCACCTAAAATCTTTTTTGCTATCTTTTTAATAGAGTTAGCTAATTGACTCCAAAGAGTATTTGTATCTATTCCATCCTCTATAGTCCAATCCCCATTTTAATCATTTTATCTTTAAATTTTATTATATTTTATCCTTTTAGATTCCACCACCTAGTTCTCTTATACTGGTTTATTTTATCATTTTTCTTCCATTTTTTAATACATACATCTAACATTAAGACTCTATGTTGTGTGGTTAGGCTTTAACCTAGAATAACTTTACAATCCTTGCATGATAAACGATTCACCCTCCTAGTTAAAAAAAAAAATTTATTTGACTTCTATGTTGTCCACTTTTAAAGGTTATTAAGTGTTTTTCTCTCTTCTTAAAGAAAATATACATTATACTAAAATCATATTACATCGCAAAGTCTAAGATCATCTCCCTAGACTTATTTTTGTCTCCATATCCATATCCTCTATGTATTCTCTCATAATTTTTATTATCCCCTCCAACGTGTCCATTCAGATCTCTTCCTATAAATATTTTCTCAGTCCCTGTTATGTCTTGTATAATACTATCCATATCTTCCCAAAATTGTCTCTTAAGATTTTCTGCTAAGCCGACTTGAGGAGCATAAGCACTAATGATATTTATTATCTCTTGTCCTAGTACCATCTTGATTTTTATAATTCTATCCCCTACTCTATTTACATCAACACCGCTATCTTTTAAATTTTTGTCTATAATAATTCCTACTCCATTCTTATGTTTTTCTTTTCCAGTGTACCAAAGTTTAAATCCCGATTTATCAATTTCTCTAGCACTTAGATTCTTTGGGAATTTGTTCTTATAGTACAAATATTTCTTTGATCTCTTGACTAGTGCTAATATCTTTTTTTTGCTCTATAAAAGTACTTGGAAGGCCAAAGGTCCTTAAAAAATTAAGCTTTTGTCCGGTTGGTTGTTCTTAATAGAGTTAACGTCAACAATCTATTGCAGAGTAGTAGACCTTTAGAGGCACTTTCTCTTGATATGTGCTCATTATGTTTTGACTATTCAGGAATAGTTTCTCATTTGTTTTTGCACTATGATTTTGCTTGGAAGATGTGGAATAAGCTTTTTGATCTACTGGAAGGAAATTGGGCATGTCCGGAATTGGTGGTGGATTTGTTGGTCATTTCTTTTTCTTGTTTTGTTAAAAAAAGGATGCATATGCATTATAGAGATGTGCAGTACAGCTGTGCTGTGGGATTAGGGCTGAAACCAAATGTGCATATATTTATAGGGAAAAAATTGAGTCTCTCTTTGTTATTGTTAAGATCCATTATTTAGCGTCACTGTGGTGTGCTGGTGCTGGTTGTTTAAAAGGAGCGAGGTTCTTTGACATTCAATGGGATTGGATTGGCTATCTTTGTTAGTTTGATTGTTGTTTTATCTTTTTTTTTTAATTGTATTTTTTATTTTTGTTTAGGAGGATTTCTTCTTTTTTGTACATTCTTCCTGATCTAATGAATTCATCTTCTTTGTTATAAAAAAACATGTGTTCTTGTGTCTCCCAAAAATGAGTTGTGAAAATAGTTGCAAGAATCTTAAGCTTCTGATGAGAATGGATGCACTTCGCTTTGTTAGTACCATCAGGCATCTCAATTTCTTTGAAGTCATACCCAAATTTAGATGTGTTTTTTGACTCTTTTTCTATGCTGGAATGGATCAACAACTTGCTCCTCATCATTAGTCTGAGTTGAATTAGAGGTTGCCCTTGTTGGTGCACTCACTATTATCCACTTCAATTCATCGTCTGCTTTCTTATGCAACACCAAATGGCGATCAAATAAATCAAAACATGTTGGAATTAGCTAAATAAGCTTTGCCATGTAATTCATGTGCATAAAGTAGAACACATGCTAACCAAATGGCATGGGTATGGGTTTGAATGATAAATAAATACACATCATTTATAAATGAACTTTAATTGTTTAAATTGCTTTAAGCTAAAAGAACACCAGATCTGGATGCCTAGTAAGTTGTCCAAGTTGTTTTTCCACCAGTAAACAGTGTGTCTAGAAGAACTAAGCTATGCTGTTGGACACTGACATACATGTTTACAATTTGGAGGAAGCAGCAGTTTCATATCAAACATCAAGTCATCAAGAAGCTGAAGCAAGAAAGAGGAATTTCTGAATATAACCACTTGTATTGTAATATATTAAGGACCGGGAGCGACAAAGCAGCAGCAGCAGCAAAGGTGCTGCTAGCTAGCTTCATCTTCATTGTTTGACGCATACTTTGAAAGAAGAAACTGACCACATAATCACAATCATGCCTAGACAGACAAATTAAAACTAAATCAAAAAGTAAAAGCACCAAGGAGAATTATGTATATTTTTCAGCAGCAGCCCCATAATCAAATACCAAATTAAAGGGAAACATAAAAATCTGTTATTTGCTCTCAGAAAAACCTTGTCATTCAAGAAAATAGATGGGGAATTAACCGGCAAAAAAAAAAAAAAAAAAAAAAAATTCAATAAACAATTACAAAACCTACAGAAAGTAAAAAAGAATTAAAAGTCAACCCAGTTCAGTATGTTGAGAGAGGTCTGACCAGCGATCAACAGCAAGTGAAAAATCTGCAGCTAACTGGCCAAGAATGAGAGAGAGAGAGAAGAATAAAGGAAAGGAGAGGAGAGGAATCTGCATTGTGTTGTTACCTAAGGGGTGAGAGTGATGATTGGGCAGTGATGGCATTGAGTGCTACGATCATAGGGAAGGGAGAGGCAGATGAAAAACCCGACTCGCCATTTTTGAAGGCTAGGTTGTTCTTTGTTTTAGGCTTCAAGCAATTAGTCTTCCTCTTTAGTTTAAAATATAGCCCTTATATATGTTTATGTATACATGTGTGTTTGTGTGTAAATAAACATAATATGTATATGTGTAAAAATATATATAAAAATAAAGAAAGCTGAATTAAGCTTGCGAATTGAGCACTTGAGAATATTGAGCTTGAGCGGACAAGCTACTCAAGTAGCTTGAACTGAACTTGAACTTGAACTTGAATGCAGTTGGCTGGGTCAGTGGTAGGACGAGTCGAGGTCAAGTAGCCTGTGAGTAGGCTTGAGTTACATCCTTAGGGAAAATGGCGATCTTGTAATTTGTGTTATTTAGTGTATCTATTTGGGATTGTAGTAATTTTATATTGTTTTTAATTTTTGATATTATAAGGTTTATCTTTCACCTTTTTTCTTTTTCTTTTGGTTAGGACGGGGTTAATTTAAATACTTGGTTTTTAATTGAACAACTAGTTTTGGATGATTATTTAGCCATAATTTGCTTCTTCTTCCCCTTCTTTCTTCCTTCCCTTGATCTCTTCTGTTTTGCTTCACAAAGTCAGTATTGAGCTAACTTGTTGAGAAAATAGGCTAAATCCAATTAAAGAAACTACTAACTACTATTGAAACAGGAAAAAAAAATAAATTGTTTTTCTCTTGTTTTCATCTACTACTCATCAATGTATGTGTATGACTTTTGAAACATGGCACACAGAATTATGTAGTATAGACAGCTACAATAAAAACACATATCTCATGCCTTAAGAGCCGTGAATGCTAGGCCAAATAGGTTCTTGGATGACTAATCCACAGAAATTTTGCCCCACTTATGAAGTGCAAAATGCCTTGCCAGAAAAAGACGAATTTATATGTGGAAGCATAAAATGTGCAAGAGGGGCAATGGTATGATTATAGTTAGAGGATTTTTGCAACAAAAAATGGCCCATATGACAGATTGAAACTTGTATTGGCAGCTTAGTAGGTGTGAAAACTTGCACTAAGGATGTTGAGGCAGGCTCGTCTGTAACAAGGCTACAAAGTGTTCAATGTGGCCAAAAAAAGAAAAAAAAAGTGAAGTGCTCAATGTGGCAACTTAAAAAAAAAAGTTGGTGCATAGATGTTGGTGCTTTAAATAGGCTCTACATGTGCTACTAGTGTATTTCTTGGACAACAAGGAACAAATAAACTGCTCTTTGTAAACATGTGTTGTTAATATGCATGATGGGTGCATATATAACTCCCAAATTCAGATTTTAATTTGAGTGAGTGGATGAAATAAATCATTCTAGAACATCTTCCATGCATCATTGTTTTCTATTTCTTGCTTGTGCCTTAGTGATGGAGTTTTATTAGCTCATTTATTCATATTCTTCTTTTGTACCTCAGGTCCCACATGAGATTTCTTTGTATTTAAATGATTTTGTCCGTATCAGAACTGGGATGCAGGTAAAAGTGCAATGCATCTTGTCACTAGTATTCAAAATTTTTTATGGGGAAATAAAATCATTAAGCTACAAGGGAGGGCAATAAAATGATGCAACTGTGTCATGTCATTCAAGTTTCTCACAGGGTTTTGATTGTTCTACATTTCTCTTTCAGAATGTCATACAAGCTGGATTACTAAAAGAAGGATTATGTGCAGTGCAGGATGAGAGTGCAGGTCAAATTTTCACACTAACATCATTTTGAGACATTTTGAAATTTCAGATGCAAGTAAGATGCCATATGGATTTCTGGTATAAGTTTTGTTTTCCCCTTGAACATGTGCTTTATATCAATTAGCAATAAGCTCTCGTTTTGCGAGCAAGTGAATAAATATTGAATGCTGTCCATGGTTTTATCAAGTATGATGTAATAATGATTTGCAAAAGTGCATAAATGATTAGGATTAGCATGAAATTCAATAAACTTAACTCATTATAAATAGATATGACTGGGAAATCATCTGGCTTGAATGGGACTATCTCGGCGCTGGAGAACGGGAGATTCGATGCTTTTTCTTGACAGATGCCAGGGAGATCATGATGCTTCTTTGCAGGTGCCAAGAGACTGGATGCGTTTTTTGCAGGCGTTAGGGAGATCTGTTGTGTCATCTTCGCAGGCCCAGGTTGTTGTCCAACAGCATTCAGGGCGTGACATACAAGTGGAGAGGGCATACATATGAGTATATCTCAAGCCCACCAAAGGTTTTGGGCAAAGTGTGCAGGTGGAGGAGAAACATATTCGTGGCTCATCTCCTTCGGCAAGAGATGTTAGAGCAAGTGGCCATTGTGACCTTTTGTCTAGTTGGCCAAGGGCAGGGAGAAGGAATATTTTAAATATTGATAAGTTTTCCATAGGTATTTTTATGGAGAATGAATGTCAGGTGAAGGTGTCTGGGAAGCAGGGTGTGTGGATGGTGGTAAATTTTTTGCTTGATCAGGTTGGAGATTGAGATGGTGGGAGTCCTAATAATGTGAATGTGGGTATGCGTGGGGTGACGAAACTTCTGGTTGCGAGGGAAACCAATAGTATAACAACTATATACTTGTTGGGGGCAGAAGGGCATGGAAAAAAAGAAGTCCTTAGTTGAGAGGCATAACAGTGCAGATGTGAGGGTAAGTTTGTTTTCGGAATGCTATAGTGGTGGGAGTTTTTATATTGAGGAGCTTTCAAATGGGTCGAACATAGATTCAATAAAGACGGTTAGTGACGAAATGCCATTAAGGAGAAGAAGAAATGGGGTGATTTATCTAATGATGAAGGTGCCCTGGATACTGATTTTGATTGTGATGGATGGTTATTTATAGATGAGGTTGGCGATAAACTTGGGTATGGATCAGACTTTCCTGATTTAGTGGGCGTTATTTCCTACCTCCTTCTCCCAAAGGATTCAGAGGGTGTTTCTATTTTTTGAGAATGGGTGAATCGGTAAGGAAAGAGACAATATGGAGCGGACTGAGGCTGGTATTTTGCTTGTCCCTGGTCCTGGCTTCAACATTTGTTGGATAAAATAGGTTTGTGGTTAGCTGACCCGGAAATTAAGGAAGTCTGTTTGGATGGTGGTAAAAGTAAGGCTAAGAAGGGACACTCTGAATTAGCGAATTTTCTGTGCTCTATTAATTATGATGGAAAGGGATTGAAAAGCGGTTTTTTTAGGTAGCATTTGTTAGTTCTTTTCTGGATGGTGGTACTGTTGAGGTTTGTTTTTCAGTTCTCTTTTTTGAGGATTTATTGTCCTCTATTGACTGTATATCCTTTCTCTCATAATTTGTATTTTTTTTAAATTAAAAAAATATTAATAATTCCGTTAATTGATTGATTTTCTTCTTATGGCTCAACTATTCAAATTAATTGTAAGTCACCATGATGACTAAAGGTCTTATGAAAAAAGAATAGAGCGAGTACATGGATGATTTTAAAGAGCATTGTAATGCTAAGTGAAATTTTGCTACTACTAATAATAAAACAATAGATAAACACATTTCAATGAGTGCATTGTTCTTCTTTTCCACTTAAATATGTCAAAATATTAAGGAACATATATAAAATAAAGTTACTATTATTTGTAAATGGTATTTGTTTGTAACATGTAACTAGAAGGGGATGGGCATCAATTTTTTTCACCTGTTTATTAATGGGTCAACTTAAATTAGAACCCGTTTAAACCCTGATTCATTAGATACCTGGCCCATTGGCAAAACCCATTGGCTTGTTTTGCCACCCTGGGAGGGAGAGGGCATTTAGATATAGGGGAAAAATGTCATTTGATAGAGAGCCTGACAATATAAAATGGACTCATTGAAAGATGGAAGTGCAGTATTATTCATGATTCCACCTAACCTAAATATGTTGAATTAGGGAAAATATACAAAATAAATTTATTATAATTTCTTAGTGGGCACCGGTTTGTACCCCACAAATTAATTTGATGGGCATGGCATCATCTTGACATGTGATGCAGTATTTCACACCGCGTGAAGGGTCACATGGCACTAGTTGTAGAACACAAGCTTAACTAGTCTGCCGAAAGTAAACCATGAACTACCACATGAACATGTTCACAACCATCAAATACAAATTATGCAGAAGGCAAGCATGAAAGTAAACACGAGAGTCAAAAATGGTAAAGCAATGCAATTTATTTATCACATATTCCGTGGGTAAAGTGTGTTTGGTGGGGAGGCAAGTAGGCTAAACACAATTATAGTAACTAGTGAGTTAATTGATGAATACTCATCCTTAAAGAGCTTTCTATGCAGTTCCTACTCTACCACGAGGAAACATTAGCTTGATCGAGGAGTCATACTTCCTTTTTTTAATGAAAGCAGCGTCCTACTCAAAAGAATAAAAAATATATACTAGTATCTATATGATGATTAGCCAACCAATGTGCACAAGACAAGTGGTCAGAGGCAAGTTCTCTAAACAATCTTGGCTCATGTCATACATTATGATGCACATGAGTTGACTTTAATGTATGCTAACGAATTAATTGACAGGTTTTCATCTGAAATGAGTTTCATGCTGATCTAGTAGTTGTTTTTAATTACTTCAAGTGAAAGTTAGATCCATGCGAAATATATTTATATTTTTTGCATATTCAATCTCAGATGTTTTTCTTTGTCCTCTTTACTTTAGTCATCATGCAGTCATGGACAAGGGTCATAATTTCAATTGCAAGGGTCTCTTTCTTGTTAGGATGAAAGTTGCTTCAACAGTATACTTATTTTTCGTTAGAATATCCAGTCAAATTCTGGTGCTTCTTTTCATGTTATCCACTTGTAGTCATCCACATCATTATTATTGACCATGTGAAGCCATGTATATGAAAAACTTAAATCCATTTGTGATGATAGATTTACTCTTTTTTTGTTTTTTTGTTTTGAAACTATATGGTTTATTATGCTGCAGTTTTCAGCTACAGTAACGGAGAAAAATACAATGGCCTTTTTTCTCTGGTCCAATCATTTAATTGAACTGTTTTGAACATCTTCTAATGACATACACTCAATTTATTATAATTTCTATACAGGTTTAGTAGTTTCTGTTTTAGATCCACAACCAGGTGAGAGTATTATTGATTGCTGTGCTGCTCCCGGAGGAAAGACCCTTTTCATGGCATCCCTTATGAGGGGACAAGGTAATTTTTAAGCAAACTAGTCTTATCTGCCGTTTAATGTGCTTTCCATTCAAGTAATTGTGCTAATTAAGGGTTTTATTTGGAGAAATTGAAAATGATATTAGACAAAGTATTCTGTGTTGAACAAGTCTGTTCTTACTGCAAAAATTCTGGTTTGTTCTCAATTCAGTATCTCAATATAAAAGTTGACTTCAGTGAGAGTCCAAAATGATCCTGTCACATACTTCCTCCTTTTAAGACAACATTAATTGTTCATTTCATAATTTCGTGTAATACAATGCAAAAAAATTGAATAAACTGCTTTTGTTGGAAGAAATTGTTGGAACATCAGTGATATTGTAGACTGGAAATGGTCAATGCTAATGATGTATTATATTTATGTTTCTAGTTCTCTTGAGATAGAATGTCCAGCAATTTTGAATTAATATGCATGTTGCCTTATTACGTTTCAGGAATGGTATCTGCAATTGATATAAACAAGGGCCGTTTGAGAATCCTCAAAGAGACAGCCTTGTTGCACAATGTTGATAATGTCATCACTACTGTTCATGCTGATCTTCGTATATTTGCTGTAAGTCTCCACTATATGGAAGATGGAAGTTTTTTTTGGGAATATGCTTTCTTTTGATTTTGTGTTTCTTTGTTCCTTATTTTTTTAACAACTTTTCCAGGAAAAAAATAAGGTTAAGTCGGATAAAGTTCTGTTGGATGCTCCATGTTCTGGGCTTGGTGTTCTCTCAAAGGTATTTGCATGAAGGCTCTTTATGTTAGTTGCCGGAACAAATAGAAGAGCATATGTTCCCTATCTTCCTCAACCTTCAGCATTCCTCACTAATAATATAAAATTGCAGTATTGAATCACATATAATTTCTATATTATGTCAGCAGCCTTGAATTCCATTGTCCCGCCCTAGGTAGAGTCACTTGTGAAGCCTTCCAGATACTACTGACTCTGCTAGTGAGTATGTGCTTTTATATGGCTGTTTGCAGCATGCTTAAACAATGCTGTGATACTCTGTGTGCTTCCCTTGTGTGTGGGTATGTGTGTGTGTGTTTTAAGGGATACCTGATTCTTGCTTTTTTTTCCCCCACTTTTTTTTTGTTGAAGAGGGCGGATTTGTGTTTGGTAAGGCTTGATATACATTGTTGGCCCACAACCTGACAGCTTTAGCTTTTAGGCAAAGTGCAATCTAACATGGTAGCTGAGACATGGTTGCCAGGAGGTGCTGGGTTTTAACTTCTAGTATTGTTGCTCCATTTATTGTTTGGTTGTTTAAGAACTATTTTTTCCTTGTAATGGGTGTTATTTATCATTTGTTTGTGTCTCTCCATGTGCATTTGGGCTGCACTTTGTGGGAGTGTTAAAGCTTGATATAATCAGGCTGCACTGCAGGAGAGTGATATACATTTTTGGTCCACAAGCTTACTTTTGTTCTTTATTTTGTCAAAGAGGGCAGACTTGCGTTGGAACAGAAGCTTAGAAGATATGGAACAATTGAAGAGTTTACAAGATGAGCTCCTAAATGCAGCTGCTATGTGAGACCAATACTTATCCTTTTCTTTTCTGATCTTAGCATGTAATGCTCTTCACACCTTGCAATTTTCCCTAACCGACTCGAGATTGATTAGTTGCAAAACATAGTAAAATCCTTGGTTTTGGTTTTATTTCCTTTTCTGGTATCAGATGTGAAGTAGAAAACTTTTTCAATGAATAGATATCTTATGTTTGACAAGGTAAATAATCTTGAGGTTTTGAAATTTGATGCTTGTGTAGGTTCCATTCATTTCAGAGTTGAAATTAATTTTTGTCGAAACTTGGAATCACTTCTGAAAAAGTGCTGAACTGAAAGAAGTGCTGAAAGTCATGTGCTGTTTCAATTATGGGGATTTGGGGAATTAGAACAAGTCCATTTTGGGGATTTTTTGGAATTAGAACAAGTCCGAATTTCATAAATTTTCTGATTTGGGCACGTAAAGAGGGGATTTTTCCAATTTCAAATTCAACCTATCATTGATAAAGTGATTTGATTATCCATCTCTCTAATAGTTTCCAAGTCGGTTTTCTCATTGATGACTCAATGATTTAATTATCCATGTCAGTGGTTTAACTTTTGTAGACCAAGTCGGCCTACAACTATCATTGGCAAAGTGATTTGGTTATATATGTCTTTGGTAGTTTCTTTTCTTGAAAATCATGTGGGTTTTCTCACTGATGACATAGTGATTTGGTTATCCATGTCAGAGGTTTATTTTTCGTAAACCAAGTTGTCCTACACCTTGGCATAGTGATTTGGTTATCCATGTATTTAATAGTTCCCTTCTTGAAAACCCGCTTGATTTTATTACGGATGACAAAGTGATTTGGCTATCCATGTCAGAGGTTTATCTTTCGTAGACGAAGTTGGCCTACACCTAACATTGGCAAAGTGATTTGGTTATCCATGTCTCTAGTAATTTCTTTTCATGAAAAATGAGTTGGTTTTCCCACTGATGATGCAATGATTTGGTTATCCATGTTAGAGGTTTATCTTCCGTAGACCAAGTTGGCATACACCTATCATTGGAAAAGTGACTTGGTTGTCTATGTCTCTGGTAGTTTCTTTTCTTGAAAATTGAGTTGGTTTTTCCACCGATGACACAGTGATATGGTTATCCATGTTAGATGTTTCTCTTTTGTAGATTAGGTTGGCCTGCACCTATTATTGACAAAGTGATTTGGTTATCCATTCTTTTGATAGTTTCCTTTCCTGAAAACCAAGTTGATTTTCTCACCAATGATACAATTGGTTATCCATGTTAGAGGTTTATCTTTCGTAGACCTAGCTAACCTATGTCTATCATTTGCAAAGTGATTTGGTTATCCATGCCTCTGATAGTTTCCTTGCTTGAAAACCAAGTTGATTTTTCCTCATCGATGACACAAAAATGTGTTTCTCACATCTTTGAAAGTTTCTATAGCTCTTTTTTCTCTCCACTATGAACACATGTATGCTCACTTGAGCTTTTCTTCTCACCTCTAGGATTGTGATTATTTACCGACCTTGTCCAAAACTGGGTCTTGATCTTTATATTTTTGCTTCTATAGAATGTTATTCTAATTTTCTATAGTAACAAACACATAAATAGGGGCACATGGAGACACCCAATTTTTTCCAGGGATGGAAATTTCTCAATTAATTAGAGAATAATGGATAATAATTAGCGATGAAGCAATTAATTAGGATTTCTCTACCCTTCTCTAAGGCATTGCTAGTGCAATTCAATTTTTGGGTTAAGGTGGGACCTTTAGTTTCAGTTTTTAGGGTTTTATTGCCTTAGCTTTGTCAAATAGGGAAATATCTTAATTTTGTTAAAACTTGATATACATTGTTGGCCCTTGACCTAATAGTTTAAGCTTTTTAGTGAAGTAGTAATCTAACATGGTATCAAAGTAGGTTTCTAGGAGTTCCTATTTTCTAATCTTGTTGCCTGTGTTTTATTGTGTGGTGTTTAAATAATTATTGCATTCCATGTAATGGGTGTTATTTATCGTGTGTTTATCTCTCCACGTGTTATCGGACTGCACGTGTGGGGTGTTCAAGATTGATATACATCATTGACCCACAACCTAATGGCTTAATCTTTTAGGTAAAGTGGTAATCTAACAAATTTGATTAAGGATTTATCCTTAAGATTAAGTTGGCTTGCTTCCAAACGACTTTGTGGGACAAGGAAGGGATTTCCTCGTCTCTGAAGGGTGTTTTTGGGAATAGGGAATTAGGGAAACACCCTACCTTCCCAAATGGTCTATAAAAGGGAAGCTAGGGCTCCCTTTGTGCACACACGCACCAATTCCTTGGAGAGTACAAGTTTAATTTAGTGAGGAGAGAGACACATGCTCAAGCATTAAGAGTTTCACGTTCGATTCGGGAGAGCATGTGCTGTGTCCTAGTTGAAGGAGACTTACGCTCAAGGAAAACTCAAGTTCGAGTGGAGAAAGAGGAAGCATATTCAAGTATTCGACTTTTCGTTGGATTTTTTTCAACCTTTCTTGGTTTTCTTATTCGAGTTACCCAAGGAGAGATTTACAAGGTATGGTTTTTATCTTCTTTATGCTTAAGAAATCTTGTTCTTGTATGGAAAAGATAGTTTGAAGGCATGGTGATGTGTATTTGTTTTGTTTTGGTTTTTTTTTTTGCATGCTCTTTATGATGAGTAGCCATAGGTGATTGGTATGAGAATCATGATTTTGCGCTTGGATTTTATGGTTTTACATGTAAAGATTCGGTTTTCCTCCTTTCTCTTAGACTCTATGTGTTTTGCCGCTGTTTTTTGAAAAATATACAGAGAAAAGGTAAGTTCTTAGAATAAGAGAGGGAGAGAAGAAAGGAGAGAGAGAGAGGTTTTCGAGAGAGAGGGAACTTGTTTTGGCTTTGTTTGCAGGTTTTGACAAGCAATATGAACATCTGGATGTAGCCTTGATGTTGCAGCACCTAAGAAAAGTCATAGGATGGCTGGAAACACTGCCCAGCCACCCATGCCGGTGAAAATGGAACAGAGAATAACAGAGGGAATTTTCATGATTTTCTGATGAGATAATGTGGTTGCTGTTGTCAATGGAGTTGGAGAAGGCAAAGGGCAGTAATCCTGGTCGTCACCAGTGCTGCAGAGTGTTGGGGATGATGCTGCATCAGTTGAAGCATGCTAGGGTTTCACAAGAAACCCTCATGCTTGTGGGAAAACTATCTGAAAGGGAGGGAAGCATTCACATGCAGTGCATGTGTTCTTTTCATTTGAGGTGGACCAGTTGATCGGTTCACTTGGACTGGTCAACTTGTTATTTTTTTTCTATTTTTTTTTGTTTTTTTAGGTCATTTAAAATAGTTTTTTAATATGTAAAAATTCCAAAAAAAAAAAAATAAGTCAGAAAGTTTCAACTTTTTGTAAATTCATGTCATTATTATTATTATTATTATTATTATTACCTGTTTTATTCTTGAAAATTCTAAAAAAATGAAAAATGTTTCAAATGATTTTAAAAAATTGGGTTTTCCTCAGTTTTAATTATTAGTACTGGACTTTAGCCTTATCAATATTAATTTTTAAATTTAAAGATAAAAAGGTGTTAAAAAATAAAGAAAATTTTTAAAAAAATTTGGGTTACTTGCCTAGGGTTTCTACGATTTCTAGTGTTCTCTTTTTATTTTTTTCATTTTTATATTTTTATTTAAGAATAGGGTTTCCAACTTAATAAAAATGGCAAAGGAAAGGGGAAAAAACCAAAATAAGGATCTGAAGGGGGTTTCCTTGTACACAAAGTTTTGAGTTTTGTTTTTATGTTAGGAAGATGAGTCTTTCAAATATAGGAAAGTAATATTGGATTTTATTTAATTGCCTTTTGTAGAATAGATAGGTATTGCATATGATTTTGCTCTTCTTTTAGCATCTTTTATTTTGGTAGCTTTGAATGCATGCTTTGATTTTTGATTGCTTGTCTTAATCTGCATTCCCTTGTATGATTAAGTAGAATATCTCTTTATTTTAGCTTGTTCACCTACAGGGTATCTTGCCTAACATTAGAATACCTTAATAAATCGGATAATGGACCTCAAGGTGGTGTCTTGTGCATTCCTTCGAGTATCTTGAGGTGAGGGTAGTTGCTGTCATGTGCAGGGTTAACTTAATATTTAATGGATGGGTAAATTTGTACTAAAGCACTCTTATATGATTAAAAAATCCATCTGAAGGTGGACATCAAGGTGGTGTCTTGTGCATACCTTCGAGGATCTCAGGGTGAGAAAATTTGCTGTCTTGTGCAGGGCTAGCCAATATCTTATATGCTGGTAAATGCTAAAACAAAAGGATTAAAGTCTTGATGGGTTAAACTTGAAGGTGATCATAGGCAAACCTTGAACTTGGCTCTGGTATGTAGACCTTCGACCATCGTGTCCTTGGACCTTAGGTGTAGCTAATTGATCAATCAATCAATTGGTAATAATTAATTACGTATTCTAACCTCACTCAGGGTAAAGTAGGTTAGTGGTGACCCTTTGGTATGTATTTTTGACCAAATTTCAAACCCATTCAAATTTATCATCTCGAGTTCACCATCTATGTCAAGGCGGTTTGGAAATCCACCTTAGTAGAGGTGGCTATCTGGCACATGTTGATAACGTGGATTTACAAATTCTTTCCCCTTTGTAAGCTAGAAAAGTTGCAAATCTGAATTCTTATGAAAGCAATGGAACATAAAACTTCCAATCAAAGATTGATACAGTAGAATTTCCTGCATTTCCTTGAAAAATATTCTGAGAATATGAGAGGGGAAAAATTAGAAAGATCGCCAGTTAATTCATCAGGCCCATCAGCTTCAATCTTATGGTCAGGTTGAATCAGGGAATCGGAACCCAATGAACTTGCTTAAAACTTTCTGGAACTAGAATTCTCGAAGGAATCATTTGATAATCCTGCAGGATCAACATTCTGACCGACTGCATATTTTTCTTTTTGAGCAGATTTTAGGCTTTTTAACATATAATCAGCCAGTGCCAGATTAACCCAAGGACTTTGCTTGTGACGCCTTGTGGTAGCATCATCATCAACAACAAACAGTGAGGATTAAATCCTAGCAATTTCTCCAGAGCTTAATCATCATTTATGATAGAAGAAGAAGCTTTACATCCTATAATAGTGTGATTCAACATGGTGTTGATTGTAGATTTTCGTATACAAGGCAAAAATCAACAGACATAGAAACCAAAACAAAATTACAAATCAGGGGAGAAAATTAGCAGGATTCAAAGCAAGTGGCACACGATAGTTAAAACTTGTTAACTTGCAACGAGAGAATTCCAACAAACTTTCCCCTCTTAATCATTTAAGAATTACGGTTTCTTATATTGTTCGCTTTAGATGTTTCTCTAAAAATGATTTAAAGTTTAAAGCTATAAAATTCATTATGTATTCTATTTCTAGCTCCCATACCTTATTGGCTACTTTCATTTTATATGCTGTACTGGTATGCAGCAGCGGTTCCTTTTATTTTTAAATAGTCATAGATTGCACTCTTAATTGTCTTCCTTTTATTTTTATTTTTGAATTTTATTTTCTTATGTGTAGGTTGGTAAAGCCTGGTGGTATATTGGTATACAGTAGCTGCTCAATTGATCCTGAAGAGAATGAAGAGAGGGTTGCTGCTTTTCTTATTAGGCATCCAGTAAGGGCAATAATGCTGCGGGCATAAATGGTTTATTTTAGTATGGTTCGGATTTCTAAGCATATATTAGAACCAAACCAAACTACTATGGCTCCACATGATTGCAGTCAGAAGTTGTCTAAACCATCATTGCTGCCAAATTGATCTGGAATTTTCTGGTTTGCTTAAGTTCGGTTCTTGGGTGAACCAAAATGATTTTGCATAATTATAGGTGTAACAAATATCTCAATGGTAACAATTAATTTTAGATATTATATGAGCCTTTTGGACTTAAAATAATTAATTCATTATAAAAATCATGGACTGGAAATTCAAAACATATTATAACTCTACAACAAAAGAGGTGCCTGGTGCTTAATTTGGCTCAATTTAATTTGCATAACTCATTCATCTATTGGCTAGTAGAGCTAGTCAATGAATTAACAAAATCAAAACATTCCCAGTTTTCAAGTTTTAGATTGAAAGATTTCAAGTTTGTGAAGTGTAAAGCAAAAAATATTCAATTTTCAACAACAAGAAGAAGAAGTATTGAGTATCAATAGGTGGGGTTCGCTACATGAATACTTTTTCGCCATTTCACTCGATCAAGAGAAATTTCTTCCTCTTAACTTAAGGGCTACTAAATCCTTCCTCACAATTTCATTCTAGGTTATTTTAGGTCTACCACTACCCTTTTAATACCATTAATAATAACTAACTCACTCCTCCTCATAGGTGCGGTACTAGACTGCATTTCAAATCCCAAACCATCTAAGCTACCCCTCCCTTGTATTGTCTTTGACTATGCCCAGTTTATTGCTTATATGTTCATTCCTTAAATTTATCTTTTAATGTTATACCACTCATCCACCTTAACATTCGCATTTCAATAACTTTTACTTTTTGTACATGTTTCTTAGTTACCCAACATTCTGATCCATAAAGCATGACTGGCCTTATAACTGTCTTATAGAATTTTATTTTTAATTTTAAGGGTATTTATGATCAAACAACACGCTTGACACACTCCTCTCTTCTACCCAACCTGCTTAAAGTCTATGTATTACATCTTCTTCAATTTCCCCTTTTGTTTGCATAATAAGTCCAAGATATCAAAATATACTAGTGCTATTAATTTCTTGATTATCAAGTTTAATCTTCTCTCCAATACTCCTCCTTACGTTATTGAAATTACATTTCATATATTCCGTCTTATTCCTACTTGTCCTAAAACCTTTAGACTCTAAAACAGTTCTTCGAAGTTCTAACTTAGATTCCACACAACTCTCAATTTCATCAATCAAGACAATATCATCTACACACAACATACATTAAGGGATCTAGTTTAGTGAGTTCATCAATTACTAAAGTAAAAAGATAAGGACTTAAAGTAGAGCCTTGTTGTACACCTATTGTGATTGGAAATTATCTAGATTCCCCTCTTATAGTCCTAACGCTAGTCGTACTCTATAATACACATCCTTAATAACCTCAGTATATCTACTGCAAACTCCCGTTTTTTTAGAGTACACCAAAGAACTTCCATAGGTACTCTATCATAGGCTTTCTCTAGGTCAATAAAGACCATATGCAAATCCCTATTATTTTTCCTAAACTTTTCCATTAATCTTCTCAAAAGATAAATAGCTTCTATTATTGTTCTCTCAAGTATAAAATCAAATTGATTCTTTGAAAATCTAACTTCTAGTCTTATTCTTTGTTGAATTACCTTTCCCATAGTTTCATGTATGACTCATAATCTTAATTCCATGGTAGTTATTACAATTTTGAATATAGCCTTTATTTTTGTATAAAGGTACAAAACATGTTTTTTCTCCATTCCTTTGACATTTTATTTGTTCTTATAATAGTGTTGAATAAATTAGTTAATCATATACTTTATCTCCTAAACATTTTGCAAACTTCAATTGGTATGTTATCTGGACCTATAGATTTCCCACCTTTCATCTTTTTTATAGCCATCTTAACTTCAAGGGCTCTAATTTGTGAATAAATATCCTATTATAAAACTCTTTTCCTTATTTGTCACTTCCATGCTCAAGCATTCAGTTTGGTTTCCATTAAACAACTACATAAAGTGTCTCCGTGACCTCTCTTTTTTGCCTTCTTCTTTGATTAAGACATTATCATTCGTGTCCTTCATACATTTTTATATTACCTAAATCTTTGCATTTTCTTTCTCTAACTCTAGCAAGTTTATAAATATTTCTTTCTACTTCTTTTGTATCTAGTCTAGTATATAAAGTCTTATAAGCTCTATGTTTAGCTTCAATAATAGCCTTTTTTATATGTTTTCTTGCCTCTTTATACTTTTCAAAATTTTCTATATTTCTACAACTTTGCCATGTTTTATACTAGTGTCTTTTTATCTTTATGGCTTTTTGGACATCTTGATCCTATCACCAACTTTCTTTACTACCCGAGTATCTTCCTTTGGATTCACTTAAAAACTCTTTTACCATCTTTATGATAGAGTTAGCCATTTGATAAATATTTCTTTCTCCTTCTTTTGTATCTAGTCTTATATATAAAGTCTTATAAGCTCTATGATTAGCTTTACTAATAGCCCTTTCTTACATGTTTTCTTGCCTCTTTATACTTTTAAAAATTTTCTATATTTCTACAACTTTGCCATGTTTAATACTAGTTTCTTTTTATCTTTACGGCCTTTTGGACATCTTGAACCTATCACCAACTTTCTTTACTATTGGAGTATCTTCCTTTGGGTTCACTTAAAAACTCTTTTGCCATCTTTATTATAGAGTTAGCCATTTTATTCCATATAATGTTTGCATCTACCTTATCTCCTATTGTCCAACCACTCTCTTTAATCATTTTATTTGTTAATTTTATTATATTTTCTCCCTTCAAACTCCACCACCTAATCCTTTTGCATTGATTTATGTTGGTTTTTCCCTTCTTATATATATCTAATAGTAGGACTCTTATGTTGTGTAGTCAAACTTTCATCAGAATAACTTTACAATCTTTACATGATAGACGATCCCGCTTCCTAGTTAAGAAGAATTCTATTTGGCTTTTATTTTGCCCACTCTAGAAAGTTACTAAATGTTCTTCTCTATTTAGAAAGCATGTGTTCAATATTACTAAATTATAGGACATGGAAAATCTAAAAGTGTATCACCGGTCTCATTTTTTTCTCCATATCTATGACCTCCATGTATCTTTAGATAACGTATATTATCCTTTCCAATGTTTCCATTCAAATCAACTCCTCTAAATGTCCTTTCAAATGCTTGTATCCCTTGTATCATAGTATCCATCTACTAAGCCTTTTTGGGGAGCATAGACACTAATAACATTTACTATCATCATGATTTTAATGATCTCATGCCCTATTCTTTTAATGTCTACTATGTTGTATTTTAGGTCTTTGTTTACAATGATTCCATCCCGTTTTTATGTTCCTCTCTTCTAGTTTACCAAAGATTAAATCTTGATTTCTCAATTTCTCTAGCTTTTGTCTCTTGAAGGCAGGTTAAGTTAATTTTCCTTTTAATCATTGTATCTTCTATCTCCATGCTTTTTCTTGTAAGTGAATATTTTTTTAAGTTGCTAATATAATCCTAGTTTCCTTTGCTAACTTTTTAGCCCTCTCCCATCTAGACTGACTCAGTCTATTCCACCCTTGTACATTTCTCATTGCACCTAGGGGGTATAAGTGCAAAGCGTGGCTTGTACGAAACACCCAGGTGGTATAACCCAAAAAAATAAAATAAAATAAAAAAATTCAAGTTTAAATTTATTAAAATGGTACTTTGAAAATTTAAGTAAAAACAACTAAACCAAATTTATATCATGGTTCACAAATTATAGCAATGGCACAGAAAAAAGAAAGAAAATACATCCAACTTCAAGTATTCAGACAATTTTGTTGAGGTTTTATCTTTCTATTAATTTTTATTAATTTATGTAATATATATTGTTGAGGCTTGACCTACTTTGTTGGCTTACAACCTATCTTTTAGGTGAAGTGGTGAACTGATATGCTATCAGAGCCTTAGTTTCTGGGAGGTCCTTGGCTACTTTTGTTGCCCGTGTTTATTGAATAGCTGGAAAAAATTATCCTATTCCTCATAATGGGTGTCATTTATCGTTTGTTTATCCCTCCATGTGCTGGATGTGCAATCCTTAGCCCTCAATTTAACGTTGCCATTGAAAACCCATCTGGTCATTGCCTCTCTAATCAAAGATAGATAGTGGCTTATTCTTGACAAACTTTCATCACAAAGAGTCTTTAGTGGGTGCCGATTAGCCGATCCTAGAAATATTGAAATCTAAAAACAAAGGGAACGTATGACAAGTCTTCACTATGGGGGTTCAGATGCATAGTCTGGTAGTTATAGAGGTTCCTGGTGTGGTTAGGGCAGTCATGGTGATGGAGATGGGTGTGGGGTGGAGTGTGGAAGTGTAGTCATTGTGGCCGTGGAGGTCACACAGTTGACCAATATATGGATCTTTATGGCAGACTCTGTAGGATTGCTAATGGTGCTTGCACTGACGCAGACATTTTGCAATGGCAGTGTTATGTACTCAGATTTCAAGGCAGCAATGCTGACTGTACTTTTATTTATTTATTTATCTGTTTCAGAATTGCATGCTGTGTTAATATTAGTGGAAGAAAATTGCAAGTTTTTGGAGTATAAGACATCTCTATATCACTTCCCATTGCATCTCTTGCCCAAAATAGGTAACCTTGTAACATCTTTGCATATAGTACCTCTTCTTCAAGACCTTGGATGGTAGATTCTGATGTCAGTAACCATATGGGAAGTGCATCCAATCTCTTTTCTAAGATTATTCAAATTACCTTATTTTTCCGTTTCCAATTGGTCCACTATTGCAATTATAGGAAAAGTGATAGCAAACCATGTACCCTCGCATCTACCTATCTTTTGTTTTGTAAATTCCTAGATTTCCCTTTGATCTTATGTTCACGAAATTACAAAAGCGTTGGATTTTTCAATTACCTTCTTTCCCAGTAATGTTATCATTCAGGATTTGAAGACAAAGAAAATGATTGACGGAGGACATGAAAATGGAGGATTTTACTATTTTGAATTGCTATCCCCTTCCATTGCTTGTGTCGCTGTGGCCAAACTGCTTCAAATTGACTATCGTTGTAGTCATCCCACCTTGGAGAAATTAAAGCAGTTGGTTCTTGGTTTGAGTCTTGTGTCTAATTTAGTGTGTGAATCATGTTAGTAGGGATTTGGAAGAGTATCTTCATGTTCCTTTTGCGTCTTATGTTGATAAGAGGACTGTCACCTTTTTGTGTTAGTGCATTATGATGTTTGGGGTCATGTTCTTTCAAAGTTTGAGTTTTTGGTATTTTGTTACCTTTTGTTGATGATTATTCAAGGATGACCAGGCTTTATCTAATGAAAGAAAGTTATGACTATCTTTTGTGCCTTTTGTTTTGGTTTAATTTGTTTGTTTGAAATTTCTGTAGTGATAATTGAAAACAGTATGGAATTTCTGTATTTCTTGAATAATTTTGTACAAGCCAATACAAACTACTTATAATACAATCTCTACTCTAAATATGGAAACAATCTCCTAAAAGAATCTCACTCAATAATATACAATAAATACCCCCTAAATCTCTCCAATATACACGGGATTTCTACACTCCTTCTCAAGTTGGATCATAGATATTGATCATGTCTAACTTGCAGATGAAATCATCGAAACTTTGTCGGCCTAACCCTTTGGTAAAGATGTCTGCTGTTTGTTCCTTGGTAGGTACATATGTCATACAAATGGTTCCTTATCTTCTTTAACCTTTTCTTTGATAAAGTGTTTGTCCACTTCTACATGCTTAGTTCTGTCACGTTGAATTGGATTGAGAGAGATACTGATGGCTACTTTGTTGTCACAGTAGAGTTTGATAGGGAATTTCACTAGGATCTATAATTCTTCCAAAAGTTTCCGTAACCACAGTTCTTCACATATCCCTTGTGCAGCTGCCCTAAATTCAGCCTCAGCACTACTTTGAGCCACTACATTCTGTTTTTTACTCCTCCAAGTCACCAAATTTCCCCATACAAAGGTGCAATATCCGGTGGTAGAACTTCTATCTTCTGTTCATCCTGCCCTATTTGCATCTGTGAAAACTTCTACTTCCTTGCTTACACACTCATTGAAGAAGAGTCCTTTGCCCGGAGAGCCCTTGAGATACCCAAGGATCTTGTACATGGCATCTAGGTGAGTCTTTTTGGGTGAATGCATGTGTTGGCTTACCACACTAACTGTAAATGCAATGTCGGATCTAGTATGCGATAGATAGATGAGTTTACCAACCAATCTTTGATACCTCTCCTTTTCAACTGATATTCCGCAGTCTTCAACTCTCTTTACTGCTTTAATGGGGGTTTCACTAGGTTTGCATCCAAGCATGCTAGTTTCGGTTAGGAGATCAACGATATACTTTCACTAAGAGACACTGATACTCTTTTTTGATCTAGAAACTTCCATTCCTAAGAAGTATCTCATTTGTCCCAGGTCTTTAACTTCAAACTAAGCAGTTAAGACTTTCTTCAATCATTCCATCTCTACTAAATCATCTCCAGTTAGGATTGTATCATAAACATACACAATCAAAATTATTTTCTTACCACTTTCAGATTGATGAAAAAACAGTGTGATCTAATTGTCCTTGTTAGTATCCTTGGTTTTTTATCACCTTCGCAAATCGGTCAAACCATGCTCTAGGAGATTGCTTGAGTCCATACAGGGACTTCTTGAGTTTACATACCCTATTTTCTTCACCTTTCTTACTCAAACCTGGAGGTATCATCATATAGACTCCTTCTTCTAACTCACCATTTAGAAATGCATTCTTAATGTCGAGTTGCTGCAGTGGCCAACCCAAGTTGGTTGCCAAGGGCATGAGGACCCAAACTGTATTCAATTTTGCCACTGATGCAAATGTCTCCATGTAGTCAATGCCATATGTCTGTGTAAACCCTTTTGCAACAAGTCAGACTTTATATTGTTCAATTGTCCCATCAATTCTATATTTCACTGTGAAGACCCATTTGTAGCCTACTGGTTTCTTTCCTCTTGGAAAATTCATAACATCCGAAGTTCCATTTTTCTCCAGGACCCACATTTCCTCCATGACAACTTCCTTCTGATAAGTCTGCACCTGATGACATCAATTTACCCATTGCAGTCAGAAAACAAACTAGATCATGTACTCTATATCCCTGGTCAAAATACATGTCTTATAAAACTCTGTCTAGAGGGTATTGTGCTTTTACTTCTAACCTTGATAAGATAAAAATTACAAAGAATATCTAGGAAGCCCTGGAGATTCATGAATGGAGGGAAATTGTCATGGAGGAAATGTGGGCCCTGGAGAAAAATGGAACTTGGGATGTTATGAATTTGCCGAGAGTTTTTTTTTTTTTTTTTTATGCATCTCCCTTTGAGTTTAAGTGATCTTCTGCTCATGACAGGTCAGGAAATGATGCAATGGGAGACTCAGTAGGTGGCACAGACTCAGTAGAGATGGGAGACTCAGTAGAGAAATCAAAGAACCGATCTTCACTCCACTTCTCTCCTTGAAGAGAGGGCTTTTGGAAATAAGGAGTGGTTTCAAAGAACGTGACATCAAGGCTAACAAAAACAATTTTTTTGTGACAGGATCATAACATTTGTAGCCTTTCTAAGTAGGAGAGTAACCAATAAAAACGTACTTAATGGCACGAGGTTTCAATTTATCTCGATTGTGAGCATGAACATGAACAAATGCAGTACATCCAAAGATTTTCAGAGAGAGAGATTGGAGTGGAGCCGAGAGTTGGGAAAACACTCCTGAAATTTCTGGAGAGGAGTGGCAAAAGAAAGAACTTGACTTGGTATTCGATTAATGAGATGTGTAGCTGTTAAAATGACATCGCCCCAAAAATATTTTTTCATATTTGTAGTGAACATCAATGCCCGAGCTATTTCAAGAATATACCTATTTTTACGTTCAACAACCCCATTTTGTTGAGGGGTATCCACACAGGAACTTTGATGAACAATTCCATTTTCTTGAAGATAATGTCATAAGATATCATTGAAATATTCCGTACCATTATCAGTACGTAAAATCTGAATATAAGTTTGGAATTGTGTTTGAATCATGGAGTGGAAACTGACGAAAATAGAACAAACTTCAGTTTTATCTTTTAACAAGTAAACCCAACAAATACGAGTATGATCATCAATAAAAGTGACAAACCATTTCGTATGAGTGCGAGTAAGAGAGCATGAGGGCCCCCATAAATTACTGTGAATCATAGTAAACAGGCTGGATGGTTTGTATGTGGACTTTGGAAAGGAATTACGTTGGTGTTTTGCAAGTTCACAAATCTCACACTGAAAATTAGAAGATGTTTTATTTGAACAAATGGAAGGAAATAAATGTCTTAAATATTGAAAATTTGGATGACCCATCCTAGAATGCCATAACAAAATTTCACTATCTCTAGAAACAGATGCAGAATCACAAATAATAGTTTTATATTGTTCACTCGTGTTTGCCTCCTCAAAGTAGTAGAGTCCCTCACACGCCTTAGCACTACCAATTGTCTTCCCCGATGATAGGTCCTGGAAAAAACAGTGAGAAGAAACGAATTTAGCAGAGCAATTGGAATTTTTTGTGAATTGGCTAATGGATAACAAATTGCAAGATAGTTTAGGGACATGTAGGACAGATTTTAGAATAATATAATTAGAGATTCGAATACTTCCTTTACCCGCAACATATGAGAGTGATCTATCTGCAATTTTAACTTTCAAATTTCCGACACATGGTGAATAGGATGAGAACAGATGATAAGAATTAGTTATATGATCAGAGGCACTAGAATCAATTATCCATGGTGATTTGTAATGAGATATAGTATTTAAGGCTATCAAAAAATTACCTCGTTGGGCTAAAGAACCAGAGGAAATATTTGTGGAAGACTGACCTGATGCTTTAATGGTAGAGAACATTTTATAGAGTTGCTCCAACTGCTCTGAATTGAATGCGCCACTTGGAGTGGTATTGTTAATTTTCTCGCCCTGTGATTTCTCAGCTGGATTATCAATAGTAGCCTAATAGCCACAATTTTTTTGATTTTGTCTCGGCTTCCAATCTGCAGATTTCCCATGTATTTCCCAGCAAGTATCTTTTAAATGGCCCGACTTGCAGTAGTGTTCGCACTAGGGTCTCCCTTTATGTGTCTTTTGGCCTGTACCCATAGGATTTTGCGAGATTAGGGCCAGTACCTCATGCCCATTATTTCTCGAGATTAGGGCCGATGTATCATTCCCAGTATGTCCGGTCAGTGCCTTCAGCATAACGCTGTGACGACTTTCTTCATGCCTCACCTCTGCGAAGACTTCTTGAGTCGAAGGTAAAGGGCGTTGGCCGAGAATCCTTCCTCGCACATTGTCTACATCGCGGTTGAGGCCAGTCAAGAACTCAAAGACTCGTTCATTCTCGAGTCTCTTCTTATAGCGAATACTGTCGCTAGGGCATTCCCACTCTTCATCAACGCTTAGGTCAAGTTCATGCCAGAGAGTTGTCATCTCCATGAAGTAATCGGTGATGTCTCTCTCTCCTTGCTGCAGCTGCCACAATCGAGTCTTTATCTCGAAGATCTAGGAGTAGCTTTCGACATCGGAGTACGTCTCGCGAACAGCTTCCCGGACATCCTTCGCCATTGGTAAGAACAGGTAAATCTTGCCGATTGAAGGCTTCATTGAGTTTACGAGCCACACAGTCACCATGGAATTCTTGGACTTCCATTTTTGCAGAGTTGCAACGTCGGTTGAGGCGGGCCTTTTCCTCTCGCCGGCAAGGTATCCTAACCTTCCTTTGCCTTCAATCACAAGTTTGATGGACTAAGCCCATTCACAGAAATTTTTTCCGTTCAATCTCTCCACCGAGAGTGTAAAGGCCGAGTTGTCTAGCTCATTCGAACCCACAATGGAGGTGGCTTTAGAGTCGCCGTAGAGAGTTTTAGAGGAGCTCGACCCTCTGCAGTTGACGGTGCCGTCTGCCATTGCTAACTAAGGTTTAGAAACCCTAGCTCTAATACCATGAAAATAGAATGGAATTTCTGTATTTCTTGAATAATTTTGTGCAAGCCAATACAAATTACTTATAATACAATCTCTACTCTATATACGAAAACAATCTCCTAAAAGATTCTCACTCAATAATATACAATAAATACCCCCTAAATCTCTCCAATATACATGGGATTTCTACAATAATGCTAAATAATATATCACCTAATTCGAACTATATGAGTACCTAAGGGATGATGAATCAAAATACTCGCACCACAAAAAATGAAGTTGCTGAGAGGAAAAAATAGAAGAATTCTTGAAGTCACTGTTACTCTATTATATATCACATGAATGTACCGAAATTGTTCTGGACTGCTGGCTCTTTTGTCAATAGAGTGCTATTTTTGTCCTCGGTGGTAAAATGCCTTTCACTCTGTACCATTCCCTAATACGCCATTGTGCTTGTCACCTTATTTTGTCCATCAATTAGTTCCAGGTTTTGATAAGTTTGGTCCTTGTGCTCTTAGGTGTGTTTGGGGGTATTCTCGTACTTGAAAAGGATGTAGATGCTACTATTCTACCTAGCATCATTTCTTTATCCCTGTCTATGTTACTTTCTTTGAGCCTACTCCATACTGCTGCATCTCTTTGAGCTCTACAGATCTTGATGATTCTTTTTCACTTCCTACTCTTCCCTCTTTTCCTGTTCAAGCTTATTGTCTCTGCCTAGTCATTCTCTTGAGCCTTCATTTTCATCGAGTACTTCTGGTCATGTGGACTGTCCTAACTGACAAGTGTAAGCATGACAATGGGGGGGGTGGGGGTGACTAAACTTAGTTTAGACTTCTCTAGATTTTAGCGTTGTGTTTTTGGCTCTTTTGTCTACCAATCCTGTTTCCTGTGGTATTGATCTTCCCATTGCTGTTTGGAGAGGTTAACAAACTTATACCCAGCATCCAATCTTTAACTTTATGTGTTGTGCTTCCCCCACTCCCCTCATATTATTGTTTTATTACGTCTTTATCATTGATCAATCTTCTCAAGTCTGCATCTAAGGCCTTGTCTTAATCTGGGTCGAGAGCTACAGTGGCTTATGACATGCATGCCTTGTAGGCAAATGATACTTTGAAGATTGTTCCACTTCCTACTAAGAAGTCTGTGGTTGCGTGCCATTGGGTGTATATTGTGAAGGTAAATCCAGATGGTTTTTTTGCTCGTTTGTAGGTTAGACTAGTGGTTAAAGGGTATGCATATGTGGTTTAGACTATTCATACACATTCTCTGGTAACCAAGCTCAGGCTAGTGCATCCCTTTATTTATTAGCTACTACATAGCCCTTGCATAGTTAGAAGTGAAGAATGCCTTGACATGGTGATCTTCAGGAGGAAGTTTATATGGAGCAATCTCCCGGGTTTCTCGTTTAGTGGAGTCGAGGTTCGCTTAAAAAGCAATTGTATGACTAAAAGCAGTCTTCCAGAGCATGGTTTGATACATTTAGGACAGTGCTTGAGTTTAGTTTTTAGATATGTTCGATTTAGATCATTTTGATTCTACTGTTATATTGTTGTAGGTAAAAATTTTTCTAGTGTGTGTGGATGACATTGTAATCACAGATGATGAGAGTCGACCTTAACATTTAGGGGAGCTTCAGCAGACAAATTTTGAGACTAAAGATCTTGGACCATTAAAGTACTTGGGAATTGAGGTACCATTGAAGTACTTGGGAATTGAGGTATCCAGATCTCATTTGAGGACTGTCGTGTCACATAGAGTAAATATCTTCTATGCTTGTTGAAAGGGACATGGTTGTGATTCAAACTTCTTGATACATCCATATGTCCCAACAACAAAGTATTGCAAGATGGAGGTAATTGTTTACTGATACTGGGTTATGAATTTAAATTATCTCACAGCTGCTCAGCCAAATCTCTCTTTCAGTGTGTGTTGTGAGGATGCTCCTTGATTCTTCTTGTTTGAGTCATTGTGATGCTGTTATTCATATTTTGTATTAGGATCAGCATCATACTTGTATTCTGCAATGCACAGATGCAGACTGGACTAGATCACATTTTGATTAAAAATCGCAAGAGGGTATTGTGTATTTATTGGTGGTACTTGTTGCCTTGGAAGAGCAACAAGTAAGCGATGGTCACATGATCAAAGGCAGAGTCCAAGAATAGAATCACAGCCCATACTACCGTGAATTGATTTGGTTAAAAAAGATATTGGGAGAGCTTGGTTTTCCACATTCGTTGCTTATGGAGTTGATATGGGATAATACTTCAAATCCAATTTTGATGAGAGAATGCAACATATCGAACTTTGTCATTTTGTTTAGGAAAAACTTGTGCTTCCACTCATGACGTTTGAATGTCAAGTAGGTTCTCAAGTTGCAGCAAACCTTCTCCTCTTTTCATTTCCCTTCTGCTAACATGTTATGTTGCCAGGACCCCTAGGTTCTATGCCTGTGTTTATTTTATGGTTGTTAAACATTATGTCCACTGTAATGTGTGTTATTTATCTTTCCACGTGCAATTGGGCTGCAGTGAGGGAGGTGTTAAGTCTTAATACACATACCATGTTAGCTGAACAAAGTATGGGAAAATTTCTCTGGTTTATTAGAGGCCTAAGAGACTATTCATACAAGACATTCACATACACAACTGTACATAATCCCTTCCGAAATATCTCCTAATAACTGGACATAGTATCCCCAATAACACACATCATATATATCTGCTAATGTACGTAATACCCATAGCTCGACATAATCCATAATAACACATGCTATATATCTCCTAATGTACATAATCCTGTAGCTGGACATAATGTCCAATAATACATATTCTATATATATAATACACTAACATAATAAGTTGGTCACAACCTAACAACGTAAGCTTTTAGGCTAAGTGATGGTGATCCAACATATGTCATGTATGTCATCCAAAGAAATATAATAACCACAATTTGGTTCAGTGGTTGCACCATCGTACATTTAAAATTTAAGCCTTTAAGTTGAGAGTTCAACTTTTGCTTTTATTACTCAAAAAATGCAATTAATTTTTAAAATTTAGTGTAGTTCTATTTTAGCTGTTTGGTCTGTTCAATTTGGTTCTCCATTTATGGTTTGGGTTGGTTATACATATGACAGAACCAAAAACTGAATTAAACCATATGATTCGCAACTTTTGGGAGCCAAATCTACCCAATTATTCAAAAGAAGTGCATCAAACAGTTCAGTTCAATTCAGTTCAATATGGTTCTCTGTTCTTCAGTTTATGTCGTTTGTGTTAACAAGATTCTACAATACTATTCAAAATACCTCCATGTGGTTCCACTTTTACATGAGAAGATTCTAGCCAACCCACAAGGCCTGAATGTTTAGGGATAAGATTGAACTCGTTTAAAATCTTTTAGTGGGTAGAATAAATCTTTGCCTAAAGCCACATAATTACTGCAAAATGATTGATAATTTTTTCCCTTTTTGATGAACAAAATGATGTATTTTATATATATTTTTATGTATTTTTAAAAGATATCAATAAATGAAAATGAGGAATACTGTAAGTATCTATCTTGTTGCACCTTATTTGTTTTATTCTTTGCATTTGCCATTTCAGATTAAGTATTTTGTACCTCCTTCAAAATTAAAAAAAGATACTGTTTTTTGGGCAGGAATTCTGCATAGATCCTGTTGGGAAATATGTGCCACCTGAGTTTGTGACTGAGCATGGTTTTTATTTCTCAAATCCTCTGAAGCATTCGCTTGATGGGGCCTTTGCAGCTCGCTTAGTTCGATCCTCTGAAGCCGCATACTAGTAAGCTATATGCTTGATTTTCTGTTTTCTAGTATTATATGATTCTGACACAGCTTCATTGGCTACTTCTATTAGCACAATTAATTGTATTTGTTGGTCTATTGCAGGGTATGCCCATTTTTTTTAGCAAGTCAGAAGAAGAGATGGATTTTTATGCATATTTTCTTTATTTTTTCCAATCTCCTTTATTTATGAGATTTAATCGAATTTTCAGGTTTCATGCCTTTCGAAATTGTGGAACTTGGTGAAAACTGTGATGGGAAGTTTTGAGGTTGTGAATCGCAGGGAAAAGGAAGCCCAAGCTTGCTGCAGGCCGGCCATGTCTCCCACTTCCCATCCTGCTAAGTCGTAAAAATTTAGGGAATGACACAGGAGCTGTATGAGGGAAACCATTAACAATGGCTTGTTAACATGAAGATAAAAGAACATAAACTAAAGATTATTATAATATTGGTGAGGAGCAGGATTATTCAGTGGTTTAAATGTTTCTGCTTCAGTATTGGCCTTCTTCCGAGATCATGGATTCTACTCATCCCTCGTTGTGGATCATCACGAGCGTCAATTCAACAGTGTAAATGCCTGTACTTGGGGAATTATTGGTGATCAGGAGTGGCATTGCTGCCAAGACTGCCCTATTCATTGGTATTGAAGCCTTGCTACTTTGAACGCTTATTTTATCAAGAATGCTGTTCTACTACACTTTCACTTTGTACTCTTGCTCTGTAGCCAAACAGATTAGCTAGGACATGAATACTTTGCGTTTGGAGTATGGAATTAGGTCTTTGAGTTTAGATTTGTGTAATTGTAAAATTCCTTTTAAATTCACATGAATCTTTGATTCAAGGTGTGAATTCTATGCTTCCAAACACTAACCAAATTCACTTACATGTGTTAAGATTCAAGCATGAAGTGGGATGCAAAATGTTGTGAGGCAGATATTTTCTGTTTCCTTATTTTCCATGTTAAATATTTGAAAAAGGATTGGTCCGTAGGCAAAAGAATTTCAAAGCTTGCATATTTAATGATGCATAGTATACATATATTTAATATATTTACAAATTAATTTGTTATATATCAATACCAATAAGATAATTATATATTAATATAAATATAAAAATTAAAAAAATAAAAGTAATAGTTGCTTCGTTTTAGAAAAGATGGGATCAATTATTTCAATAAATTGCTTAAGCAGTCGGGACTCGAGTATTTTTACCCAATGATTGAGGAAAGACTTTACTCGCGGAGTATCGTGCCTCTTCCACTTACTAGTTGAGCATTCAATGTAGGATCGATAATAAGAAGGAAGAAGAGTAGAATGAGAAATGTTTAAGAAAGAGAGATTTCATTAATTTCTTTAGCAATATGCAACATATGTTTTTAGGACTTTATTAATAAATATTATCACTAAAATTATAGTTTAAAACATAGTAAAAGAGTTATGAATGCAATTTTTTTTTTCTTTTGGATGCTATTTGTTATTCTATTTCAAGAGTTAATTTCGCAATTCAATTTATCCAATTATATTTTATCACATTATCAAATAACACGGTATACTATGGGATGCAGCTATCATGAACATAGAGCAACAAAAATTAAAAGTACATCTAGTGTGAAAATGGTTTTTATTTTTTATTTTTACTTTTATAAAAATTGCAAATTTTGTTTTTAGATAATTTCTCATTTTTATGACATTTTTATTATATAAATGAATAATAATAAAAATGAACAATAATAAAAAGTTTAGACACTATTTGCTTGTGAAAATAATTTTAGTGTTTATTTCAATTATTTTTAAATAATTACAAAAATATCACATTATTTTTCAATTTTTCAAATTTATATAGGAAAAGTCGAAAATGTCCTTTTATTATTTTCAAGATTTCTAATTCTTATATTATATATGAAAACATGAAATTTGGATTTTGGACTTTAATTTGTGTGGATTATGTAGAGTTTGTTCTAAATCTACGTAAATCCAAATTTAAACCCAAAATTTGTGATTCCAAATGACTTAAGACTCTAAAAACACCTTAGAGATGAATTAAGGAAGTCCCTAAGTCATCCCCATAGGAACTTTATGAGTGAATTCCAAATTTAACTACCATCCAAAAATGAGAAGAATTAAAGCACTACAACTAACAAAAATGGTATTTATACTGAAATGGTATTTCCGGACATGATCCGAAGATGGTTCTTTTTGTTGTTTTGTATGAGATGGTAAATTACCTAATCAATGGACTAAATAAAATTAAAACGCAGCATGTTCACAACCCAAGTAAAACATAAAATATGATTACATAACAAGTTCAAAAATTCACGCGCCAATATCCATTTCACTGACACTATTTTTGTCCCTAAATTATAAGGAATCGAGAATGCGTGTTGAATGAATAGTGATTATCCTTACTTCAAGGAGCTAAACTACATCCAACAACATCATCTTGTCCACTATTTCTAACAATAAATGGCCAAAAATGGTGTTCATGCTCTAACGAATAATTTATCAAACACCTTGTAACCTTGTTACTAAACCAAGTTTAGTCTTTTTGTGTTTTAGAACGTCCCTTGAATTCAAATAAAATCTAAACAACTACGTAACACCAACGCAACCAATATTACTCATTCAATGATTCATCCAAACAATAAAATAAACCATGAAATTTCGGACAAAAGACCAAAGATGAGATCTTTAATCAAATTAAACATTCAACCATAAAATCCTCAATTAAACATTAACTTAAACAAAAAAAAAACTTAAACCAACAATTTAATTGAAACAAACTTAATCCAACAATAAACCAAAATATGGTATTGAAATAAACATGAAATTAAAGCAATTAAAAGATTAAATACGGAAGAATGAAGAGGAGAAGAAAGGATCTCATGGTGTGGTCGAATGGAGGGGACCCTCTCTAGGTTCGGCTGCCCCAATGATTCCAACCCGCAGCCCTTGCAAGCTTCCTTCAATGGCCTTCAAAATATTCCCCAAAACAAAGAACAAAGGAGTACCAACAAAGAAGGAGAGTAGAGGAGGAGAGAAGAGCAGAGAAGAGGATTCTAGGCCTTGTGATTACACAAGGTGATCCAAAACTCCCAGCTTGCTGCAGCCCTCAAACTCACTGCCTCCCCAAAACTCCCTTCACATTCAGCCACACACACACACACACACACACACACTCTAAAAACCCTTGCTTCCTTTGCCCACTTTGTTGCCCTAGCCGACTTCCTCATTGAGATAGGCACATGGGTTGATTTTTGCTGGCCCATTGGCTGCTTTTCCTCCATGACAAAGCTGCCATAGCAGCCCACAATCCTTGCACTCGGCCAGCCCATGTTGGAATGTTAATTCTCCCTACAAAACAGCCCTAGCTGTGTTGAACTTCTCCAATTAGCACATGAGAATATTTTGGATGGCCCATGTTGTTTTGTTTATTCATATGCACAACCCACACACATACAAGGCAAGCCTTTCACTTAATTATTTAAGCTAATCCAACCCCACACACATGCAAGGCAAGCACTTCCTTGAATTATTTATGTTGGCCTAGCCCCACACACATGTACTCTAACCCTTTTTATTCTAGTATATGTGTTGTCTATGTTGTCTTTTTGTCCCTAAAGCAAATTAGAAATTATATTTGTAGACACCCCAATTCTAATAAGGCCTTTCCGAGGAGACCCTGTATGATAAGAAAGACGACTTTGTAAATCGGGAGTAGGAGGATCTGATTGAGTCCTGGTTTATTTCAAAATTGAGTCCCTTTGACACTACCTCAGATTCCCATATCCGATGCATGTCATCTCTTGGTACTCTAACCCTGATTCGTACATCCAGTGCATGTAACCCTCTTTGGTAAGTTAGCTCAGATTCCTACATTCGGTACACGTTATCCCCTTTGATGCTAGTTCGGATTCCCACATCTGATGCACGTCACCTCTTAGTACGCTAACTCGAATTCCTACATGCGGTGCACGTTACCCCATTTGGTACGTTAACTCGGATTCCTACATTCGGTGCACATTACCCCCTTTGATGCTAGCTCAGATTCTTAGATCCGGTGCACGTTACCCTCTTTGACGCTATCTCGGATTCCTACAACCCTCACACGGCTTGTAGGCTCCACATGGCTTGTGGGCACCACAATGTTTGTGGGCTTAACACATCTTAATGGGCCCCCATGCGGCTTGTGGACCCCACACATCGTAATGGGTCCCACACGGCTTGTGGGCCCCTTTCGGCTTATGGGCCCCACATGACTTGTGGGCCCCACACATCTTCATGGGCCCCGCACCGATATGGCCATACTTGACATATATTTATTTATTTATTTATTATTATTATTATTATTTAATTTGTAAAATGCAAGTATGCTTTGTTCCCCCCATTATCATTCACCATATGCTTTATATCCCTCATAATTGTTCACCCCATGCATTGATCCCTTTATTATCATTCACCCCATGCTATATTCTCATCATGATTGTTCACCCCGTGCATTGTCCCCTTCATTATCATTCACCCCATGCTGTATTCCCCTCATAATTGTTCACCCCATGCCTTATTCCTTTCATAATTATTCCCCTATGTCTTATTTCCCATGCTTGTCCCAAGCTAAGTTTATAAATAGCTTTCTCATTGTAAGCAAAAAAAAAAAAAGACATTTTGGAATATATTGAAGTCTTCTATTGTTGAGATTGTGAAGCTTGTCTCTCTCTCTTTGTGAGTTAGTGGTGAGGCTCCGTTCCATTCTCTCGGGAGATCAAGTGGTTGACCGATCTCGTGTCCTACTGGTGTCAGGTCATCCCATCTAAAGAAATCACTTCGTAGTGCTTCATTTCAAAGTTCAAGGACCACTCTCGGAAAGACGCTATGGACTGACCCCTATAGACTCATCGACAGGAGAAGCAGACTGGAAGAGAGGAAGACGAGAGGTAAAATTAATAGACTCTCCCTTCCTGGGTTACATTCTAAAATGTGATAGACTGGGTATGAAGTTGTGAATACGAGAACTCAAACCCAAAGTTAGGTTCAACCTTGAACCTAAACCCAGTTTACTCCTCTACGAATTGTTTGACCCACTAGATCGATTTGAACCGGTTATCTAGTATTTTCTTATTTATTTTTCTATTTATGTTATCTATTTGAAAATTAGGGCTAATTATAAAAAATCCCAAAAATTGAGAAAAATATTTTGAGAATTGAAAATCATTTTTGACATTCTTTTCTACCCTAAATGAATTCTGAAACCTCCCAAGATAATATTTTCATACTTAGAAAAATCCTACAAATTTCAAAATTTTGGGAGTGTATTTTGTAACATATCTTCTTGATTTTCTGATCCTGATGATTGCAACAAAAGAGTACGAACTTTATAAGCTTCATGTACCCCCTCTTCTGAGGGAATATATTTCTGCCATAACTTGCTGTGTTACGTTACGTAAGACTGCATCTGAATCACTACCCGTAGCGCTTAAGGGTCCAGTACCCTCACTCCCACTAGTGTGGGAACTATTGCCACCAAGGTCCATCCTGAAAAACAAGTAACTTAACTCAAAACCCCTTTCACAATACATACCATCCAACTCATATAATATATTTTCCTAATTAATTCATCTCTCCTAATCCTAATTCAAGGTTCAATCCTACAACCTAGATACCCAACCCAACGATAGTTTACAATGACTTTCCTGAAATCGTCACCCCAAGAAAATCACACAAACTACCATGGAAGTCCTGCATCTAGACTACAAAACTAGACCTCAAACTCCCTTATCTTATACTCTAGTATTATTACTTCTGCACTCTAGAGTATACAGAACCTAGTATCCTAGGCTCTGATACCAAACTGTAACAACCTCAAATTCTCAATATATAATGTAACAAATTAAATGAAAAAGTCGACCCGAACCTGTGGGTAACAGGGACACCTGTCAATCACAGTGGAAACCTAAGCAGCAGTAAACATAAAATCTCAAACATCCAACCATGAAACATAATACCAGAGTTTACAATATCATCAAATTACTGTTCCTATATAAAACCTCTAAAAAGTCAAAATAACACTAGGATCATTAAACAAAAATCTTTTAATCCTAGTTCAATGCTTAGCCTTCTAGTAGGGAAGCTCCAATTACTTAACGATAGCCTTGACCCGCTAGTCTCTCTGGGTTTCCTGAAAATCATTTAATGTTCGGGGGTGAGACACTTCTCAATAAGGGAAAATAAACTAAATACAGTTGTGTGATAGCATGAATATTTAAGGCACTTATACATATACAGTACATTTCATAACTCTGTAAACATTCATCATATCATATTGGATAATCATATACTTTCATATTTGTTAATAAATCATAACATACATAAAACAACTGCTATAATTGTAATACTGAAAACATACCCAGGATGAATAGCTAGCTAATGTCATGTATTACCCCCCATGACATGTTGTGCAGCTCGAAGGCGGGACCCGACAAAGGTTGGCCGACCACTGTCGAGTAAAAAATGTCTGTAAGTATGATGGGCCCGCCACACCCTGGTCCGAACTGTCAGGTGGATGTCCACACTCTATTGAAAGCCACATCGATTATCCATCTCCCACCCCTTTGTGGGGTGGTTAGCACTAATCTGTACATAGATATTTGATCTATACATAGTTACGGTACCGAGCTCTTGAACTGAACTAAACTAACATCCAGGTTCTGATAACATATAGTACATGATAATATATCATCTTTCATAATTTCATAAATACGGTATCGTGCTAAACATTACATAAATACGGCCTTGTGCCGAAATCATTTCATATATATACAGGGCCTCGCGCTGGAATCATACATAGATATGGCCTCGCGCCGAAATCATAAATACGGCCTCGCGCCGAAATCATTTCATATTTACATGGCCTTGTGCTGGAATCATTTCAGGTATATGCATTCTGAAAATAAATCAATTATCATGTATTCGTCAAATCATCATAACATAACATATCTTTTCATAATACCTGAAAACATACTTTGCTTATAAAATCTTTCATATCATAATACATTTCACGTAAAATAATATTCATGCCACACATGCGCTGTATAAAATCATACATCTTATTCTAAAATCATAATTTTCTGGCATCTCATACATACATATACATTTCAACATAATAGCAGTATTTCCCAAACGTACATTTCATCTGTAATATACAAATATAACATATGCTTTTTTGAAAATAAATTTACTCATAATTAATAATAATTTATATGGAAAATAACTGTTTTAGTTTATTCTCTTACCTGATTACTGAGAAAGCTCCTAAAATTTCCTGGTTTAACCCCCGTATGATTTCATGATCAATACCTTGAAACTAAAAATTTCTAGTATTAAACCTCAGTATTTTCGCGTGTATATCATTTCCTATAACTATCACAAGACCAAATTTGGCTTAAAAAGTCTTACCTCAACTCAGGGATGATTTTCAACTTACTTTCACCAACGATCCGCTCCAGAAGATTTGGAGAGAACTTCCTCAGAAGCGTCGTGGTGACTTTGGATTGTCGATCCGGCGTAAATCAGGCCCAAAATCGACGAAAGAGGGAGAAAGAACCAAAGGGGGGGGGGAGAGAGAGGGCGAGTGTTGCTTAGTTGAGAAGTTAAAAAAACCTGATTTTTCATATTTATAAAACTGGATTTGTTGACGAACCACGTCATTTGTTGATGAATCCTTCAATAATAAGGTCGACGAAATTCAGTCCTCGTCAACGAAATTCAGTTGGCTTAAAACTCTCTTGGTATTTCTTCGTTGATGAAATTTAGTCTTCGTTGACGAATCCCCTGTATTCATCGACAAAGCCCTGATGATTTCCCCTCGGTTATTCCTTCCAAAGTGCAATGTCGTCGACGAACGCTTCGACTTTTTCCTTCTGTTACTGTTTCCATTTCCCTTTCTCTTTATTATTTAAATCCCATTAGTATTCGGGTTGTCACATAACTGGTTACTACAATTGATAGCACTAATATACTTCAGAGTAAATATCAAAGAGAATGAGATTTGAAGCTCAAGATTGTATCACCAGAATTCTTCTCTTGGTGTGAATCAGTAACTTAGAGGTTTGAGCTCAGAGAAGAGTGATTAGAAACTTAGTATATCTCAGCAATTCTCAGTATGAATGCATAAGCAAGAGAGCTTTGAGAGAGAAAGAGCAATATGGCTTGAAATTTTCAATTCTTGGTGCTGATTTGATTTGAGAAATCATATATTTATAGGCTCAAAAAGTGTTTAATTCATGTTGACCAATTTACTTGGAGTGCTTCCCAAGTTTATACGAAGTTTGGGGCACAAGCAATATAAATTTAAATTTTAAAAACTTTAAAAATTATAGTAGTTAACAGTGGTTAGGCGCCTGAGGCTTCAGGGTCAGTCTCCTGAGCCTTCTGAACATAGTGTATTGAAATAGGGTCAAGCGCTTGAGGTTTCATGGGTCAGGCGCCTAGACCTACACTGCATGTTCAAAATTAGTTCAGGAAAATCTTCAAGCATCTAAGGTCTAAAGTTCAGTCGCCTGAATAGTTATAAAATATGTTTTTTTAGTTTAGTTTCAAAACTCTTAGCCATCTTACTTTATTACTTTAAAAATCTTTTTTTAGGGTTTTCAAAATAAGGTCTCTAAGTCCATATCAGCCCCTAATGAGCTTGAAAGCATTTCAAAATGATATTTATAATGAAGTACTTACATAAGCCATCCTTAAGACTTAAACACTATAAGCTTGAAGTCTATATATATGTCTTTGCTTTGAATCCTCTTAGACTTGAGCTTGAGTCTTCTTTAAGCTTCAATATGCTTTGAACATCTTGGTCCTCTTAAGCTTTCTTTTGATCACTTTGTTGATGGAGTATGGCTTTATGGTACTTGTAATCTTGAACTTTCATTTATTTGATCCTTTTTTTTTAACTTTGTCATACAAGGTTTCCTGAAATATCATCACTTAAATAAAAAACTTTGTTAAATTAACCTTTATTTGTTATTATCAAAATAAGATTCGAAAGCCATATTAGGCCAACATAAAGTTTGAGAGGATGTCAAGGCAATCAATTTTGGGGCATTACCTTTATCAGAATATCGAGAGGAGTAGAAACAATCTTCTATACAAGAACTACCATACAAGATTTACTTTGTTTGAACTTCTTTCACAGAAGAAGACTCATGCTCATGGTCTTTATCAAGTAAAGGAAATTTCACTCTGAGATCTCTCTATAACTATTTTTTGAGTAAGAAAAATCAAAGACTATATAAAGGTTTACAATTCAAAATCATTTAAAACCCAGTGGTTCCTTTGAAGATATCTTTCTTTCCTTCTTTGGTGTAGTTCCCTAAATAAAATCCTTACTCAAGACAATCTCCAAAAAAGTGGATGGGTCCTAGCCTCATTTTGTATTCTTATTAAGGAAAATGTGAAAATAGTTGACCATCTACTGCAACTTTGTATGCTCAGTGGGGCAATATAGGTTGAATTTGCAAGTTGCTCAATCTATTTTGTGTCATTTTGAATATAGCACATCAAATGCTCTCTTCTTGGAATTTTTTTTTTTTTTTTTATCTCAAAGGAAACTACAACCTCCCGATCCTTTAAATTCCTATAGCAATAATACTTGTGAAATGATACAATTATTGGTAGAATGATATGGATTTAGTAGAAGAATTTACTTCTTCCACCAAACACCTATCCAAAAAAAAAGCCTGGCTTTTTGGGTTGAGGCAGTATAGTGTCACTACTCAACATTAGAACCGCAAAAGACATGTTTGGCCTATCATCAGGTTCTTGTTGTACGCATAGTAGTCCAACATGGATGCTTCTTAGCATTTCAGATACATAGTTGAAGTCCTTGGACAAGGAATCATCAATGAACTCCAAGGGTTTGCCTTCTTTCCATAACCTCCATGCCTAATGCACATTAAAACCATTTTTTTGTCATCCTTTATAAATACTGTACATAATGTAAATATATGAAAAACTTGATCTTTCTATAAACTTGTTTCCATGAGAAGAAGAGAAATTGACATATACTTACATGTCCAATAAGGTTCAGGTCATGGCTTGGGTGATAAAATCCTCTATTTCTCTTTCCACTTACTATCTCAAGTAGTAAGACACCAAAGCTAAAGACATCGGATTTGATTGAGAATAACCCACCAATAGCATATTCTGGTGCTATATAACCACTGCAAGATTGGAAGGAAATATTAGTAAGGATTCAAAATAAGAATTAAGCATGATATTATGAAACTTACTAAGTTCCAGTAAGGATTCAAAATAAGAATTAAGCATGATATTATGAAACTTACTAAGTTCCAACCACTCTAGTTGTATTTGCCGCTGTCTGATTATTTTCAAAGCATCTAGCTAAGCCAAAGTCTGAAATTTTTGCATTCATTTCATTGTCAAGCAACACATTACTTGCTTTCAAATCTCTATGGATAATTCTTAACCTGGAATCTTGATGAAGATACAGAAGTCCTCGAGCAATTCCGAGAATAATGTGAAAACGTGTTGACCACTCTAATAGTTTACCTTTTGCTCGATCTGCCAAATTTCTCAATTCTTAGTAAAATCAATTCAATCTTTAATATTATGATAGGACATAAACAATTCTCTAACAATATTCATTGAGTTTTAAGAGATCAAACCAAATATAAAGAAGTCCAAGCTTTTATTAGACATGTATTCATAAATCAACATTCTTTCATCTCCTTCGATGCAACAACCAAAAAGTTTTGCTAGATTTCGATGTTGAAGCTTGGCCATAAGTGCAACTTCATTTTTGAACTCGTTCAAACCCTGTCTAGAGCTTAAGGAAAGTCTTTTCACAGCAATTTCTTGACCATCTAACAATGTGCCCTGGATAGTGAATAATTTTCATAAAACCAAAGAAATAATAGTGTTATACAAAGTAGAAAAAGGGTTATTTTGTTTTTTTCTGGTCAAATTGCAGCAGATTATGTTTTGCAAATTCACCTTGTACACAGGTCCGAAGCCACCTTCTCCAAGCTTCTTGTCAACTGAAAAGTTATTAGTGGCATTAGCTACACTAGTGATGTCAAATGTTGGCAACTCCACGTCTCCCTCTTGCATTTCTTTATTGCAACCATTCCCTATGTTGCTGTCTGCGTTTTCCATGGTATTGAAACAAGCTTGATGTTAGTTTTTAAAAATGAAACTAGAAAGTGGAGTCGGTATATTTGTACTCAAAAGAACATTAGTTAAGGCCAAGATATGCAGCTGGACATCTTGCTAGAGATGTTTAACTTTCTGAAAATCCAAATGATTAAATTCATCCAACTCGGCAATTTCATGATGTACCTAGTTAAAACAAAAGTTAAAAATATAAAGGGCCACCATTTCAGAGTAAACTAGCATGCTTTGTAAAGGCCTTCCCAGATGGTTCGTAAATAATTAAACGAGTTAAAAATCAGGGTTTAATATATTTATTAAAGAAGAAGTTTGATGAAATGATGACATCTGCCGTTAAAACTGAAATTTTCCGTTCACTGCATAGTAAAAAACTTCCATTGATCAAAGAATCCTATTGAATTTTACCTCTCAATTTTCTCCTAGCGCTGCACATGTAATAGGAGAGTACAATGATCCCAGAATCCACGGCAATGAAAACTATAGTTACCAGTACTACTATCTTCACCTCAGACAGTCTTTGGTCCCCTTCGGTGTCAAAAAATGCAAATTATTATTAAAAATCAAAACAAGCAGAAAGAAAGGAATGAAGAGAAAACAACAACTAGCCCTTACTCATTTCTGAAAGCGATACTCGAATATGCAACTCCTGATCGCTGACCGGAATCTGCCGCATATCTACTAGATCACCAAACCACATGACACATCCACTGCCTCTTCCTCTAACATCCGCCTTGGCATAAGCCATACAGGAACAGTTGTCCAAACAATTCCGCCTGCAATCCGTAAGACGCATGCTTTTGTTCACCCAAGTTCGCGTCGTGTCCGGAACTTTCAACCCGTCAAACTTGAGAAATCCATCTTTTATTCCACACCCCAACGGCTTCTTTCTCACACAGCCATCTGACCAATCCATTATGTTCCACTGTTCTGGCGACTTGGGCGTAAACCCCTTTAGACACTGGCAAACAGGAAACTGATCACCGATCACACAAATTCCGTGCGCACCGCACAAACCATAGCTGTCGCAGTAGTCTCTCGGAACTGACAGGTAGGTTTTCCATGTCTTTTCAGCTTCAATCCAAATGTAACGGATACCAGAACCGGAGGTGTCGTTCAACTTGTAGATGGAGATGATAGACTCGTTGCTCGGCTGGTAAGCGTAGTACACCTCCTCTGAATTGGCAACGAACCTAAAATCGAAAACCACGTTCGGTATCATCTCCGGAGCTCCGCTAAACCGGAGGCCATTCCATGGACCGTTTCGGAAAAACTTGGCTGAGCCTTTTCTCATCAGAGCTTCGGGGTAAGCGTTAAGTTCTATCTCGAAGCTAAGCAGTCCCGGAGACGGATCATAGGGGCTCTTCCACGCCGACATGCGCCGGACCAGACCGGTCTTTAAGTCTGTTCCAAGCTTCATCCCAGGAAGAAAAGTATCGCCTATGTAGTCAAAGCTTTGCCACAGATAGTGACTGCTTCCAGTTTCAGAATTGCTGTCTTTTTGCTCATCTGATCTTACAACAAAATTTCCGGTATCTAAGAGCTGTGCTACTGGATTAGTAGTAGCTCTGGCCTGTTGTGATGATGACCACGCAACTTTCTGATTCCGGCCGAGGAGCAGGAGACAACCGGTGCCGTTGATCGTCAAGGTGCCAGGGGTGTCCAGAATGGGTTTATCTCTGTTCGCAACCCACACAACTGTTCGAACTGGGATGGTTTTGTACCATATTCCCAGGTAGAGTCTGCTGGAATTGTTGCCGAGGCTGAAGAAACCCAGTTCAAATTTCCCTCCGCTGGAAACCAAGGTGTCCCCATCTCTCAAATATTGGGATGGCCTGATGGTATCTGCTGCTCTGGAGCTTCTGAGGATGAAGAATAATTCTAGAGTCACAAACAGAAAAGATAGGGTATTCATTTTTCCTTTCCTTGTTTTAAGTTGAGAACGCGGACACACTTCTGAGAAGGCTCACAAAAGCAGTACTCAGCTGTTCGTTTAATAGATAGGACTGGTGATGAGATAGTTAACATTTTGCTTAAGAAAATATCTTATTTAAAATGGTCCCACATTGTTTAATTCACAGCAAGAATGAGTAAAAAATATATTGTGAGCTAAGGCATACAAAAAAAGAGCGTTAAGGATGGAACTGTACATATATTTTTATTAAAAAAAACAAATTCCCGTTTCACTGTGGATATATGAGATTATGAATAAAAAAGAAATATATATTTATATATAGTGACTAATTAAGATGATTTCTTAGCAAAACATGCGATAAGCCTATCTGTCAAACTTAACTTTGAATGAATATGCCTTGTTCTTGAAAATGACTCAATAAATACATCTTGTAAATCATCTAAGCTATTATAATAAATGCATTATTTTTTTATTTAACTAGAAAAAATTAGTTTGTTGTATATTTAATTTTGTTTTATTTTTTAATCCAAAATTATTCGAATCTAACATCAAGGTTTTAGAGGCTCTTGTTCTACTTCATATGTGTTATGCATAAGACCGTATTTATTTTAACATGTAATATTTTAATTGATTATAGATAAATTTATAGTTTTTTTGGGTGCTTTTTTTATTTTTATATATTTTTTAAATTCAATATCGTATGCTTTACTAAGGTCAACATCCACAATAAAAAGTTCCATTGAGTATTAAGATAAAAAAAAATGCTTTCACGGGCATGGCGTGGTGGAAAAGTATCAGCACGTAAGAAGGAGCATCGGAGGTTCAATTTAAGGTAAATATACTCATGGAACTAGTGAGGATCGTGAATGGTGAGAGTTCGCTCTGTGAGCCAGTGGGGACCGGATGGTAATGGAGATGTGTCCCGGGAGTCGGATTGGCCGAACGTTCAACTGATGCATAGAAACCGTGTCCGCATTCCGGACTTTACCTGATTAGCGAGACCTAGGGGGAGGACGTTGATCCGTATGTTTAGTACCGCACCAGGGGTTCGAAGGGTTTGTTGGTGGCTGAAATTCCTATGTAATAAAAAAAAAATTATTCTCAATCAAATTAATTGCTTTATAATACTCAACATACATTATTTTTAGCAAAGAGACTTGAATAGGCAACTTATTTAATTGACATAACCATATCTTTAATCAAGTACATGCAAATAAATGAGGTACGCTAATGGGTATTTTTTAAATAATTATTATTTTAAAAATGTGGCATGTAATTTGAGATTTGGAAGTCAAAGAACCCATGTCTATTTGTTGTACACATTAAAAGCTCTTTTATAAATAGGATTCAAGAAACAGCTATTATAATTTTTACGAGCAAAGGGATCATAAATAATGAATATTTTTAAAATTGCATTAACTAATCAAGGAACTAAAATTTTAGGTTGAAGGAGATAAAATATTAATTTCAAAGATGAGGGACGAAAATCATTTCAAAATTGAAATGAAAAGATAATACATTATATAGGAAATATTAACTAGAAAGAAATATTAGATGTTGCTTTTAAAATCACTGTATATTACTAATGATATATTTGCTACCAAGACAAAAAGAAAATCTATTTGACTTGAACGGAGATTATATGCATAGTCATTCTTCTTATTTTTAAAAATTATTGAAGTCTTTATGCCTCTGTTTGGAACGTCTTAATAAATGAATACTTAACATGAAAAATGCTTAAATTAGTATTTGATTTACACTTAAATATGTACTTATTTCAAAAAAAATATTTTTCTATTTTTTTTATTTAGAAAGAAAAAAGATTTGAAAAATAATTTTTTTTTTGTGAAAAAAATGTATTTACTGAAAAATTAATTGTATTAAGTAATCTTAAACTATTTTTAGATAAGTAACTTTTTAGATAAGTATTTTTTCTATAATAGTACTTTCTATAAGTTGTTCCAAATGATCCCTTTCTTTAATTTCTCAAAAGAAAAAAAAAAAAAAAAAGGTTAAAAATAGACACCCAATTTTAAATGAGCTCATTTTTTAATAGAGTTTCTTTTATTTTATTCATTTATTTGTGCAAACGCATGGAGCACAGCTAGGGTCCTTCGTAATAACCTCATTATTTCATTCATACTATGTCCCTTTGATAACATTTATCCTCTCATTCCATGAATTTAATCAGGGTCCCTTTTGATAACATTTTTCTTTTATTTATTTTCATTTTCCTAAATTTAACTATGCCTATTTATTATTATTATTATTATTATTATTATTATTATTATTATTATTATTATTTCGTTCAATTGGGTCCCTTTTTGAGATTTTCTTATGATAACATTCTTTTTATTTAAGTGGGTCCTTTTTGATAATCCTTTTTATCATTTCAATTGGGTTCCCAATTTTGGTAATAGTTCATGCAACAAGGTCCTTTTATTTAAATAACTCTTTTTGTTGACTTTTTCAGTCCTATCTCGTTTTCGATAATGACAAATACAAGTTATTTAATATTTGCCGAGTTTGTGTGCATGATCAAATTTACAAAATCATATGGTGGCACATGGTGACTTGAAGAATAAAGACCCAGAATAGTCTTTTATTGTAATTTATATTATGTTTAATTCAGATCTGTAATAGTAAAGTAGGAATGGTCTGTAATAATTGATGTGCATCATGCATGTAAGGATTATAAGTTTAAGACCATAGATGGACCTTAGGGATTCGAGTAACACTAGGTTTTTTGGCGTATTTGAAAAGACCTTCGAAAAGACCCTAGGTCCTTGCACTTACACTTAAGTTAGTCCTCGTTATCACATATATTATCAAGTGAAACTATTGAATTGAAATAAGACTTAAGGTATAAAAATCATAAGGGCTTCTGGCGACCGAACCTTGGTATTCAAAACACCTTGGTTGACCGAACCGTTGAATGAGTTAGCGTGTTGACCTGATTTTGGGCGACTGAACCAAAAAGGACTTCAACATCCTTAGTCAATCGAATATCCTGTCTTTTTCCAACAATTAGGATGCCCGAACTTCACATTCAAAATACCCTCGGGCGACCAAATGTTCAAGTTCGGTAAATCGAACTTGATACCAAGTGACCATGTCGCAGACATTTGGAAAATCGCCTTGACTCAGCAAACTGAACCCTTATTCAGGCATCGGAAGTTCAAATTTGACTTTTTTTGTTGTGTCTATTCAGGCGACCGAACCTTAGTTCGGTTGATCGAAACTCTCTGGTTAGCTTAAATTTTACCGCAGTTAATTGGGTGTAAACAAGGTTGATTTTCTTAAACCCATTTAAAACAATTTTAATAATTCCCTGTGTATCCCCAACGGTTATTATATAGGCCTGCTCTATATATAGGGGTTCATTTGCTCAGATTAACAAGAGATTAGCACTTTGATTAGTAAAATATCCTCTGTATTTTTGAAAGAGATTTTTTCAAATACAAACCCCATACTCTCTTATACACTTATTCTTTTGCTAAACCAAACCTTGTGACTATTATTTGAGTGATTATACATTGTTCTATTTTTCTAGGAAACTCTCATTGTATTGTGCATTTGATTTTCAGATTGAAAGTTGAGCATAAGATTTTCCCTCGATTTTATTTAATAAATCAGTGTAGGGAAAAATCTAGTGGATAGTGAGTCTTTGCATTATCATTGCAAGACTCATTGAGCTTGTATTTTTGAGTGTGCAAAAATCTTTTCACAAACTTTGTTTTTGAATATCTCTATGTGCTAGAATATTGAGAAAACATTTTTGAGATATTTTAAATATTCTCAGTAGAAATCTTTGAAACCCTAAATTGTGATTGAGATTTACATTTATACATGGTTTCAAAGATTAGCTTGCTGATACACTCTTGTGCTTGATTAGATATAGTCATAACTTTGAGTGTTGATTGCACACATATTGCATTGAGCTTATAGTTCTTACATTATTGGTGTGTATTGATTATATTGTACTGTATCGATACAAATCTACTTGTATTAGAAGCACTTTTCATTGTACGATAAATTTTATCTTATTGTATTCTAGGCGTGGCCTGAAGGGGTTTGATCTAGCCTGTAAGGATCAGGTTGGGGTCAGCCCTGTGAATTTGACCTAAGGCCTTCTCCCCCCCCACAAGGAGAGTTTGTAAAGGTTGAGGTTAGCTAGGTGTACCATCCTGTTAAGGTGTTGTAAATAGTGCCGCTCCACATGTTAAGTGAGCATTAGTGGAATCCCAAGGTTTGCGAGCTAAGGTGAGGACGTAGGCAGTACTAGCCGAACCCCGATAACATATCGTGTGTGGAATTTATATTTTTACAATTTATTTACTACATACGTATGTTACTTTCAATAGTCCATGAATGCTACGTATGAATTAATTTTCGCACTTTATATTTATCTGCGCATTTGGGATTGCATAGATAGACTTTAGGCTTATGTAATACTGCTGCTAGAATTTGAATTGACTTAAGAAAAAAATTTTAAATACTTAATTCACCCCCTCTTGGGAATACACCAATTCCAACAGATGAAGTCTTGTATGATAAGGACTTACTACTACAGTCTCAACCAGATGGAAGTAGGCTATGGAACCGCGAAGGTGTTCGTGTGATCGTTGCGATAGGGTATACTCCGGCTTCTGACCTTGCTCCGAACGGTTGGTGCGCCCTTGCTACCTTGTGCCCTTGAATGACCCTCTCCCACTTGGCTTAAAATTCTCTGGTTACTACTCTTATGTATATCTAATTGAGCATAGTCAGAGGCATGGCGTCTAGTGGCTGATTCATATTTAAGCATCATTTTGTAGGAGTAGGGTAACTTAGATTTTATGTGCTTTCCAATAGATGTTAGAAAACACTCATTGCAAAATACCATCTTTAACTTTTCTTTTAACACAAGGCTATAATAATCTGAATTGGATGTGGTTTGATAACTGCACTTTAAGTCCTTGAGGATCAACACCTGACTTCCCCCACTTTCTATAGAAGTTGGGATTAGTTAGGTTTTATAAATATTATTTTTGGTAGTTAAGGACCCAAGCCTTGGAGAGTCTCCCAACAAGGTACTAAATGTTTTAACGGAATTCTAGAACCCCTCCTATCGTTGCTTCACTTTGGAAGGAATAGACATGACTCTCACTATTGAAGAGTATATGTCTTTGTTACACCTACCAAAGACCTATGGGACCTGTGAACCCAATCCTGCCACGTCTTTCAAGAGGGAACTATGCAAAGTGATCGGGCTCAAGGCTCAGAGGGTAAATGAACGGATTGGAAAAGAAGCTAAGGTCATTGCTTAGGAAGATTTGAAAACTTTGATAAAAGGGGAAGAAGTGGAAGAAGTTCACATGAATATCCTAGCCCTCACCACCTAAGGACTAGTAATTTTTCCAAAAGAGACAAAGACCATTGACCACGGAACCACTTCTTTTCTGGCTTAGATTTAGAGGGCTAACCAAGAACTCGACATCTTGGCAGAGAAATTTCGATCCTCGAATCACTCTAGAGTCAAGGGGAAAGGGCGATTGAAGTTCTGTGTTCCACTGCTTTATGTTTGGTTCATGAGTCACGTTCTATGCAAGGAAGGGCATTTTCCTCTGATGCTCTTAAGTTTTTGCATCCCTCTAACAGATTTTGAGAAAGCTTTATGGGAAGAACACCCGAACAAGAACGAATGGATAGAAAGGATGTGCAATTAGGAAACAAAAGGATTTTCATGGCAAGCTACGGGATGGAAAACTCCAATATGATATACCAACGTGGAGACTTCCCATGGGTCCCATTGATAGGCCTATGGGGAGGAATTTCTTACACTCCTTTCATGTTTCGAAAGCAAGTTGGCTCTTGTCAGTGCATACCCATTACTGACGGATTAAGTAATATAGAATTTGCCTATGAACAAGAGGTGAACCACAAGCAAGTAGGATGATTTGTGGCTGCATGGAAGACCATCTATATACTAGATTAAGGCAGGCGTTTGATCTAGGTCCATGGAGATTATTACAATTGGGTGACAAGCCGGATTAATCCTCAAAGTGCAAATTCCTCGATGATTGGAATTAGGAATATTCCGACCCTGCTAGTGGCATCCGCAGATCAGGCTCGGATTGAAGAAAGAATCATGGAAGCGGAGCTTAATGATAGAATGATCAAGAAAAGAGAACACTGAATAATACTTCAGTACTAAAGAAATGTGAAACAGAAAAAGTACAAATGCGTGCAAGCTAAAGAGGAAATAATAGCTTTAAGAAAGAAACTTCAAGTTGAGGCTCAAATCAATAGAACATAACTGAAAGCAGTGGCTGCCAAAGGAAATCTCAAACTCTATAAGTGCAATGACAACCAAGATGCAGCCAAAACATCGAACCTCAGAACTTATTTAAATGTGACCCCAGCAAAATGTATTGTAATAAAATCAACTAAGTGATATTGTGTACCCATGCTTGTTTCTTTTGAAGTAACAAGGGATCTTTCAATAATTTTGATAATGTAATCATTTAATTTGCATTTAAATAAGCATTCATACATTGTGCAAATATTCATGCATACATACTTATGAAAAAAGGGGTTGCTTTTAGAAATAAAGAAGGATCTCAGCTAACAAAATTCAACATTAAGTCCACTGTGTATCCTTACCATACTTGAAGAAAATCCAGAATCATGAGTGAACATTTGGAAAACCATATCATGGGCCTAGAACAAGGCCAAGAGGAGATGGGCAATGATGTTAGGGAAATATAAGATCATATGAACAAGATGATGGAACTGTTGATGGCCGCAAATAAGGGAAAGGTTGCACAAGCTCTAGAACTCAAGACAGAGTTAGATCATTTTCATGCTCTGGGGTTTACTCCAGTTCATGGGCAACCCTCTACCCAACCCACTTGTGCGGAAAATGGTTCAAGTCCAAATCCATAGCCATTCATAACCACTATGTCAGCTTAAGGATTCCTAGTTGCAGGGACACCCCTGTTGATGTTCTCAAAAATCATATTCTTCCTCAAGTTTGGTATGTGCCTTATGTCACATAATGTCCTCACCACACCATCATACTTCGGATTCTGATATTTCCTATCTTAATCACTTTGCATGCAACATCATTCCCTATCAGAATGGAACTAGAACTAACCAATTTGTACGTAGTGAACCAATCCTTATTTGCCATCATATGATATGAACACACTGAGTCCAAAATCCAAGAATCTGCGAAATCATCTGACCTTGATGAAATTGAGAGGATATCACCGTCACTGGTCCCAAAGTCTTCTTCTTCTTCAACTACATTCGCCAATGTTGACGAACCTTTTTTGCTTTTAGCAACTCCCTTCCTCCTTTTCGGACCCTCATATTTTATGTGCTCTTTTTTTTCGAGCTTAAAAGACTGCACATCCTCTTCTTTCTAGACTTGGAGTGAGCCCTATGGCTAAATGAGCCATCCTAAAAATCGCTCCTCCCCTGATCCTTCTTCAACTTCGCCATAAGCCCTTCATCATGTGAACCCTTATCGTTGGCCTTCTTCCTTTGGTGGAACCCCAGCAATGCACTTGTGATGTCCTCCAACTACAGGGTTTCTTTCCCTTAAGCCAGTGTCATAACCAGATTTTCGTATGTAAAAGACGTTGGTAGGGAATTCCATAGCATCAATGCCTTATCCTCTTCCTCAAACTTCGTATCGATGTGCTTCAAATCACTAATGTTATTGTAGGCCTTCTTCCTTTGGTGGAACCCCAGCAACGCACTTGTGATGTCCTCTAACTACAGGGTTTCTTTCCCTTAAGCCAGTGTTGTAACCAGATTTTCGTATGTAAGAGACGTTGGTAGGGAATTCCATAGCATCAATGCCTTATCCTCTTCCTCAAACTTCGCATCGATGCGCTTCAGATCACTAATGATTTGAATGAAAGTATTGATGTGATGAGAAAGGTCCAAACCTTCTGCTATCTTAAGCCAATATAGCTTTTGCTTAATATATAGTTTGTTCATAAGAAACTTGGACATGTACCGACTTTCAAGTTTCAACCAAATCGTAGTTGGCGGTTCCTCATCCATGAAGTTGTACATGAGGTCATTAGCTAGACAATGCTAGATAATGGATACCACCTTTGCTTCAAACTCCTTCCAACTCGCGTCATTCATGTCGTTCATATTATTTTTGTACAAAGGCTTCACCATCCCTTATTGCACTAGCAAGTCTTTCACCATTCGTTGCCAAAGCCTAAAATTACCAGTTCCATTAAACTTGTTTACCTCGAACTTCATCGAAGAGACCCTAGCCATTATTGAACCAATAGCTCTGATACCACATGTTGTTGTTGGTTCTTGGATACACACCGAAGAAGCACATAATCACACATGAATCAATCAACAACCATCAATGCAATCATTCGATGATGAAATATACTTAAGAATCAAACACTCAGTAATGATAAGAATAAAAAATAGAAGCAAAAACACAAGATTTACGTGGTTTGGCAATTTTCCTACATACACAGGAGCGGCAACCTTTTTCAATTATGAACAATGTCAAAACTTACAATAGGGTAACAAATCAGTGATTATATGCAAACACTAAAGGTATAAAGAACTTAGATCCTATCTAAACCATTCCTATAGCAATCCCTAGAGGAAATCCATCCGATTAGCCCAATCTACTGACCCCGAATTAAACATACGTGATCTGCGCCGACTAAACCTTGGAGGAAATCCCTCTGATTAGCCCAATCTACTGACTCCGATTTAAATTTACGTGATTTGCACCGACTGAAACTATCGATAGTTTGGAGTAGAAAGAAATACCCTTGCGTTCTACCTAAAATTGTTGATGGTTTGGCCCATCCGTCAACGGTTTGTCCTCTATCTTGTAGACTTTTCTTATGCCACTCACCCTCACTTCATGTAGCTTTCTCTAGTGCATTTGATCCGCTCTGAATATGAGCCACATCCCTATCAAGAACTTTGAACTATGTTATATTTATTCTATGTGTTTAATCATTAAATTTTATGAAATTTACATCTACAAATTATTTTGTAGCAATATAAGTATTTTGTATTTTTTTATGATTTTTTAGTATTTTTTCCCTTTTTGATATATATATATATATATATATATATATATTACTTTAAAAAAAATTGAAATAATAATAAAAGGTTTTTTGTTATGCAAATGTCAATTAGTTGATTCAAACTGATTGGACTTGATAGACAGATCAATTTGAGAATTGGTGAGATCTCCAATTCATTTATTTAGTGTTCAAGACATTATACCAACAAATTAAATCAATATAGTTTATTATATTTGATATCATTTTAAAATATTAATTTAATATGGGTAAAATTCATTTTTTGACATTAAGTTCACAGATGACTAACTGTCAACTGATTAAAATGTTCAATTTGTCGATAAAATTTGCTCTCTAGGACTTTGGGTAATTTTCGAAGACTCAGGGGTTGAAGTGTTATATGTAAAAAAGTCAAGGGGGTTGTTGAATTTTATTATTTTATAACTATTTACAAAATAAAAAATAATTAAAATTATTTTCCACAATTAAACATGCGCTAATATTTGAATGTAAGAATGTCAAAAAAAAAAAAAAAATGAACGTAAGATTATGTAATGATTGCATCATAAATGTCAAGGGCAATTCAAAATTAACAAAACCAAACTCAAAACAAAGGGTGATATGGTGACAATAATGAAAAAAATTTGGATATTGAAGTCAAAACGTTATTTCCACAACAAAAGTAAATAAGAAAATAAAATAGTTCTTAAATTGGAAAACTTTATTTTATTGCACCTGTGTTTGGATAACATGGGTCGTTTTGATCATGATTGCTTTTTCGATTTCCAAAAATATAAAGTCACAACATTAATTATGTCGTCCAATCGTATTTACTAAGTGGATGATCTCATGATCACTCATGCGTCAATTTTCATTTATCAAGTTCCATTATGAGGTCGGATGAGCTTATTACTTTGCTTACGTTAGCGCTAGCTATGCCTTTTTAAGATCGGGTATGATTGAGTTTATTCTAATTAATGTAAAATTATCTTAGAAATTGTCATAACGACCTTTAAATTTATTATCTCTATAAAGGACACGGTTCTAAATAGACTAATGTCCCATTCTTAATATTCAATTAATTTGATTTCTTATACTAAATAGAATCTCGTACAATAAATTTTTCTGACAAAATAGAAATATTATAAAATAATAAAATTTGATTTGTTTCACATCTAGCGTAGAATATAATTAAAATGATTTGATTTCAAATAAGCTCTTAAAGTCACATACTAATCTTTTGTGATTTAGTTATTTTTAACTCAGTTAATTTATTTATTTTTTACCAGAGTGTCAATTTAATTCATCACAATAACAAACTTTTGTAAACTAGTGTCTTTATTTTATTTTCATTTTGACTCACCTTATTATCCTTCACAAGTTCCCCAAGTGGACATCTATCCAAAATCTTATTTGAAACTGTGAGAAATGGTGTAATTTTTGTAATTTCAGAAAAAGAAGGGGGGGGGGGGGGGAAGGTGAATTGGATTTTAAAAAACTTTTGCAAATAATTTTTCTGATTCACCAAACAATATCAAAATTAAAACGTGTATAACAATATATATCAAGCTTGTATATAAATCAATCACAACAATATAAATAAAATCATATACGTGCAGAAATACAAAGAGTGTAGGGAGAGAGAACAAACACAATAATTTTTAACGAGGTTCGGCTATCCCCACCTATGTCCTTACCTCAAGACAACCCACTTGAGGATTTCCTTTAAGTGCTCCTTAAACAAGGCGAAACCACCTTATACAACACTCCTTTGATAGGGTGGAGCCCCCCTTTTACAACACTCCTTCAAATAGGGTGGAGCCCCCCTCTCTAAGCAATACCCTATGCCTGGTCCACTCCTTATAGGTAGAGCCACCTCTCCAAGTGATACCCCCTCACTTGGCCGCGGTTCACAACCCGAACTGCAAAAGTATGAATGAAAATAAAATTTTCGTACAAAGAGTGCTTTGAAAAACTAAGGTGTACTCCCAAGAGAGGGGGGGGGGGTGAATTGAGTTTTAAAATTTATTTTAAATATTTTTAATTTATTCTTGAATTCTTTGTTTGATTTAACAATCACACAAGAACTTAGTTCCTTTTATACAATCCACAACACAATTAAACAATCAGTCAACCACACCAAACTTTAAAATCAATCAATCAAATCCAAAAAATATTCAATTAAGATGTTTAGTTTGTTTACAATCTTGTAGTGAATGAGATTTTGAATCAAGCCCTATATTTATGAAATTTTTTTCTCAATTTTATATTCAACAAAACATCCACACTCTTCCCAAAATTCAAAATTCAAATAAACTCTTAGTTAATTTATCTTTGGGTGTTAACCAATGAACGTACTCTCTTTGAGGTTTCCGTAAAGTAATAGTCAACTAACGTACTCCCTTTCGATTTCTGTAATCCCAAATCAAAATTAAACTTTAAGTTTACTTAATTTCCAAATTTACGTAGTATATATGATTTAGGAATTTAAAACATCTACGCAGTTAATATATGTGCTGAAAATAAAGAGCAAGGGAAAGAGAGAGTGAGACCACGGTTTTTACAAGGTTCGGCTTATCCCCAGCCTATGTCATCGCCTTTGGCAAACCACCAAAGGATTCTACTAAATCAGTTCCTTTGATGGGCGGAACAACATCATTACACACTCCTTCAGTAGGCTAGAGCCCACCTCTACAAGTGATATTCCCTCACTCGATCACTCCTTTAATTAGGTTAGAGAAACACCTCTTTAAGAGATCCCCCACGCTTAGCCAATGATCCAAAAATCCTAAAATCATCACAATCTACAAGAGATACAACAAATAGATGTGTACAAAGAGTGCTCTCAGATAGAGCTGATTAGTACAACAATTAAGCACTATAACTTCAAAGTAAATAACAATATGGAATGAAATTGAAGCTCAATATAAATCTATCACCGGTATAATCTTTGAATAATTGAAAGATTAAGACTTTAAAGCTTAATTTCGATGTGAGAAGATCAACAAAAACTTAATTGAGAGAATAACAAGATGTTACTAAGATGGCCTTTGAGAATTGAGAGCACTTGAGAGTATTTAATTGCTGAATAATTTCTTGATGTATTTTATCCTTGGGTATAATCATGTATTTATAGAATTAAAAAGCATATTTTCATATTGCCCAAGTTTCTTGGAGTATAATGCCCCAAGTTTTCACAAAGTTTGGAGTACAAGAAACCAATTTTAGAAAATTTTTCCGATTGTTAAAATTTCAAATGTTTCGAAGGTCAACCGCCTGTCAAAAATGGTCAGGCTACTACCTAGCTTTTTTAAAGAGGTTGTAGGGTGTCAGGCACCTATTAGAACATGGATAGGCTTCTTAGATTGTACAGTCAAGCTTCGGAGAGAACATGATCAGGCAATTGTCTTATTGTCAACTTTGAGCACCCTTTAGTTTTTTTGTATTAAAATTTTCTACATAACTCCAAATTTGACTTTCTTGATGTCAACAAAAAGCCAAGAGAAAATCCCAACACTTTCATGTTGAACACCTTTTAAAATAATGAATTTTTGATAGAGAAAAATGTACATAAATGCGGATGTAGAAAAAATGACAGCAATTGGGAAATCCTCTTTTTGGTGCTTTTCATTCCAAAAATAATTTTAACCTTTTTTTGAAATAATTTTTGACCTTATTAAAATATTTTTCAAGTATTTTAAAAGGTATATTGGTCCAAGTAATTAACTTAAGAGACTCATGCATCCATATTGAAATTATTTGAAGTACTTACATAAAACTTCCTTAAGATTCCTTCAACTCTTGAAGTCTTCATGTATGTCCTTACTTTGAATCCATATTTTCTTCAAGCTTTCAATGTACTTTAAACTATTAGTAAGTTCACTTTAATATGCATGCTCTCATAATCTTCAAGCTTTATTAAATCATCTTTGAATCTATGCCATAAGCTTTATATGATCATCCTTCCTTGAAGTATAAGCTTTCAATGGATCCTTGTGAATACTTGACCTTACATTTTCATAGTTGAGTCCTGAAATGTCATCACTTAATCAAATATATTAAGTTCCTCTTATTTGTTATCATCAAAACAAGATTTTAAGCCTCGGAAGGCCAACATGCTTCTTTAAAGTTGATTTGTACAAATAAAATCCAACTAATATGCACTCTCAAATGATTTGCAATGAAGCTCAGTAGAATATGATGTTTCTCTCTAAAAATATTTTTTCTAAGTAAAAGTGAGAGAGTGGAAATGATTTTCTCAAAATGACCTCTAAAATAAAATCATATAAGAAGGTTTGTAAGCAAAATATATGAGTGTGAATATATGCTCAAGCCTTTCTAATGAACCCCCAAAATATTTTCTCCAAAAATGTTTTTAAAAATGAAAGTAGGAGAAAATAAGACTTTGATGCTCAAAGAGATTTTTGAAGTATCACATATAATAAAGCTTTGATCTACAAAATATGAAAGCAAAACTATGTTCAAACCAGCCCTTAAAAAAAATTCTCCAAAAATATTTTCAAAGAAAAGTAAGAGAAATGAGAGTTTGATCTTCAAAAGAAGTTTCCAAAAATGAGGGAGAATTAAAGAATAATCAAATATGTTTTTAAGGTGATTCTCCAACATTCTCCAAGTGTTTGGGGTTGATATTTATAATTAAAAACCCAATATAGTTGTTGTATGGTCATTGGGGTGTTAAAATAATAGTTTATTTTGAAAACTATCCATTTTCTAGCTGTTGGGGCCATTTCCCAAGAGGTACTGTCGATTGGGGTGAAGATCTAATCGACTGGAGCTTCAAATCAGTTAGTTCCGGTCGACTGGAGTGAAGATCTGGTCGGCTAGATTTGGATTTTCGCTGCGCACACCATTCATTGGTTTAGGCCCGACGTTTTCTATACAACTCCAAATTGGACATTCTTAGTATCAACCGAATGCTTAAATAAAATACCACAACTTTAATGTTGAAAAATTTTTAAGATAAGAAGTGATTTATTAAGAAACTCGTTCATCATTGAGGCGCCAGAGACATAAAGGAAGTTTTTTGCTACGGACACCTTTCAGTATTTTGGGCATTAATTTTTCTAGAAAACTCTAAATGGGACTTTCTTAGAAACAAAAGAAAGCTAAAATAAAATTCCACAACTTTCATGTTGAGCATATTTTAATATGAGAAATGATTGATTGAGAAAAGTGCTCATCAATGAGACTGTATAAACATGAAGGGGATTTTGAAAAGCTTGTTTTGGAGTTTTTCATTTAAAAAATGAAATTTTCCCTTGAAATAATTTTTTCATATTTGTAAATAATTTTCCATAAAATATAGAGTGCTTAAGGTTAGCCTAAGGTCATATGAGAGCATCACTTTAAACCAAAAGAAATGCATGCACAAATTTATAAGGCCTTCATGCTTTTGCTCTTCAGATTCCCATGGAATACGCCAAATGATGTGCTCGATTAGGTGCTTCATGGCTTCTATAAAAATGGGGTCAGAATCAAAAAGCCAACAATCTCCCCCTTTTTGATGATGGCAAACACATGAACAAAATGAGTTCTGCCCGATAAGGCTCTCGGTTACAATATGCATAATTCCAAAAAAAGAAAAGATAATATAGTTCAAGCATATTTGAAATGAAGACTTTAGAATTTTTCATGTTGAGAATTTAAGTACAGTTTTGTTCAATGTGCAGTTTATACCAAGTATCATGTCCATGTTTAATTATAAAATCATTTCCAATTTGTGAATAACAAGAGGACAGGAGGATACCTGATGTAATTGGTGTAATCCCAAGAGGGGAGTGAATTGGAGATTTTAAAAAATTTTCTCCTAGGTTAGCTTCAAATCCACAATTAGTAATTCACAACCTAGGGTTTGTTTAAGCAAATATCAATCACCCAACAAAATAAAACTGAGCAGATAAATAGAACATATCAAGCATATTAAGTACTTCTCAATCATTCACAATACTTAAGACATAAACATTCAAGTGCGGAAATTTAAATAGCATAGGGAAGAAAAACACAACACAATATGATATCGGGGGTTCGGCCAATACTACCTATGTCCTTGCCTCAAGCTCACAAGTAAGAGGATTCCACTAATGCTCAATTAACGGGTGGAGCGACACCGATTACAGCCTCCTCTTCTTACTTGGCAAGGAATACCCCAGCTCACATTATAGGGTTGAGCCTAACCTATAACCACGCCTTACAGGATGGTGCTCCTAGTTCTCTTAACCGGGTTCAAACAAATCCGCGAATCTCCTAACTGGGTTTGAGCCAATACAGTGCACGTTATAGGCCAGTGCAATCCTCTTCTAACCACACGTTGGGAAAACAACAATAATAAAAATTTTGCGTACATAGAGAGTGCTTATATAACAGGTAAATGATGTACAACAATAAGCACAAATGCACTCACGTATGTTATGAGATAAGCTCACGTGAGAATGTGTATTTTTCTCAGTAGAATCTTTGAATAAAGTTTATATGATGAGTGCTCAAAGAGTTAAACCCAAATAATATTTTTATCCAAAAATTATTTTCAAATAAAGTGTAGGAGAACCTAAGGTTTTTTGATTTCAAATAATTTTGCACAAAAAAAATATATGCATTTGAAATGTATGTGCAAAAAGGTTTCCAAGTAAGAATGTATTTCTCCAAAAATATTTACCAAGGAAATATATGGAGAAACCTCTAAGTTTACTCTCAAAAATATTTTCAAAGTAAAAAGTAAATGAGAGTATTTATGCTTTGAATGTAAAATAAATGCCCAAATAAATTACTCCTTGAACAATCCTCAATAGCAAAGAACTTGCTAATGAAGAGATTAAAAGAAATACTCGAAGCTCTTTTAAAAAATGATTTTGAAATGAATGATAGTAAAAGAGTATAAAAATCAAGCTTTGAAGTTGAAAATATGACAAAAATATTTGGTAGATTTTTATGACTAATAATCTTCCTAAATATGTTTATAAAGGAGGTATTTATAGAAACTGGGAAAAATCTGACCGTTAGGGACATGCTCGGCATTTTCCAATTTTTTTAACGAAAAATTTAAACTTGATTAGTGCTGAAAATTAAGTCAACCTGAGAGGATCGGTCAACCCAAGGCATCGCCGGTTGACCGTTGAAGCTAAAAATTTGAATTTTCAAAGTAAACTCGGTTGCCCTTGAAAAGTGATAGTCAACCACCCAAAGGCGATTTCCAAAGAGTTTTATAACTAATCATCTTCCTAAATATGTTTATGAAGGAGGTATTTATAGAATCTAGGAAAAATCTGATTGTTAGGGACACACTCGGCATTTTCCAATTTATTAAATGAAAAATATAAACTTGATTAGTGCTGAATATTAAGTCAAGCCAAGAGGTTCAGTTGACCTAGGGCTTTGTCGGTTGACCGTCCAAGCTAAAAATTTGAATTTTCAAAGTAAACTCGGTTGCCCTTGAAAAGGTATGGTGAACCACCCAAAGGCGATTTCCGAACCTTCGTAGGTTCGATCAACCTAGGCTCAAGACCGGTTATATGTTCAAGAAGGCCGATCGACCATGACAGTTTTAAACTAAATAGACAGTTGGTCGTCCAAAGAAACCGGTTCAAAATATGAAGGGTCGATCGGCTGTTATTAAGCCTTTAATAATAGGCCGGTCGGCCGAGCTTAGTCGACCGAGGCATTTATAGCGCTAAAATTCGGTCGACTGAGCTTTGTAAATTTTCAATTTTAGCCCTAATTTTGACCTTAAAAATTTCACCCCTATATGTATGAGTATGCCATTTAAGTTAGGGGATATTTCATGAAACGTTTTGGGACCTAAGGTTAGTATATGGTCGTGTTTTGATTCCCTATGGTCAGTCTATGGTCATCCTAAGCTTTCAATCATATCATGTATGGAATGCATTCTTATAGACCAAATATGAAAACTAAATGCATTACATTTAAAACAAATTTGTCTTCATTCCTATGCTCTTCAAACTTCATGGAATATGCCAAGTTGATTATGCTTTAAGATCTGCCTTGGCTTCCATTTTCCAATATCTTATGTCCATGCTGAGATGTAAACCTATTCACACACTAAATGCACACATAAGATACTTGTACTTTGTCAACATCAAAACACAGATCAAACTCAAAAAGTCAACAATCTCCCCCTTTTTGATGTTGACAAACGCACCAGAACAAAATGGGTTAAACCTGAAAAGGCTCCCCTTAAGAATATGCAAAATTTAAAATAAGCATTATAGCTTAGGCATATCAAGGAAAGAAGACAATAATTTTATCATGCATTTATTTTTGACAATAAAGCACATTAAAGCTTGGATATTTTTCTTATTAAATAATTCTCCCCCTTTTGTTAGAAAATCATTTATCATTTTACTCATAAAGATTCTCCCCCTTTTGGCATCAACAAAAGGGCTAAGTTAGGTGTAAAAAAAATTTGGGCACTAAAAAAAACTTAGTTTAAAAGAGAACTCCCCCTTTTTCATGTAAAAACTATGTTTGCTTAGAAAATTCTCCCCCTTTTTAGGTATAATAGTTTGGGCATGGCAACTATGCACATAAAACAATATAACTAGCCAAATGAATTTAAAATGATATATTAAACAAAGTCTGGTCAGCATTATCCTCAATCCATATCAATTCAAATACAACATAAGACCCATAAAAAAATGGAGTTTAAAATGTACGACATATGATAGCTATATGTAGGTTTGAGCATAAATATAGTCTAACTAGTTAGCATGCATTTTCATATATGATCAATGAACTAGATGTGCAATGCTCTTTAAAAATATTTTAATTTCATGACGCAAAAAAAAGAAAGAAAGAAATATTTAAAGTAGAAATAGCACATGCCATGAATCATTTAAGCACACAAGCAAGAAACAAGATATGTCTCATACAAAATCATTTCTTGCCAATATATATATATATATATATATATATATATATATAAATAGCACATGTCATGAATCATTTAAGCACACAAGTAAGAAACAAGATATGTCTCATATAAAATCATTTCTTGCCAATATATACATACATATATATATATATATGTGTGTGTGTGTGTGTGTGTGTGTGTGAATAGATATATTCGCCTTTGGATATTATCAAGAAGTACATAGGGCATATGATTGCTGAAAAAGAAACTTTAAAGATCATGCAAGCAATATAAATCTGGTTAAACGTTTAGGAAAACCAAAAATAAGATAGACAATTTTAAATGCAAAATTATCTGGCAAACCAAATGATTGTGGCTAAACAACATGTTTCAAATTAAGATTTTCAATAATATCATTTCATTTAAGCACATGCCACATTATGTTCAATAGATATCTAAGCATAAGAATGGGTGAGCACAAACAAGATAGAAAGTTTATTTCAAGAGCTCCCTCTTCAAAATTGAATAGTTGCCTAGATGTTATGAATTTAAACTCCGCCTGTGATGCACTTAAATGTCCTAATTTTTTTCACACACAGCCGGTCCCAAGCCTGGGTTAAGGAGGAGGGTTGCGTTAGGTAGCTGACAGCCAGCGTAAAATTTGCTAAATCACTATGATATGAATCCTTACCGAATATTTGTTAGGACGTCCCCTACGAGCGACGCATTGCACTTGAACCACCCGGGTATAGCGAAAAGTGGGCGAGGGTGGGCTAGGTCGTCGCCCCGAAGCGACGGGCCGTGTCGGCGCCCGGGTACGGTGTCAAATATGTGAGGGTTCCTGCATCATTCTGGACGTGGGCAGGTAAAGACGTTAGTTCAGGAAACTAGGATTAGATTAGCAATTTGGAATATAGGGACACTTACGGGTAAAAGCATGGAAATTGTGGATACAATGATTAGAAGAAGAATTAATATAATTTGCCTTCAAAAAACTAAGTGGGTGGGGGAGAAAGCTAGAGAAATCGATAAATTAGGTTTTAAACTTTGGTATACTGGAAAAGAAAAACATAAGAATGGAGTAGGCATTATTATAGACAAAAACTTAAAAGATAGCGTTGTGGATGTAATTAGAGTAAGGGATAGAATTATAAAAATCAAAATGGTATTAGGACAAGAGATAATAAATATCATTAGTGCTTATGCTCCTCAAGTTGGCTTAGCAGAAAATCTTAAGAGACAATTTTTGGAAGATATGGATAGTATTATACAAGGCATACCAGGGACTGAGAAAATATTTATAGGAGGAGATCTGAATGGACACGTTGGAAGAGATAATAAAAATTATGAAAGGATACATAGAGGATATGGATATGGAGACAAAAATGAGTCTGGGGAGATGATCTTAGACTTTGCTATGTCATATGATTTTAGTATAATGAATACTTGCTTTAAGAAGAGAGAAGAACACTTAATAACCTTTAAAAGTGGACAAAATAGAAGTCAAATAGATTTTTTTTTAACTAGGAGGGTAGATCGTGTATCATGCAAGGATTGTAAAGTTATTCCAGGTGAAAGTCTAACCACACAACATAGAGTCTTAGTGTTAGATATATGCATTAAAAAATGGAAGAAAAAGGATAAAATAAACCAGTGTAGGAGAACTAGATGGTGGAACCTAAAGGGAGAAAATATAATAAAATTTAAAGATAAAATGATCAAAGATGGGGATTGGACCTTAGAGGATGGGATAGATTGAAATACTCTTTGGAATAGATTAGTTAGCTTTATTAAAAAGATAGCAAAAGAAATTTTAGGCGAATCAAGGGGAAGATTCTCAAATAGCAAAAAAAGTTGGTGGTGGGATAAAGATGTACAAAAAATCATAAAGACAAAAATAATTTGGTATAAAACGTGGCAAAAATGTAGAAACAGCGATAACTTTGAAAAATATAAGGAGGCAAGAAAAGATGCAAAAAAGGCCGTTAGTGAAGCTAAATATAGATCATTTAATAGTTTGTATGATAGATTAGGTACAAAAGAAGGGGAAAGAGATATATTTAAACTTGCTAAAGCTAGAGAAAGGAAGAACAAGGACTTAGGAAATGTAAAATGTATAAAAAGTGAGGATGATATTATCTTGGTTAAGGACGACGATATTAAAGAAAGATGGCGAAGTTACTTTAGTAAGTTGTTTAACAAAAACCAAATAGAAGGCGTAAATTTAGAATTGTCAAATAAGAAAAAGACTAAAAATATAAGATTTATTCGAAAAATTAGAGTTAACGAAGTTAAGTTTGCACTAAAAAAGATGAAAAATAGGAAAGCTATGGGACCAGATAATATCCCAATTGAAGTTTGGAAATGCTTGGGTGATAACGGAATTATATGGTTAACTAATTTATTTAATACAATTGTAAAAACTAAGAAAATGCCAGATGAATGGAGGAAAAACACTTTAATACCTATATACAAAAATAAATGAGATATTCAAAATTGTAATAACTATCGTGGAATTAAACTTATGAGTCATACGATGAAACTATGGGAAAGAGTAGTTGAACAAAGATTAAGGTTAGAAACGAAGATCTCAGAAAATCAATTTGGTTTTATGCCTGGGAGATCTACCACAGAAGCTATTTATCTTTTAAGAAGATAAATGGAAAAGTTTAGGGAAAAGAAGAGGGACTTGCATTTGATATTTATTGACCTTGAGAAAGCATATGATAGGATACCTAGGGAAGTTCTATGGTGGGTTTTAGAAAAAAAGGGTGTATGTTGTAGGTATACCGATGTCATTAAGGATATGTACGATGGAGTAATGACTAGTGTAAAGACTATAGATGGAGAAACTAGAGAATTTCCAATTACCATAGGTGTACATCAAGGATCTGCTTTGAGTCCTTATCTTTTTGCTTTAGTGATGGACCAATTGACTAAGAGTATTCAAAAGGAGGTTCCATGGTGTATGTTGTTTGCAGATGATATTGTATTAATTAACGAATCTAGGGATGGAGTAGAGACTGAGTTAGAATTATGGAGAGAAGCTTTGGAATCTAGAGGTTTTAAGATAAGTAGAAATAAAACAGAATATATGAAATGTAATTTTAGTAATGATAGGAGGAATATTGGAGACAAAGTTAAACTTGATGATGAAGAAATAAATAGTACTTGTAGATTTCGATAACTTGGATCTATTATGCAAGCTGAAGGAGAAATTGAAGATGATGTAATGCATAGAGTTAAAGCAGGTTGGGTAAAATGGAGAAGTTCTTCAAGTGTTCTATGTGATTGTAGAATACCCTTAAAATTGAACGGGAAGTTTTATAGGACAGCTATAAGACCAGCTATGCTATATGGATCAGAATGTTGGGTGACGAAGAAACATAATATCCAAAAAGTAAAAGTTGCCGAAATGAGGATGCTTAGATGGATGAGTGGTATAACATTAAAAGATAAATTAAGGAATGAACATATTCTTGGTAAGTTAGGTATAGCTCCTATAGAAGATAAGATAAGGGAAGGACGACTCAGATGGTATGGACACTTGCAACGTAGGCCTTGTAGTGCACCTGTGAGGAAGAGTGACTTAGTTACTGTGGGGGGCAGTAGAAGGGGTAGGGGTAGACCTAAAATAACTTGGGAGGAGATAGTGAGTAAGGATTTAATGTCTTTGAATCTATCAAAAGAAATGGTCCATGATCGTGTAAATTAGCGGAAAAGGATTCATATAGCCGACCCCACTTAGGGGACTAAGGCTTGGTTTTGTTTGTTTGTTTGTTATGTTATGAATTTAAATTTTTTCTATGAGTAGAAAGAAAGTTACTATGCTTTGAAAGACATCTTCCACAACAAGCTTTAAATCAGAGCTAAGATTAGGGTGAGCATAAGGACTAAGATTTTATTAAATCCCCCCTTCTAGATTTTAATGCCAGCTTAGGTGAAATGGGGTGCTTATTCTTATCAACGATTGATCTCATTACATATCCCAAGTAGTATAAGCAATCATTTTGAAACATATGAAACAACTATACCGAGTATTTATTAAACCATTTTCATCACATGATCAGTATAGTCTTCCCTATAGATAACACATGGATATGAAAATATATATTAAGACATGATTTTGTGCTTATAACTAAGAACAATCCATATCCAATCATAAAACTTTAAAAGCCGGATATGATGTTCAGGATTTTCAGAAGAGCCTCAATATTCAAAAATGTAAATATGTGTGATGCATATGAGTCCTTTATGTTCATTCGATAGGGATGGAGCTCAGCTCCCCTGAATATGCGATGATTATGTAAAGATGAAATTTAATATTTATTCAACTTTTACTCATCATTTCAAAAATATTTTAACATTTATTCTATCATAATCATCTTAGAACATGGTTTTATTTTGGTAAAATTTTAACAAAATTCTGCCAGCATACCGTCTGTAAATTGGATATTTTCCCACAAAATGTGCACTTGAAACTTTATTGTCTTCAAAAAATAATACAATTTAAGCATGCAATAATCTAGATTCACTACTAGCATACAATTCACATCACTGCATTTGCTATGTAGGAGGCATTCAATACAAGCATGCAATTCAGTAGTCAAGAACATTCAAACAAAATTAACTATCCTTCAAGATAATATAAACACTAAATAATAGTGGATAGTCATCATTTTAGTGTAGTACTCATATGTAAATTTAGTCATAAATAAAATTAACACATGAACTATCCATCAGATAATATAATCATTAAGCATAAATGGATAGTAAGAGTTTGGTATTGTTCTTAAGAAGACATATGGATATATAAAAATATGATCATGAGAACATTTAATTTGTAGAACTAGGAAGATAATGCTCTCCCTAAGTTATGCACTTATCCATCTTATGCCTTTTCTAATTTTTTTTTTTCCAAATTTTTAGCCAAGTGCTTTAATATTTTCAATGATTCATATTTGACTTTACATGCTTTAGCTTAGAGGACCAAAAAGTCACAAGCAAGATTTCATTTGGGTCATAAGCCTATTTCTGCCTCTTTTCTCATGATCTTAACACGTTAGAGGCACAAGTTCGAATGGCTTTGGATTTTTACAGTATGTACATAGGCTTCTTTGAACTTTGCATTTTTATATAGATTGAAACCTAATGCAATCTTCTTAGCCATTGATCACATTCAGAAGCTCTAATGGATTTGACTCAAAATTTTGAGAGCTTGTGAAGAAAGGTATAAGATAAATACTCTTCAATATTTAAATCACTATTGAGCTTTGAAGAGTATTTAAACAAGATTACAAGTGGACAATATTCAAGTTATTTTCATGCTGGCACAAATGTCCACATCTTTTAGGCAAAGAACATTTAGGAGTATGAAATTCTGAACACTGCTCTTTGTTGATTGGAAGGTATCCTTTAGATATGATCACAATATAGAGCAGGATGCGAAGCAGGGGATGAATCTTTACTAGATGTGATGGTGGAATGATAAAGAATTTCCTATAAAGGAGATGGACCAAAATAGTGACCTTTTTTTTTTTTTTTTTTTAATACTTTTTTCATTTTTTTTTTAAATCTTAAGCTTAAAGGGAATATTTTGATTAAACAATAAAACATGAATCCCTTGGTGGATGTATTCTAATTTTTATTACGGAAGGATGTCCTATGATAAGCATTAGTAGAATTAGGAATTTATGATTAATAGTGCTTAAGCCTAGAGTGATGACTATCATTTTGATCATGGCTTTTATGTTAAAAAATGAGAGTAGGGATAAATGAAATATAACAATATAGATCCTCTAAAACTCAAATTTGTAAAATGGACCAAATAAGCTTAACTTAAGATTTTCATATTTAAGCAAGAGTTAAGCATTAAGAAATATAAACTAGGCACAGATGCCTTTGTCCATTTGGAAGTGGATTTTAATTCAAGCATGCTTCTACGATATTATTCAATAATGAATTTATGCCATTCATCATAGAAATGAAAGGTTCCAGAAATTTTTCTAGCAATGCTCTCAACCTCTACTTTGAACAATTTAGAGGGATGATATGAAGAATGTAGAGACATGACGTCCTATTCGAGCAGAGACTGACTTATTTCTTTTTAGTTCAAATTTCACATGCTATGGTCAATATGTTCATATTTTATCCAATCATTATGATATTTATGCATTAACTTCAGATTGGATAAATTACTTGAATTCTCGCATTGGATAGTTACTCTTAAGACTCTCAGTATGACAATAGTGTATAGTGAATACATATACTAAGATTTTTCATTTTAAGCATATATCACTTCCCAAGCCTTTTAGTCATCACTACCCCATTTTATTTAAATAATTAATCCTAAGGTCTAAGAAAGAATTAAATAATTATGTACTTCCTACTGGATCCCATTCTTCTTTTGTTCCTACGGGGTTTGCTTTCCTGACAATCCATTCCATTTTCTTATCTAAGCCTTTAGCACTTCTAGATGGGGAAGTAAATCGAATGTGCCCTTTTCTTTTAAGATATAAGTCAGCTTTGTCTACAAGAGAAGGATTTTTCTTATATCTTCTATTTTTTCTTGGCGAGACATAAAAATGACTATGATTTTTATAAGATGAACCATTTTTGAAAGATTTATTACCGTTAACTCCCAAGGATTTATCATGATCATTCTTTTCAATTTCAGCTTTGAGTGTCATTTTTAGAGTGATCTTTGTTGGCCTTACAAGGTTTAAAATCTTATTTTGATGATAATAAATAAGATGAAGTTAACATATTTGGTTAAGTGATGATATTTCAGGATTCAAGTATGTGAATACAAAGTCAAATGCTCATAAGGATCATTCAAAACTTATGTTCCAAGAAAGATGATTAAATGAAGCTTAAAGAGTCAAAGCATTGATTTAAAGATGATCCAATAAAGCTTGAAGATTATGAGAACAAGGATGTTAAAGAGGACTTTCTAAAGGCTTAAAGTATATTAAAGCTTGAATACAAGATGGAGCCAAAGGAAGACAAAGCAAGAGAGCTCAAAGAAAGAAAAGCACGAAGACTTAGGTGCTTAGATTGTCAAAAGTCTTAAGAAGTTTTTATGTAAGTACTTGATGTTTAAATATCTTGTGAAATATGTTGAAAGCTCTTCTAGGGTTAATTATGGACTTAGAGACCTTATTTCAAAATATGGAAAATGTTTTATAAGAAATCAAAGCAAGAGAGAAAAATGATTTTTGCAACCTAAAATGAAAATTCTGAAGTTGGTCTGCCTAGATGACCGAGGTGTACCCTAAGAAGTTTGAAGATGCACCCTCATACGACTAAAGTTTTACTTCAGACTTTTGCAAAATTTCTTTAGAAGACTGAAGAATTAGTTCAGTCTACTGAAGATTTACTTGTTGAAACATAGAACAGGAAGAACACCCTCAGAAGAATGAACCCTCAGTTCAGTCGTCTGAGCTGGGAGTTTTGAAGTCTGAACCTATAGTTCAGTCGTCTGACCTTGTGTCTAATTCATATATTTTAGTGTATTAAGGAATATCAGAAGACTGAACCCAACAGTTCAGACATTTGAACACTGTCAATGGCTAGAAATTTTAAACATTTTAAATTTCAAATAAAGGTTTCTTTTGCCCCAAAAATAACGAAAACTTGGCAAATACTCCAAGTAAACTTGGGCAACACGAAATTACTTTTCTAAGCCTATAAATACATGGTTTTACAAATAAAATTAAACATCAAGACACCAAGAACAAAAGAATTGAAAAATCTATTTGTTAGCTGAAGCTCTTGCTACTCTCTCTTGCTCAAATCTTTGCTCAACTGAAGTGCTAAATTTCTGAAGTACTGATCCATCCTACTTCTGAGTTCTGAGTTGCTGATTCCCATCTAGAAGGAAATCAATGATAAATTATCTTGAGCTTCATTGTATTTCATATTAATATTTAATTATTGAACTACATAGTGATTGAATTTGTACTAATCTACTCTTTGTAAGAGTGTCATATACGTAGCTAGTGTTTCTTGTTTTCTTGACAATTCTAGGTTGTTGGATCATTGACCAAGCATGGGGTATTGCTTGGAGAGGTCTTGCTCTAGCCGATTGAAGGAGTGACTGAGTGAGGGGTATCACTTGGAGAGGCGTTGCTCTAGCCTATTAAAGGAGTGACCGAGTGTGGGGTATCACTTCTAGAGGCATTGCTCTAGCCTATTTAAGGAGGGTGTAAGGTTGACTCAACCTGTAAAGGAGTGGTTTATCGGAATCCTTTGGTGGTATTGGCCAAAGGCGAGGACGTTGGCTGGGGATAAGTCGAACCTCATAAAAAACGTGGTGTCACTCTCTTTCCCTATTCTCTTTAATTTCCTGCAAATATTAACTGCGTGGATGATTTAAATTTCCTAATCATAAAAACTAAATGGATTGGATTTTAAATAAACTAAAGATTAATTTGTTTTTGGCATTTGCGGAAATCGAAAGGAAGTATGTTGGTTGATCAATATTAATTGCGGAAACCGTAAGGGAGTATGTTGATTGATTCAACACCCAAAACCTATTAACTGAAGGTTTATTTGAAATCTGGTTTTTGGGAAGAGTGTGGATGTTATATTGCTTATCATCTTGAAAGAAAAATTTCATTCTCTATAGGGCTTGAATCAAATTTATATATATAGGGCTACAAAAGCTGAAACTTGTATAAGAGCTGGATTTCATATATTGATTGAATATTTTGTGATTGATTACTTTGAGTTATTAAAGTGTTGAATCTTGAAAGCACTGCTAGAATCAATCTAACTTGTGTATATTGTTTTGATCATTTTGGTTGAATTGAATTGTTGGAAGAATATCTAAAAATCTACAAAGTATTCAAGTTACCCTAATTACACTTGTTCATAAAAGTTTATAACTTAATTAATGTTCCGCTGAACTTGTGATTATAAACACATTTGCTTATGTTGTGCTGAAGTATTGGTTTTTGGATTGATTGTCCAAATAAGGTGTGGTTGTGTGATTGTTAGATTAATAAGGGTTAAGAATTCACGAAAAGAATTAAAAGAAATTTTAATAATCCAATTCACCCCCCTTTTGGGACAACTCCTTAACTTTAAATTGGTATCATGGCAGGGTTATAACAAATCCTAACAAGTAGTTATATAAGGATCTAGATGGCACACCTAAGAGTAGCTCCCTTTGGAGTGGGTGAATCCTCAACTAGGCCACCCAAATTTTGTGATTTTAATTATACATTTTGGAAATAATGTATAAGAATTTATCTTCAAACAATGGATTGAAGGCTTTGAAGGTTGTCACACATTGTGACTTAATTCCTACAAAACTTGTAGATGGAAAATAAGTACCCAAAGAAGAAAAAGACATGACCAACAATGACCATAAGATGTTACAAGTAAACTCAAGTGCTATGAATGCATTATATTGTGCTCTTGATATAAATGAGTTTAATAGGGTCATGACATGTAAATCAACCAAAGAAATATGAGATAAACTAGAAGTAACCTATGAAGGTACTATAGATGTTAGAGATAGTAGAATTGACATGCTCACAAGTGAGTGTGAGGCTTTCAAGATGAACTCGGATGAAACCATCACTAATATGTACACTAGGTTCACTCACATAATAAACTCTCTTAATGCTTTAAGAAAAATATACTCAACTTATGTAATGATCCGTAAAATGCTTAGAGGGCTTCCTCCAATGTGGGAACCTAAAGCTACAGAAATTACGGAAGAAGAAATCTTAAAAATACATCCCTTGATGAACTCATAGGATCTCTTCTCAGCTATGAGATGACCATGAATGAAAGAAGTGAAAAAACCAAAGCCCAAGAATCTATAACCTTTAAAGCGTCAAACAAAAACTCTAGCAGTGAATACGAAGAAGATGAATTAGCCTTCATATCCAAGAAACTTGCAAGAATACTAAGAAGGAAGAATAAATTCAAAAGAAATATCCAAAAATCAAGTTCAGATGAGGAAGAAACTAAGAAGAAAGAAAGAAAGAAAGAAAGAACTACCTACATGCTATAATTGCAAGAAAGTTGGACACCTAAAATTGGATTATCCAAAACTTAAGAAAGCTTCTAAAAGGAAAAAGGAAAAAGGTAATGAAAGAAACTACTTGGGATAATATGAGTACAAGTAGTTCCGATAACCAATCAAGTGACCAAGAGGTTGCTTATACTTGCTATATGGCTTGGGACGATGAGGAAAGCTCATCATCCAAATCTTTTAATAGTTCTTACAGTGAGTTATCCAATGAATCCGATGATGAAAGTATGTCTTCTTATGAAGAACTTCAAAATGATCTATTCAAGGTACATAAAATTCTAGTTAATGTGACTAAACGATACACATCATTGAAAATCAAGAATGAAGGAGTGATGAAAGAGTTAGAATCTTTAAGACTTGTTGAAAGTGAAAAAGAGTTAAAAATTCATAGATTAGAAAGCAAGAATAAAAAGGTGATAAAAGAACTATAAGTTCTAAAGTCCAAAACTTCTATGGATAATAAAAAAGAATTATATATTTGTGGATTAGAAAATAAAATCAGCAAGATGTCTCTAAAGCAAGTAAAACTGCAAGAAAATGATAAAAATACTCAAGACATGGAAATTTGTGATCTTAAAGGAAAAATTGAAGATCAAGCTAAAATAATCTACAATTTCACAAAAGGAAAAGAAAACTTTGACAGAATGATAGGTGACAAAGAATGTCTCTAAATAAATAGGGCATAGGGTTCAATGGAATTGAAAATAAAAAGAAAAAGAATTTCTATTTAGGGTACTTTACGAAAGCATCCAAAAACTATGCTAGCAACTCTTCTAATGCCTATACTCACACTATATGCTACCTATGTAAAAAGAAGGGTCATATAAAGTTTGAATGTCCATTAAAATGGAAAGATGTGAAGGTTAAACAAGTTTTGAAAACAAAAGAAACATCTCTTGTTAAACCATCCGGACCCAAAAAAGTATGGAAACCAAGATGAAAGACTAATTCATAAACCAAAGACATCAAAGATATTTGGATTAGTTATTCCCCTTTGAAATTAAGAAAGCTACTTAATCCAAATCAAGGATATTAAACTAGTTGAAATAGAAAATCTTAAAGATAAGTTTAAGAGCTCATTGATAACTATAACAATTGAAACAAATACAAACAAAATGGCATTATTGGCCCAAATCATAGGATGATTTGTACAAGGCTTAACTTTCTAAGGTTTGAAAAGCAATATGAAGTGAAATCAAAAGAAAGAAAATCTGAAGCAAAATTGAGCTTATTGCATAAGAACTTTGATTAAGAAAAGATACTTGAGGAAAATGAGAGGTAGAATAAGATATACTTAAGAAACATGAGAACAATTTGAACAATTGTAGCACAATGCACAATGCAATAATATGCTCCATGCTTATATATGTTGATATGCTACATGCTAAATCCTGATATTCTGATATGCATATGTGATGAGATACTAATATGAGCTATATGCTAATATGCTTTGCTAAAATGCTGACATGTATGATTTTTATATTGCCAAAGACATGATATTGACTTGACTCATATTAAGAATTTATGGCTCACTATACATTGCAAATTTGAGTATGAAATTATTGAGCATTGTTATAAAGTATGAATCTTGACATGATAAGATATTAGTATTGGTATCTATGAAATATATTGGTATCTATGAGTATGATAATTGATACTTGAGCATGACGGTACATTTGTATCCATAAGCATGTGATGATATTGATATATGAGTATGAGATTAATTCTTGACCATATCAGTTTACATGCTAATGATAAATCACTCTATATATCTGTTGCATGATTGACCATTAGATAAACATAAACATGTTATGACATAGATGATATTGAAATAATATTGGTACTATTCTTGATATTGGTATCCATGAGCACTTAACCTGAAATAATTAATATTTGAAGCATGGCATGATAAATTCAAAAACACAACTAATATCTTTATGAATACATAGTTTTCAATTGGTATTACAAATGAAAATATGAATTTATTGAATATAAGATACATTTCATCCAGGGGGAGTTAGACTTGTTAAATAATGTTATTATGATGGAAATCATTGAAAATTATGATGTAAAATCTTTTGTATTTTCTTATGCTACTTTGGAACTTGTTGTCGATCTTATCATGCATGATGAATGCAAATTGTTGGTTACGGTTGGTCAATGCCTTAATATTTATATTTTTCTTGATATCTTACTCTTTTTGATTGATGTCAAAAGGGGGAGAAACTTTGGGCAAAAATTGAGCATGATACGGCATACTTAAGATGATATATTGATACCATGATCTTGAAATGATTATTGATATATGAGCATGATATTAAAATTAATATTGAACTTAATATTGATATTACAAATATTGTTAAGATAATACTTAGCAAAAATTGAGCATGATACTGCATACTTAAGATGATATATTGGTATCATGATCTTGAAATGATTATTGATATATGAGAATGATATTAAAATTAATATTGAACTTGATCTTGATATTACAAATATTGTTAAGATGATGCTTATTGTAAGGAGGAGTCTTTTTAAGGCTTACTCATTTTTTTGCTCCTTTTTTGTCATCATAAAAAAGGGGGAGATTGTTTGTCTTACAAGACTTAAAATTTTGTTTTGATGATAACGAATAAGATGAACTTAACATATATGGTTAAGTGATGATATTTCTGGACTTAAGTATGTGAATACAAAGTCAAATGCTCATAAGGATCATTCAAAGCTTATGTTCCAAAGAAAGATGATTAAATGTCGCTTAAAGAGTCAAAGCATTGATTTAAAGATGATCCAATAAAACTTGAAGATTATGAGAACATGGATGTTAAAGAGGACTTGCTAAAGGCTTAAAGTATATTAAAACTTGAAGACAAGATGGAGCCGAAGGAAGACAAAGCAAGAGAGCTCAAAGAAAGACAAGCGTGAAGACTTTAGTTCTTAGATATTCAAAAGTCCTAAGAAGTCTTTATGTAAGTACTTGATGTTTAAATATCTTGTGAAATATGTTGAAAGCTCTTCCAGGGTTAATTATGGAGTTAGAGACCTTATTTCAAAACCCGGAAAATATTTTATAAGAAATCAAAGCAAGAGATCAAAAAGGATTTTTGAAACCTAAAATGAAAATTCAGAAGTTGGTCTGCCCAGATGACTAAGGTGTACCCTTAGAAGTCTGAAGATGCACCCTCAGACAACAAAAGTTTTACTTCAGACGTCTGAAGAATTCTTTTAGAATACTGAAGAATTAGTTTGTTGACTCTGTGAGTCCAATCCTATTTTGATAATGAAAAATCAATTGGTATTTGATCTGTGTATTGAGATTGTGAATAGGAACAATATTTAGCATGCACAGAAGGCAAGAAAGTCATGGAAGCCATAAAAATTAAAGTATAACATCTTGGCACAATCCATGGAACTAAAAGAGTAGAAGAATGAAGATGCAAGTGGCAAGTTCAAGATCATCATGGGAATGGGTATTTAGAACTGAATGTATTTACATATTTCATATGATTTAATTCGAAGCTCAAAACACACACTAGACTAACCTTAGGACTCATGCATCTCATGAACATCTTTAGGGGATATTTATGGACTTAGAGATCTTTTAAAGCCCCGAAAAATATTTTATAAAAGAGCAAAGAAAGAGAGTAAAACAGATTTTTGAAACTAAAAGGAAAAATCCAGAAAGTGTTCTGTTCAAAAGACCGAAGTCCCCGCCTAGAAGTCTGAAGTGTTAACTTCAAAAGACTGAAGTGTATGCTCAGTTGTCTGAAGATTCAACTTCAGAAGACTAAAGTTTAAGCTCAGTTGTCTGAAAAATTTCTTCAGAAGACTGAAGATTAAGTTCAGTCATCTGAAGATTTATTGAAGAAATACAAAAATAGGCAGAAGCACACTAGAAGACTAAACCTTGACTTCAGTTGTTTGAACCCGTAACTTTAGAAGTTTGAACTGAAACTTCAGACGTCTGACCCTGTGTCCATTCAATTTTTCGAAGCTCTAAGGAACTTTAGTCCTTTGAGCTCTACTCCTAAGTCGTCTGAACCTGCGAGAGGACTAAAAATTTAATCTTTAGTGAGAGAACACACGAGATATTTTTTAATCAAGTTGATCCAACAGTTTAGTACTCATTCTAAGGGCAAGGTTACCTATATAATCAACATCTAAACCCTAGTGCCCAAAACCTTTGGCATACGATTGAGTGTATTGAAAATTTAGCACAACTTGGGAGAGCATTGAATACATTGTTGAAATTCTTGCTTGGGATTTTAAAGCTTATACGTCAAATCTGAGCTAAGGCTACATTGATCTTCAAAAGGCATTCTAGTAATTGTTGTGCATTCAACTTGGTATTGAGGTTTGGTAAATTGATTTGTTTGTTAATACTTATTCTCAAAGAGTTTTTCATCTCAAAATTTATTATTGAATATTATTTGAGAGATAGATCTTGAGTGTACTTATATACATATAGATTATTTTGACAAGATCACTACTTGAGAAAAATTTTGCTAATGGTTAAATATTTTTGATTCAAGTGTGTATTCATTTAAAGACTCAATATTTTCGATATTACAAAACCACTTGATTAAATATCCTTATAGCTCATAACTATATATATATATATATATATATATATATATATATATATATATATATATATTTTTGTTTGGTATATTTTCTAAAAAATATTATATTATGTCTTTGATCTTTGGAACACATATCATATATATATACATATTCATATACAAATATCATATTGTGTTTTGGATATTTGTAATAAAACTTATTGATCTAGATCTTTATAATATTCAAGACAAATTTTGTTAATAAGATCACATTTGGTATTCTTGCATCTAGTAAGTTGAACTAAAACCCTAGTTCTCTAAAGCATTTACTTATATAATTATTTTGGGAGATTTGATCAAAGGGAAATTTTGTGAAGCATATCATTCATATAATGATTACATCATTACATAAATATTGAGTTTCAAGTTTCATCATATGGATATGTGTTAGGTTTTCCATTGTACTCACTAACTTTGTTAGAAGCAATATTGAGTTTTTTTGCAGATTTAAAATTATATATTGTAATCACGGTTCAGGTTGTGAACCGGGTGAGGAGGATGCTGTGCCTTTTGTAAGCAGTAGATGTAAAGGGAAGCTTCGTCCCGATTAAAGGAGCAGGGATTTAGTGGAATCCTTGAGTGGGTTACTCAAGGCGAGGACGTAGGCTGGGTTGACTGAACCTCGTAAAAACCATGTTTGCCTTCTCCCTTCCTTTACTCCTTTTAATTTCCGCAATGCATTTCATTACCTGTCTTGCATGTCTGTATGTTGAATAACCTCACATGCACTTGATAATTAATTGAGTAAAATAGAATTCATTGATATAATAATTTGAATCAGTTTCAAACCCCTACAATTAATTTGTTTAATATAGAAATAGGGATTAAGTGGTAAATAACATTAAAGGTTTTTAAAATTACCCAATTCACCCCCCTCCTGGGATTACACCTAAATTAACATTTGGTCCACTGAAGATTTATTTGTTGAAACACATAATAGGCAGAACACCCTCAGAAGACTGAACCATCAGTTTAGTCGTCTAAGTTGGGACTTCAGAAGTCTTAACCTATAGTTCAGTCGTCTGACCCTGTGTCCAGTTCATATTTTTCAGTGTAATGAGGAACATTAGAAGACTAAACCCGATAGTTCAGTCATCTAAACACTATTAACGGTTAAAAATTTTAAATGTTTTAAATTTCAAATAAAGGTTTCTTGTGCCCCAAAATTAATGAAAACTTGGGAAATACTCCAAGTAAACTTGGGCAACATGAAATTACTTTTCTAAGCCTATAAATACATGGTTTTACAAATCAAATTAAACACCAAGACACCAAGAACAAAAGAATTGAAAAATTTGTTTGTCGGTTGAAAGCTCTTGCTGCTCTCTTTTGCTCAAATCATTGCTCAACTGAAGTGCTGAATTTCTGAAGTTCTGATCCATCCTACTTCTGAGTTCTGAGTTGCTAATTCTCATATAGACGGAACTCGGTGATAAATTCTTTCGAGCTTCATTGTATTTCATCTTGCTATTTAATTATTGAAGTACCTAGTGATTGAATTTGTACTAATCTTCTTTTTGTGAGAGTTTCATTATACGCAGCTAGTGTTTCTTGTTTTCTTGATGATTCCATGTTGTTGGATCATTTACTGAGCATGGAGTATTGCTTGGAGAGGTCTTGCTCTAGCCTATAGAAGGACTGACTGAGTGTGGGGTGTCACTTGGAGAGGCATTGCTATAGCCTATTAAAGGAGTGACCGAGTGTGGGGTATCACTTGGAGAGGCGTTGCTCTAACCTATTGAAGGAGTGTGTAAGGTTTACTCCGCCTATAAAGGAGTGGTTTTTTGGAATCCTTTGGTGGTATTTTCCAAAGGCGAGGACATAGGCTAGGGATAAGCCGAACCTCGTAAAAAACATGGTGTCACTCACTTTCCCTATTCTATTTAATTTCCTGCAAATATTAACTTCGTGGATGATTTAAAATTCCTAATCATAAAAACTACGTGGATTGGATTTTAAATAAACTAAAGATTAATTTTTTTTTGGAATTTGCAAAAACTAAAAGGAAGTACGTTGGTTGATCAATATTAATTACGGAAACCATAAGGTAGTATGTTGATTGATTCAACACCCAAAACCTATTAGCTGAAGGTTTATTTGAAATCCGGTTTTTGGGAAGAGTGTGGATGTTATATTGCTTATCATCTTGAAAGACAAATTTCATTCTCTATAGGGCTTGAATTAAATTTATATATAAGACTACAAAAGCTGAAACTTGTATAAGAGCTGGATTTCATATCTTGATTGAATATTTTGTGATTGATTACTTTGAGTTATTAAAGTGTTGAATCTTGAAAGCACTGCTGCAATCAATCTAACTTGTGTATATTGTTTTGATCATTTTGGTTGAATTGAATTGTTGGAAGAATATCTAAAAATCTACAAAATATTCAAGTTACCCTAATTACACTTATTCATAAAAGTTTATAACTTAATTAATGTTCCGCTGAACTTGTGATTATAAACCAATTTGTTTATGTTGTGTTGAAGTATTTGTTTGTGGATTGATTCTCCAAATAAGGTTTGGTTGTGTGATTGCTAGATTAATAAGAGGTTAAGAATTCACGAAAATAATTAAAAGAAATTTTAATAATCCAATTCACCCCCACTTTTGGACAACTCAACTTTCTATTGGTATCAGAGCAGGTTTATAACAAATCCTAACAAGTAGTTATATCAAGATCTAGATGACACACCTAGGAGTAGCTCCCTTTGGAGAGGGTGAATCCTCAACTAGGCCACCTATAATTTGTGTTTTTAATTATACATTTTGGAAACAATGTGTAAGAATTTATCTTCAAACAATGGATTGAAGGCTTGGAAGGTTGTCACACATGGTGACTTAATTCCTACAAAGCTTGTAGATGGGAAAGAAGTACCCAAAGAAGAAAAAGACATGACCGACAATGACCATAAGATGTTACAAGTAAACTCAAGTGCTATGAATGCATTATATTGTGCTCTTGATATAAATGAGTTTAATAGGTTCATGGCATGTAAATCAGCAAAAGAAATATGAGATAAACTAGAAGTAACCTATGAAGGTACTATAGATGTTAGAGATAGTAGAATTGACATGCTCACAAGTGAGTGTGAGGCTTTCAAGATGAACTCGGATGAAACCATCACTAATATGTACACTAGGTTCACTCACATAATAAACTCTCTTAATGCTTTAAGAAAAATATACTCAACTTATGTAATGATCCGTAAAATGCTTAGAGGGCTTCCTCCAATGTGGGAACCTGAAGCTATAGAAATCACGAAAGAGGAAACATTAAAAATACATCCCTAGATGAACTTATAGGATCTATTGACCTTATAGGTCACACCTGGTTTTGATAATGACAAATACTTAGGTATTTGATGGTTGTCAAGTGCTTGTGCAGGCTTAGATGAGCATCTTAAGGAATGACACTTGAAGCAATTTGAAGACCCTGAAGACTTAAATTTGTATTGCCAAATAAATTTATGTAATATGGGTCCATCATAGTAACTTAGGAATATGGTTTGTATTTTCTTACCTACATATCATGCATATAGGATATATGGTAAGCTCAGTAAGACCATAGTATGACTCTAGGTCCCAACACTCTCATATATATCATACAAATTTGAGGAGTGTTAAAAATGCACTTAATTGAATATAACTAAGGAATTTGAGAGAGCACGGGTGACCGAACCCCAGGAGTTCAAAACTACTCGGGCGCCCTAACTGTTAAGAAGTCAATAGTTGATTTTGGCTTTCGGGCAACCGAACATATTTGTGCACACCATCCTGGGGCATCCGAACCCTTTAAAAGGGCTATATAGTTCAAACTGAGCCCCGGGCGTCTAAACACACGAGTTCGGGCCACCGAACTTAAGATCGGGTACCCGAATTTACGAATAGAGGCTAATGACTTTTGTTCGGGTTTTTGAAGTATGACACGAGCGATCGAACTTATTTAAATAACTTTTAAGATTGCATCTGTTCGGGTGACCGAACCACGGTTCAGCCACCGAACCTCAGCGGGTTAAAATTATTTTAACTACGGTAAAATTGGGTTAAGTTGGGTTAATGATGTTTAAACTATTTGAATATTTTCTAATAATTCCCAACAAGTCCCAAACAGTTATATTTTTTTACCTTGCCTATAAATATAGGTTCATTTGCAAATATTAGCAAGATTTAGCAATTTGATTAGTTAAAAAATCCCCTCTTTTCAAAATACACTCTTTGCCCAAATACTCTCAACTTTCCATTTCTTTGATATATTCTGAGATTGTGAGAGCATATTTAGAGTGCTTGTGACTGCTAGAGTGTGTTACAAACTCCCATTTGTGTGATTGATTGTGATATTATTTTTGGGGAGCTTAGCTTAGGTTTATCCACAAACTTTGATGTTATAAATCTTTTGTTGGGATAAACTAAGTATACTTAGGATATTTGCATTGTTATTGCAAGTGTCCAATAGCTTTGGTTTTTGTTACACAAAGATTTTTTCAACAAGAAAAATATTTTCAAACTAGTATTGTGCTTATTTTATTGAATAAAATCTTCTTGAACTAGTTTAATTATCTGATTCATATCTTTGGAATATTGATTTGATACTGAACTGTGCTTTGCTTAAATTCCAAGATATTGCTTGTATTTAACACTCTTGAGCATATCACTTATTATACCGTATTGAGTGTTGATAGCACAACTATTTGCATCACTGAGCTTACACTATATCTATATCATTGATGTGTATGTGACTGCGTGTATTGGGTATATATCTACTTTACATGAAAGCATAATCACTGTACAATTTGATTGAGAGAATACTGTTGTATTTCTAGGCGTGGCTTGAGGGGGCGGTAATGTAACGACCTGAATTTAAAATAAAAATTTGAGTAATAAAGAGAGAGGGAAATAGAGATAGAAACAGAAGGAGGCCGTAGAGTCTGAATTCGTCAACGAACACAGGGTTTTGTCGACGAAAGCTTTAAGAATTTCATCGATGAACACAGGGCTTCGTTGACGAGAAAATATCGAGAGGGGTTCTGAGGCAGCCTGAATTTCATCGACGAATCAGGGTCTCGTCGATGAAATTTATGAAGAACTCATCGACGAAGACCGGGCTCGTTAACGAATTCTGCTGTCTATATATATGAAAAATCTGATTTTTATTTCATTTGAAGCTTCCTCTCTCACTCTCTCTCTCTCTCCTCTTCGGCCCTCTCACTCTCTCTCTTCGATTTTGGCCCCGTCAGTCACCGGATCGAAGATTTGAACCACGACGCTCCTGGAGAAGTTCTCTGCGAGTTTTTCGGAGCGAATCATTGGGAAAATGAAGTTGGAAATCATCCCAGAGTTGAGGTAAGGTTTTTTAAGCCAAATTAGACTTTGTGGTAGTTATAAAAATTGATGTACGCATGAAAATACAGATGTTTAATATTGGGAATTTTGAGTTTCAGGATATTGAATAGGAAATCCTACGGGGGTCAGACTAGAATTTTAGGGGGCTTTCTCAATAGCCAGGTAAGGGAATTAAACTAAAGTAGTTATTTTTCATGCAATTTATTATTGATTATGAGTAAATTTATTTCCAGAAAAGCAAATGTTCTACTTGTATATTATAGATGAAATGTGTGTTTGGAAAATACTACTATTATGATTAAAATATATATGTATGTACGAGATGCCAGAAATGATGATTTTTAGAATATGAAGCATGACTTTAAACGACATATGTGTGGCATGAACATTATTTTTATGTGAAATGAATCATGATATGAATGATTTTACGAGCAAAGCATATTTTCAGGTATTTTGAAAGGACGAGTTATGCTATACTGAGTTGGACAAATATATGAAAAATGAGTTATTTTCAGAATGTAAATACTTAAAACGTAGACGAGGCCATGTATTTATATTATCGGCACGAGGCCGTATTTATGATTTTGGTGCGAGGTCATGTATTTATGATTTAGGCACGAGGCCGTATCTATGTTTTCGGCACGAGGCCGTGATGATATTATGTATGTTCATGTATTATATGTTATTACAGCCAGGATGTTAGTTTAGTTCAGTTCAGGGCTCGGTACCGTAGCTATATGTGTAGATCAGATATCAACTTCTGATTAGTGTTAACCGTCCCACGAGGGGATAGAAGATGGATAGTCGATGTGGCTTTCAGTAGAGTGTGGATGTCCACCTGGCAGTCCGGACCAGGGTGTGGCGGGCCCATCGTACTTATAGACATATTTGATCCGGCAGTGGTCGGCCAGCCATTGTTGGGTTCCGCCTTCGGGCTGTACAACCCGTCATGGGGGGTAATATATGACACCAGCTAGCTATTCATACTGGGTATATTTTCAATACTACAGTTACAACATATGTTTTTATGTATGTTATTAAAGTGATAACAGATGCTTATGTATGTTATGATTTATTAACAAATATGAAAGTACATGATCATCCAGTATAATATTATGATTATTTCTAGAGTTATGAAATGTACTGTATATGTATAAGCACTTTAAATGTTCATGTTGCCATACAGCTGTATTTAGTTTGTTTTCCCTTACTGAGAAGTGTCTCACCCCCAACATTAACATATTTTTCAGGAAACCCAGAGAAACCAGCAGGACAAGGCTACCGTTGAGTGAGTGGAACTTCCCTACTAGAAGGGTAAGCGTTGAACTAGGACTAAGAGATTTTTGTTGTAAGGTCCTAGTGTCATTTTTGAGTTTTTGAAAGATTGTAAATAAATACAGTATTTTGGGAATGTAAATAACTCTGGTATTATGTTTTATGGTTAAATGATTGAGATTTTATTTTACTGCTGCTTAGGCTTCCGCTGTGATTGACAGGTGTCCCCGTTACTCACGGGTTTGGGTTGACCATTTTTATTGTTATGTTATATTTTATTGAGGGTCACTACATTTGGTATCAGAGCCTAGGATACTAGGTTCTGTAGACTCTAGAGTGCAGCAGTAATAATACCAAAGTATAGGATAAGAGGATTTGAGGTCTGGTTTTGTAGTCTAGATGCAGGACTTCCGTGGTGGTTTGTATGATTTTCTTGGGGTGAAGATTTTTGGAAATTCATTGTAAACTATCGTCGGGTTGGGTATCTAAGTTGCAGGATTGAACCTTGAATTAAGACCGGGAGTGATAAGTTAATTAGGAGAATATACTATATGAGTTGGGGGATACACGTAGGAAAAGAGGTTTTGAGTTAAGTTATTTCTTCTTTCAGGATGGACCTCGGTGGAAATAGTGCCCACGCCAGTGGGAGTGACGGTGCTGGACCCTCAGGCACTGCGGGTAGTGATTCAGATGTAGTTTTACGCAGCGTGGCACAGCATGTTATGGCAGAAATTGTCAGGAGTTCGAGGGAACAGGGTGGTCCATCGACAGGCCACGGTAGTTTGATTGAGAAGTTTATCAAGATGAGTCCTCTAGCTTTCTAAGGAGGAACGGATCCTGCAGTCGCTGAGAATTGGGTGCAGGAGATAGAGAAGATAGTCGCAGTACTACAGTGTTCAGAGGAGTAGAGAGTGCTATTTGCCACTTATAAAATGACTGGGGAGGCCGAGAGATGGTGGTCGGCGGTGAGATTGTTAGAGCAACAGAGGACTGTTCCTGTGGAAATGATATGGGAGCGGTTCAAGGAGATTTTCTTTGACAGATATTTCCCAGCCTCGTCTAGGGAGGCTTAGATTGTGGAGTTCCTAAATATGAAGCAGGGATAGCTGTCAGTGCAACAGTATGCGGCGAGGTTCATTGAGCTATCTCGCTTCGCCCCGTACATCATTCTAGATGAAGCAAAGAAGATACAACAGTTTGAAAGAGGCTTGAGGAAAGAAATTTACAAGCAGGTATCGATATTGAAGTTGCAGGATTTTGCTGAGCTGGTGGACCGAACCACTATAGCGGAGATTGGTGATCGGTTGGAAGCTGAAGAAAAGAGGCAGAAGAAGAGGTCTACACCTTTTGGTTCCCAGAAGGGAGTCAGCCGAGCTGCATGGAAGAGAGGTGGCTATTATAAAGACTGGAGCCAGGAGATCGAGCATCATGGTTTTCAGGGTGTGCAGCCATCTCCAGCTTGCCCATCTTGTGGGAAGAGACACCTGGGGAGTGTTGTGCCAGGCAAGGTGCCTGCTACAGGTGCGGGGAGCCAGGGCATATGATGAGGGAGTGTCCGACACAGACTGGTATGGCTCCTGCTCCTAGACCTGCACGAGGAGGTTACCAGGCACCACGAGGAGGCCAGCAGATGAATACGGCCCCAGCCAGAGTTTTTACCTTGACGCCGGGCGACACTGAGGTGGCCGACGACGTGGTGACAGGTATTGTTAGGATGTTTTCGTTTAAAGTTATTGCATTTTTTGGTTTTGGTGCCACATATTCTTTTGTGTCCTTGGAGTGTGTAAAATTATGTGGGGGCAGAAACGCAATCATTAGATGTTGAGTTACTAGTGGCTACACCGATCAGGTCAGTGGTAAGATGTAGTAGGGTACTCTATGGTTGTCCAGGGGAAGATTTTATTTGCTGACTTGGTGGTATTAGATATGCACGAGTTTGATGTTATTTTCGGCATGGATTGGCTAGCGGCTAATTCTGCTATTATTGATTGTCGTGTTAGAGAAGTGATATTCAGACCTCTAGGGAAACTAGAATTTAGATTTACAAGGTCATGAGTGCAATCCTTACCTCAGATGGTCTCAGATGTTCAGGCGAGGAGACTGCTTCAGAATGGTTGTCTAGGATTTATGGCTTTTGTGAAAGAAATGTCAGAAAATGAATTGAAACTTATAAATACGCCTGTGGTGAAAGAATTTACAGACGTGTTCCAGATGAATTGTCAGGTTTGCCGCCTAATCATGAAGTAGATTTTTTCATTGATCTACTTCTAGGTACAACGCCGATCTCTAAGGCACCGGACCGAATGGCGTCGGCAGAATTGGTAGAACTGAAAGATCAGTTGCAGGATCTGCTAGATAAAGGTTTCATACGGCCTAGTGTATCACCATGGGGAGCTCTAGTTTTATTTGTGAAGAAGAAAGACGGGACCATGAGGGTGTGTATAGACTATAGAGAGATTAATAAAGTGACTATCAAGAACAAGTATCCTCTACCCCGTATAGATAACTTGTTTGATCAGCTCTAGGGTACATGGGTGTATTCCAAGATCGATCTCAGATCAGGTTACCATCAGGTGAAGGTGAGAGCAGAAGATGTATCAAAGACGGCTTTTAGGATTAGATATGGGCATTATGAGTTTCTTGTTATGCCATTTGGTCTGACGAATGCTCCTGCAGTATTTATGGACTTGATGAATAGAATCTTCCACCAATACCTAGACCAGTTTGTGGTTGTTTTTATTGATGATGTACTGGTCTATTTGAGAAGCTATGAGGAGCATGAGACACACTTGAGGTAGGTTTTACAGATGCTTAGAGAGAAGAAGTTGTATGCCAAGTTTAGCAAATGTGACTTCTGGCTCGAGAAAGTTGTGTTTTTGGGGCATGTCATCTCAGGAGACAGAATATCTATAGATCCCAGTAAGATTGGGGCAGTAGTGAACAGGGCTAGACCAAGGAATGTCCAGGAGATCAGGAGTTTCTTGGGGTTAGTCGGTTATTATCGTCGCTTTGTCGAGGGGTTCTCAGCCATATCATGACCTTTGACACAACCGACGAAGAAGAATGCCAGATTTGAGTGGGATGACAGCTGTGAGCAGAGTTTTCAGGAATTGAAGTAGAGGCTAGTCATAGCGCCAGTACTGATCATCCCATCTGGTGGTGAGGGTTATACTATATACAGTGATGCGTCCTTGAAGGGACTTGGCTGTGTGTTGATGCAGCATGGAAGGGTAGTAGCGTATGCGTTTAGATAGTTGAAAGAATACAAAAAGAATTAACCTACCCACGATCTTGAGTTGGCTGCAGTGGTGCACGCGTTGAAAATATGGAGGCATTATCTGTACGGTGAGCAGTGCGAGATTTTCTCTGACCATAAGAGTTTGAAGTATTTCTTCACCCAGAAGGAATTGAATATGAGACAGAGAAGGTGGTTAGAGTTGATTAAAGATTTTGATTGTACTATCAGTTACCACCCAGGGAAAGCAAACGTGGTAGCCGATGCACTGAGTAGGAAATCTGGGGTATTAGCATTGACAGCTATGGAGATCCAGCGTCTGATCATGATGGATCTGGAGAGACTCGGTATAGAGTTGATGGAGAGTAATACCCCAGTATGTATCGCCAGCTTAGTGGTACAACCTACTCTGCAGGAAAGAATTAAAGTCACCCAGAAAGAAGATCCAGAATTAGTAAAGGTGATGGATAGAGTGCAGAGTAGTTAGGGAGAGGAATTCGGCATGTCAGATGATGGAGCTTTGCGGTTCCGTTTTAGACTGTGTGTTCTTGCTGATGCTGACATCAGGAAGACTATTTTAGATAAGGCTCACAAATCCTTGTATACGGTTCATCCTGGCAGTACAAAGATGTACAGAGATCTGCGAGAGTTGTATTGGTGGAGTGGTATGAAGAGAAAGATCACCGAGTATATAGCTCAGTGTTTGACATGCCAGCAGGTAAAGGCTGAGCACCAGAGGCCGGTAGGGTAGTTGCAGCCGTTATTTATCCTGGAGTGGAAGTGGGATCATATATCCATGGACTTCGTGTCAGGACTCCGACGGCGTTGCATGGCCAGAATGCCATTTAGGTGATTGTTGATCGATTGACAAAGACCGCCCACTTTATCCCTATCAAGATCAGCTACTCCCTCAGCCGTTTAGCGGAGATTTACGTTCAAGAGATAATTCATACTCATAGGGTGCCAGTATCTATTGTGTCAGATCAAGACCCACGATTTATGTCACGATTTTGGAGGAGCTTGCAGAAGGCTTTGGGATCTCAGTTATCGTTTAGAACAACATTCCATCCGCAGTTAGATGGGCAGACTGAGAGGACGATACAGATACTTGAGGACATGCTCCGTGTGTGTGTATTGGACTTTGAGGGTAGCTGGACTCAGTTCATGCCACTGCTAGAGTTTGCATATAATAACAGTTATCAGTCTAGTATTGGCATGACACCATTTGAGGCACTATACGATAGGAGATGTTGATCTCCTTTATATTGGGATGAAGTGGGTGAGCGGCGTGTAGTGGGACCAGAGCTTGTGCAGCAGGCATATGATAAGGTTTGGCTTATCAGGGAAAGAATTAGTGCAGCTCAAAGTCGATAGAAAAGTTATACTAACAATCGCCGCAGGAATTTGGAGTTTGATGTGGGGGACCACGTATTTTTGAAGATAGCTCCGTTGAAAGGAGTTATAAGATTTAGTAGGAAGGGTAAACTTAGCCCTAGGTTCATTGGTCCATTTGAGATTTTAGAGAAAGTGGGACCGGTGACCTATAAGTTAGCTTTACCAGCTTCATTATCCAGAATTCACGACGTATTCCTCGTATCGATGTTGAGGAAACATGTCCCAGATCCTTCTCATATTATCAGTTATGACGAGTTGGAGCTTAGTGATTCACTGGGATATGAGGAGGTACCAGTACGTATTCTGGATAGGAAAGTACATGAGCTACGTAACAAGAAGATTGCTCAGGTAAAAGTTTTGTGGAGGAATCATGCGGTAGAAGAGTCTTCTTGGGAGTCCGAGGAGCAGATGAGACAGAGGTATCCGCAACTATTTCAGGAAGTTTAAATGTAATTAGAAAATGTAAGCAAATATGTAGTTTTCTTTTGCAGGTACATGTATGGTTTTAGTAGCGTAGTATTTTGTTTTGGGAGGAATTTTCTTTTGATATGTGTAATCTCCCAAGACTTGAGTTGTAACCACTGTATTCCTCCTCCATAAGTGAGGGTGAGTAATAAACGAGTAGACCATTTTGCCTAAGGGATGATAAATTATATGAATAGTAAATTTTGAGGACGAAATTTTTATAAGGAGGGGAGGATGTAACGACCTGAATTTAAAATGGAAATTTGAGTAATAAAGAGAGAGAGAGAGAAATAGAGACAGAAACAGAAGGAGGCCGTAGAGCCTGAATTCGTCGATGAACACAGGCTTTCATCGATGAAGGCTTTAAGAATTTCGTCAACAAACACAGGACTTCGTCGATGAGAAAATACTGAGAGGGATTCTGAGGTAGCTTAAATTTCATCGACGAATACAGGGTCTCGTCGACGAAATTTATGAAGAACTCGTTGATGAAGATTGAACTCGTCGAAGAATTCTGCTGTCTATATATATATATGAAAATTTTGATTTTTATTTCATTTGAAGCTTCCTCTCTCACTCTCTCTCTCTCTCCTCTTCGGCCCTCTCACTCTCTCTCTCTTCGATTTTGGCTCCGTTAGTCGCCAGATCGAAGATTTGAGGCTACCACAACGCTCTTGACGAAGTTCTCTACGAGTTTGCCGGAGTGGATCTTTGGGAAAACGAAGTTGGAAATCATCCCAGAGTTAAGGTAAGGCTTTTTAAGCCAAATCAGATTTTGTGGTAGTTATAGAAATTGATGTACGCATGAAAATAAAGATGTTTAATACTGGGAATTTTGAGTTTCAGGGTATTGAATATGAAATCCTACGGGGGTCAGGCTAGGATTTTAGGGGGCTTTCTCAGTAGCCAGGTAAGGGAATTAAACTAAAGCAGTTATTTTCCACGCAATTTATTATTGATTATGAGTAAATTTATTTCCAGAAAAGAAAATGTTCTACTTGTATATTATAGATGAAATGTGTGTTTGGAAAATGCTACTATTATGATTAAAATATATATGTATGTACGAGATGCCAGAAATGATGATTTTTAGAATATGAAGCATGGCTTTAAACGGCATATGTGTGGCATGAACATTATTTTTATGTGAAATGAATCATGATATGAATGATTTTACGAGCAAAGCATATTTTCAGGTATTTTGAAAGGACGAGTTATGCTATACTGAGTTGGACGAATATATGAAAAATGAGTTATTTTCAGAATGTAAATACCTGAAACGTATTTATGTTATTGGCGCGAGGCCATGTATTTATATTATCGGCATGAAGCCGTATTTACGATTTTGGAGCGAGGCCATGTATTTATGATTTAGGCACGAGGCCGTATCTATGTTTTCAGCACGAGGCCGTGATGATATTATGTATGTTCATGTATTATATGTTATTACAGTCAGGATGTTAGTTTAGTTCAGTTCAGGGCTCGGTACCGTAGCTATATGTGTAGATCAGATATCTACTTCAGATTAGTGCTAACCGTCCCACGAGGGGATGGGAGATGGATAGTCGATGTGGCTTTCAGTAGAGTGTGGACGTCCACCTGGCAGTCTGGACTAGGGTGTGGCGGGCCCATTGTACTTACAGACATATTTGATCCGGCAGTGGTCTGCCAGCCATTGTTGGGTCCTGCCTTTGGGCTGCAGAACCCGTCATGTAGGGTAATACATGACACCAGCTAGCTATTCATCCTGGGTACATTTTTAGTACTACAGTTACAACATATGTTTTTATGTATGTTATTACAGTGATAATATATGGTTATGTATGTTATGATTTATTAACAAATATGAAAGTACATGATCATCCAGTATAATATTATGATTATTTCTAGAGTTATGAAATGTACTGTATATGTATAAGCACTTTAAATGTTCATGTTGCCACACAGCTGTATTTAGTTTATTTTCCCTTACTGAGAAGTGTCTCACCCCCAACATTAACATATTTTTCAGGAAACCCAGAGAAACCGGCGGGACAAGGCTGCCGTTGAGTGAGTGGAGCTTCCCTACTAGAAAGGTAAGCGTTGAACTAGGACTAGGAGATTTTTGTTGTAAGGTCCTAGTGTCATTTTTGAGTTTTTGAAAGATTGTAAATAAATACAGTATTTTGGGAATGTAAATAACTCTGGTATTATGTTTTATGGTTGAATGATTGAGATTCTATTTTACTGCTGCTTAGGCTTTCGCTGTGATTGACAGGTGTCCCCGTTACCCACGAGTTCGGATTGACCATTTTTATTGTTATGTTATATTTTATTGAGGGTCACTACAGGTAATCTAGTCTAGTAAGGATTGTATAAAAGTTGAGGTCAGCCCTCTACTAATTGACCTGGTTTTTAAGGTGTCACTCAACTTGTTTAAGTGAGCATTATAGTGGTAATCATTGTGCTTGTTAGACAAGGCGGGGACATAGGCAATTTGCTGAACCTCGATGACACTTCTGCGTGTCACTTCTCTTTTCTACTTTCTGGTGCATGCGTAGTTAATTAAATTGTGTTATTTAATTTCTGGTACATATTACAATTGATTTTCTTTACTTGCACTAGATTGACTTTAGGGTTGTGAATATACTGTTGTTAGGATACTGACCTAGGGCATTAATTTTAAAAATACCAATTCACCCCCTTCTTGGGATCATGGTAAAGCTAACAGGATCTCTTCTCACCTATGGGATGACCAGGAATGAAAGAAGTGGAAAAACTAAAGCCCAAGAATCTATAGCCTTTAAAGCATCAAACGAAAACTCTAGCAGTGAAGACGAAGAAGATGAATTAGCCTCCATATCCAAGAAACTTGCAAGAATACTAAGAAGGAAGAATAAACTCAAAAGAAAAATCTAAAACTCAAGTTCAGATCAGCAAGATGTCTCTAGACCAAGTAAAACTACAAGAAAAGGATGAAAATACTCAGGACATAGAAGTCAGTGATCTTAAAGGAAAAATTTAAGATCAAGATAAAATAATCTACAATTTCACAAAAGGAAAAGAAAACTTTGATGGAATGATAGGCGCACAAAGAATGTCTCTAAATAAAGAGGGCATAGGGTTCAATGGAATTGAAAATACAAAGAAAAAGAACTTCTATATGGGGTACTTTACAAAAGCATCCAAAAACTATGCTAGCAACTCTTCTAATGCCTATACTCACACTATATGCTAACTATGTAAAAAGAAGCGACATATAAAGTTTGAATGTCCATTAAAGAGGAAAGATGTGAAAGTTAAACAAGTTTGGAAAGCAAAAGAAACATCTCTTGTTAAACCATCCAGACCCAAGAAAGTATGGAAACCAAGATGAAAGACTAATTCATAAACCAAAGACATCAAAGATATTTGGATTAGTTATTCCCCTTTGAAATTAAGAAAGCTACTTAATCCAAATCAAGCATATTAAACTAGTTGAAATAAAAAATCTTAAAGATAAGTTTAAGAGCTCATTGATAACTATAACAATTGAAACAAATACAAACAAAATGGCATTATTGGCCAAAATCATAGGATGATTTGTACAAGGCTTAACTTTCTAAGGTTTGGAAAGCAATACGAAATGAAACCAAAAGAAAGAAAATCTGAAGAAAAATTGAGCTTATTGCATGAGAACTTTGATTAAGAAAAGATACTTGTGGAAAGTGATAGGTAGAATAAGAAATACTTAAGAAACATGAGAAGAATTTGAACAATTGTAGCATAATGCACAATGCAATAATGTGCTCCATGCTTATATATGCTGATATGCTACAAGCTAAATACTGATATTCTGATATGCATATGTGATGAGATACTAATATGAACTATATGCTGATATGCTATGCTAAAATGCTGACATGTATGATTTTTATATTGCCAAAGACATGATACTGACTTGACTCATATTGAGAATTTATGGCTCACTATACATTGCAAATTTGAGCATGAAATTATTGAACATGGTTAAAAAGCATGAATCTTGGCATGATAAGATATTAGCATTGGTATCTATGAAATATATTGGTATCTATAAGTATGATAATTGATACTTGAGCATGACATCATATTTGTATCCATGAGCATGTGATGATATTAATATATGAGTATGAGACTAATTCTTGACCATATCAGTTTACTTGTTAATGATAAATCACTCTATATATCTCTCGCATGATTGACTAATGGATAAACATAAGCATGTTATGACATAGATGATATTGAAATAATATTGGTACTATTCTTGATATTAGTATCCATGAGCACTTAACATGAAATAATTAATATTTGAAGCATGTCATGATAAATTCGAAAACACAATTGGTATCTTTATGAATACATAGTTTTCGATTGGTATTACAAATGAGAATATGAATTTATTGAATATAAGATACATTTCATCCAGGGGGAGTTAGACTTGTTAAATAATGTTATTATGATGGAAATCATTGAAAATTATGATGTACAATATGTTGTATTTTCTCATGCTACTTTGGAACTTGTTGTCCATCTTATCATGCATGATGAATGCAAACTGTTGGTTACGGTTGATCAATGCCTTAATATTTATATTTTTCTTGATATCTTATTCTTTTTGATTGATGTCAAAAGGGGGAGAAATTTTGGATAAAAATTGAGTACGATACTGCATACTTAAGATGATATATTGGTATCGTGATCTTGAAATGATTATTGATATATGAGCATGATATTAAAATTAATATTGAACTTGATATTGATATTACAAATATTGTTAAGATGATACTTAGCAAAAAATTAGCATGATACTGCATACTTAAGATGACATATTGGTATCATGATCTTGAAATGATTATTGATATATGAGCATGATATTAAAATTAATATTGAACTTTATCTTGATATTACTAATATTGTTAAAATGATGCTTATTGTAAGGGGGAGTCTTTTTAAGATTTACTCATTTTTTTTGCTACTTATTTGTCATCATAAAAAAATGGGAGATTGTTGACCTTACAAGGATTAAAATCTTGTTTTGATGATAACAAATAAGATGAAATTAACATATTTGGTTAAGTGATGATATTTCAAAACTCAAGTATGTGAATACAAAGTCAAATTCTCATAAGGATCATTTAAAGCTTATGTTCCAAAGAAAGATGGTTCAATGAAGCTTAAAGCGGCAAAGCATTGTTTTAAAGATGATCCAATAAATCTTGAAGATTATGAGAACATGGATGTTAAAGAGGAGTTGCTAAAGGCTTAAAGTATATTAAAGCTTGAAGACAACATGGAGCCAAAGGAAGACAAAGCAAAAGAACTCAAAAAAAGACAAGCATGAAGACTCAAGTGCTTAGATTGTCAAAAGTCCTAAGAAGTCTTTATGTAAGTACTTGATGTTTAAATATCTTGTGAAATATGTATAAAGCTCTTCTAGGGTTAATTATGGAGTTAGAGACCTTATTTCAAAACCCAGAAAATGTTTTATAAGAAATCAAAGCAAGAGATCAAAAAGGATTTTTGAAACGTGAAATGAAAATTCGGAAGTTGGTCTGCCTAGACGGTTGAGGTGTACCCTCAGAAGTCCGAAGATGCACCCTCAGACGACTAAATTTTTATTTCAGACATCTAAAGAATTTTTTTAGAATACTGGAGAATTAGTTCAGTCTACTGAAGATTTATTTGTTGAAACACAGAACAGGAAAAATACCCTTAGAAGACAAAACTCTTAGTTCAGTTGTCTGAGTTGGGACTTCAGAACTTTGAACCTATAGTTCAATCGTCTGACCCTGTGTCCAGTTCATATTTTTTAGTGTTTTGAGGAACATCAGAAGACTAAACCTGATAGTTCACTCATCTAAACACTGTTAACGACTAGAAATTTTAAATGTTTTAAATTTCAAATAAAGGTTTCTTGTGCCCCAAAATTAATGAAATCTTGGGAAATACTCCTAGTAAACTTGGGCAACACAAAATTACTTTTCTAAGCCTTTAAATACATGGTTTTACAAATCAAATTAAACACCAAGAAACCAAGAACAAAAGAATTGAAAAATCTGTTTGTTAGCTGAAAGCTCTTGCTGCTCTCTCTTACTCAAATCTTTGCTTAATTGAAGTGTTGAATTTTTGAAGTACTGATCCATCCTACTTTTGAGTTCTAAGTTGCTAATTCTCATCGAGAAGGAACTCGGTGATAAATTCTGTTGAGCTTCATTGTATTTCATATTAATTTTTAATTATTGAAGTACATAGTAATTGAATTTGTACTAATTTGCTTTTTGTGAGAGTGTCATTGTACGCAGCTAGTGTTTCTTGTTTTCTTGACGATTCCAGGTTGTTGGATCATTAGCTAAGTGTGAGGTATCACTGTGAGAGGTCTTGCTCTAGCCTATTGAAGGAGTGACCGAGTGTGGGGTATCACTTGGAGAGGCGTTACTCTAGCCTATTAAAGGAGTGACCGAGTGTGGGGTATCACTCGTTGAGGCATTGCTCGAGCCTATTGAAGGAGTGTGTAAGGCTTACTCCACCCGTAAAGGAGTGGTTTATTGGAATCCTTTGGTCATATTGGCCAAAGGTGAGGACATAGGTTGGGGATAAGCCGAACCTCGTAAAAAATGTAGTGTAACTCACTTTCTCTATTCTCTTTAATTTCCTGCAAATATTAACTGTGTGGATGATTTAAATTTCCTAATCATAAAAACTACGTGGATTGGATTTTAAATAAACTAAAGATTAATTTTTTTTTGGAATTTGCAAAAACTAAAAGGAAGTATGTTGGTTGATCAATATTAATTACAGAAACCGTAAGGGAGTATGTTGATTGATTCAACACCCAAAACCTATTAGCTGAAGGTTTAGTTGAAATCTGGTTTTTGGGAAGAGTGTAGATGTTATATTGCTTATCATCTTGAAGTAAAAATTTCATTCTCTACAGGGCTTGAATCAAATTTATATATACAGGGCTACAAAAGTTGAAACTTGTATAAGAGCTGCATTTCATATCTTGATTGAATATTTTGTGATTAATTACTTCAAGTTATTAAAGTGCTGAATCTTGAAAGCATTGTTGGAATCAATCTAACTTGTGTATATTGTTTTTATCATTTTGGTTGAATTGAATTGTTGGAAGAATATCCGAAAATCTAAAAAGTATTCAAGTTATCATACTTACACTTATTCATAAAAGTTTATAACTTAATTAATGTTCCACTGAGCTTGGGATTGTAAACCAATTTGTTTATGTTGTGTTGAAGTATTGGTTTGTGGATTGATTGTCCAAATAAGGTTTGGTTGTGTGATTGCTAGATTAACAAGAGGTTAAGAATTCACGAAAAGAATTAAAAGAAATTTTAATAATCCAATTCACCCCCCTTCCTGGGACAACTCCTTAACTTTCTATCTTTCATATATCTCTCCAAGAAGATAATTTTCAAAATCTTCTTAATATTTTTCTTCTATAGGATGGCATAATAATCTTTTAATTCTCCTAACTATTTTGCCAACCTTTTATTTTCCATTTTCAATATCATTTTCTGCTTATACATCCTAACTATAAGTTTATGCATTTTAAATAAAGCTTTTTCTAGATTTTTGTTAAAGGGCATGCTTTCTTTATTGCACTCAATGCATGATTCATCATAAAATTTATCACTATGACATTTATATGAATTGATACATGCAATATTATCATAAAAAATTGTAGACGATTCATCACATATTATATCATAGGATTTGGCACGTGGATCATCACAGTAAACATCACATGAATCATTTAATAAAGAAGATTGAGATATGTATACCTCCTCCTCGACTGGAGCATTTAACACATGATTTACCACTTTTGGATCATTTGAACTTGGAGCCGCTTGAGTGGTGGTCTCTTCTTTCCAAGATCCTCCACACCTCCTCTCTAGCTTTTCCAAGATTTCACTTGCACATTTACATGCCATAACTTCATGAAAAATATGAGAAACTAAAGCATAATATAATAATTCAATGGCATATGAATTTGCATGCACAAAAGTAGTTTCATTTTCATTTAATTTCATACAAATTCCTTTTATAGTTATTCGCCAAGCCCACAAATCCATTGATTTTATAAATAAAGTCATTCTTTGCTTCCTGACGGAAAAATTTTCACCACAAAATATTGGATGACTGTCCCTCACCAAATGGGAATACATCAAATTGAGCCATTGTGATCTTTTAAAAAAACTTTTAAGTCAATACAACTAGGCTCTGATACCAATTGATGTAATTGGTGTAATCATAAGAGGGGGGGGGGTGAATTGGAGATTTAAAAATTTTTTCTCCTAGGTTAGGTTCAAATCCACAATCAGTAATTTGCAACCTAGGGTCTATCTAAGCAAATATCAATTACCCAACAAAATAAAACTGAGCAGATAAATAAAACAGATCAAGCATGCTCATTACTTTCCAACCATTCACAATACTTAAGATATAAGCATTCAAGTGTGGAAATTTAAATAGCATAGGGAAGAAAAAGCACAACACAATATGATATTGGGGTTACGCCAATGCTGCTTACATCCTGATCTCAACTAATGCTCACTTAACAGGTGGAGCAACACCAATTAAAACTTCCTCTCTTTACTGGGCGAGGAATACCCCTGCTCACATTATAGGGATGAGTCCAACCTATAACCTTACCTTATGGGACGGTGCTCCTACTTCTTCTAATTGGGTCTGAACTAATCCAGGATTCTCCTACTTCTCCTACCTTAGCTCAATTTGGACCTCGTATGCTCGAATTGGACACTTGGGTTGTTAAATTCAACTAAGTGTGCTAAGTTCACCTCTAAGCGTATAATTTTCAATTGGCATGGAGTTTTTGGGTACCTTCAGTTTCAACACGTCCAACTCAATGTCATAGATGTGTTGGGACTGACCACGCTCGGTTTGGACCTCGTATTCCTGACTTGGACACCTCAGTGCTTAAAATAAACTAAGTTTACTAAGTTTGTATGTATTCTAACTTTGCTTCTAAGTGGGAAAAAAAGCTCTTGAGGAGGAGTTTTTGGGAACTGTCTGATCTAATATGTCCAGTTAGATGTGATAGTGATGTTAGGACTGACCAAACTCAATTTGACCTCGTATGCCCGAATTGGACACTTGGATGGCTAAATTCAACTACATAAGGGTACTAATTAGTTCCCCTCTAAGCGCATAATTTTCAAATGGCATGTAGTTTTGGGTACCTTCAGATTCGGCATGTCCAGGTCAATGTCACGGACATGTCGGGACTAACCACAATCAGTTTGGACCTCGTATTCTTGATTTGGATACTTGAGTGCTTAAAATGAACTAAGTTTACTTAGTTCAGCTCTAAGCATATAATTTTCAATTGGCATGAAGTTTTTAGGCACCGTCAGTTTCGACACGTCTAGGTCAATGTCACGGGTGTTAGAACTAGCCATGCTCGATTTGGACCTCGCATGCCTGACTTGGTCACCTGAGTGCTTAAAATGAACTGACTTTACTAATTTTGTATGTATTCTAACTTTGCTTTTATGTGGGAAAAAAGCTCTCAGGGAGAATATTTTGGGGACCGTCAAATCCAACATATCTAGTTCGATGTAACAGATGTGTCAGGACTAACCAAACTCAGTTTGAACTTTGTATGCCTGAATTGGACACTTGGGTGGTTAAATTCAACTACGTAAATGTACTAATTTGTTCACCTCTAAGCCTATAATTTTCAAATGACATAGATTTTTTGGGCACCGTCAGATTTGGCACGTCCAAGTCAATGTAACAGACATGTCGGGACTAACCACGCTCAGTTTGGAGCTCGTATGCTCAATTTGGAATCTGAGTGCTTAAAATGAACAAAGTTTACTAAGTTTGTTTCTATTTTAACAATAAAAATATTGTTATGTGAATTCCTACAGAAATTGGAACGATTTTCCGTGCTTGTGGTTGGATTTCCTTATTCGAAGGGGATTCTCAACCTCTAATTTTTGTTTAAGGTTGTGGGATTTGTTTGTTCACTTTCCCGCTCACTCATGAAGTTTGAAATTTGAAATTTGATTTTTAATGGGATGGGTTGGTGGCTAGATTTGTGTTGTGTGGTGTTATTCTGGTGATTCATGGCTGGTTTAGTTTATGATTGCTGGATTCACACTAGTGGAATCTACTGTAGGTTCATTTGTAACCGCTAGTTCAATGTTTATGAGTTTTTGTTCCTCTTTCCCTTTTACCGCCCATTTGCGGATTTGAAAATTTCATATCCATGGTTCGAAAATCTGTAATTAAGGCTTAAGGAAGAATGGTGAAGGAAGTGGAATCGAAGACAAGGGTAGAAGATGCACTAAGATTTATCGAGATTAAAGGGGGCAAAAAAGAGATGTGGAGGTAGAAAAAGAGCCATGAAATCCTCGCTGAGTTTTGACGTCTGTTGGGAGAGGTGATGAAGGGGGCTTGGGATGCTTCAAAGGAAAGACAATCGCCTTTGGAGATGTCTACGATAAAGGCTAGTATCATATGGCTCTTCAAGGAAGCCAAAGGCACTGGTATACAGGTGATGGCTAAGAGAGCTTTTTTTACAATTACTATCTATTGGTTATGGCATTTTCGCAACAAAAGGAGATTTGAAGGAATAGTTACTCATCCTAATGCTATTCTAAAAGTGATTCAAACTCACACTTTTAGAATAGTTTTTGATAAATTTCCTTCCCTTTGTACTTTAGTTGTAGTTATTTGGCTATTTGGCCTAAGGGTATGCCTAGCTTTTGATGTATGTTGGATTTTTTTTGATGACATTGTTTGCCTTTGAGTTGTATTGGCGTTCCTTTGGTTGTGTGTGGGCTTTGGGCTCCTTTCTTAGGTATGCCTAAAGTATTTGTGCATATCCATAGATCCATTTGATCTATTATAATTATAATTTTTAGATAATATATATGAAAATATAACTGCATAAAATTTCCTACCGCATACTGAGTATACCT